>NW_006408553.1:19429319-19444451 GCF_000296735.1 Chrysochloris asiatica | reverse complement strand
TGGGTAGATGATTCTTGGTTTTGTTTTTTTTAGGGTTTTATATATGTATCCCCATTGCATTCTTGCCTACATGGTTTCTGCTAAGAAGTCAGAACTTAATTTGATTTGCTTTCCTTTGTAAGTGACACTTCTCTTCTCCCTGGCCGCTTTTAGGATTCTCTTCTTGTCTTTGATTTTGGAGAGTTTGATTATTATATGTCTTGGTGACTTTCTTTTGGTGTCTATCCTTCCTGGGGTACGTTCAGCTTCTTGAATGTTTAACTTCTCATCTTTCAAGATGTTAGGGAAATTTTCTTCCAGAAGCTCTTCAACTATCTCCTCTGTGGACTTCTCTGATTCTTCCTGTTCCAGAATGCCAATAATTCTTAAGTTATTCCTCTTCATGTTATCCAGCTTGAATCGTAGACTCTCTTCAGATTTTTTATGCTTTTTTCAGCTTGTTCTTCTATCTTAGCAGTATTGAGAGACTTGTCTTCCAGCTTGTCAGTTCTGGCTTCCTTCTCTTCTATTTTGCTCCTTTCCCCTTTCAGTATATTGTCCATTTCTAATGTTTTATTATTAAGCATCTGAATCTCTTTTTGAAGGTTTTAAATTGTGTCCAATGCTGTATCAATCTTGTTTGATTGCTCTTGTAGTACTTTCCTGACTTCTTCCTTGTTTTCCTCCATCCTTTTTTGGAGCATTTGAATTTGTATCCATATCATTCTTCTGAATTCCTTCTCAGGCAAATCCAAAACTGCTCTGACTCTTCTGGGGAGCCTTTGTCTATTTCCAGCTCATTTGCCTCAGTTACTCTTTAACGGTTTTGGACATGTTTTGAGATCTTTTCTTGTTTTTTGTTTGTCATTTCCACTGGTTATGTGGGTTTTTTAATGCTTAAATGGATGTTTGTTGTTGTGTTATTAAGCTTAGTGGGTGTCTCCTGGTCGGTATGATCAGGAGATAGACATTCCGTTTTACATGTAATGCTTAGTAGCTGTTATTGGCTCTTGTCTCAATGGTGGAATATTATTGGGTATGCTTGTAGCTTGGCTATATATCCAGGATTGCTGACTTTTCTTGGGTAACATAGGGAGATAAAGCTCCCACCTCCAGGAAAAATTCATGATCGAAAGGAAGAAGAGCGGAAGCATTATTAAAGCAGAGACAAAACCCACCACTTTTAAACAAAAATAAAACTGTGGCTGACTGTCCAGTCGCCTTGCTACACAGGCCATGTGTGTGCACTGTAGAAGCCTCCAGCAGTGGGTGGGGGTGTCCGCTCGCTCAGGACCCTCTTCTATGTTGAACTACATTTTTTGTTACACTATTAGTATCTGAGTAGAAGCCTTAAAAAAAAAAAAAAAAATCATTCTTTTCCTCTAATTGCCACTTCATGCTTAAAGAAGTTCTTGATAAAGGTTCACAATACAAATTACCACAATATTAGTTAGGACACCAAAAAATATTACAAAATCAGCAAATATAAAAACACAGGCAGCAAGGAAAACAATCATATGCTTATAGTACAGAAGAAACCACATAATTCAAAGTGCTGCTGCAATTGAATAACAATGATAACTCTGACCAGAGTGCATTAAAAAGTTCAAAAAGTAAATTAGCATAGACTTTATTTTAGTCTTGTAGGTAAATTGATACATGTAAATTGATGTTGTTGCTGTTAAAGGGCCAGGAGTCCCTTACAACTCCTAGTGCTCCTATATAGGGTTTCCAAAGCTAGAAATCTC
This sequence comes from Chrysochloris asiatica, assembly GCF_000296735.1. Taxonomy (NCBI): domain Eukaryota; kingdom Metazoa; phylum Chordata; class Mammalia; order Afrosoricida; family Chrysochloridae; genus Chrysochloris; species Chrysochloris asiatica. The sequence continues at coordinate 19,442,724 of NW_006408553.1, read as the reverse complement.
TGCAGGAGCAAAATGTCTCATCCTTCTCCCACAGAGTAGCTGGTGGGATTGAACCACTAACATTATGGTTAGTAGTTCCATGCTTATCCTACAGAGTCACACAACTCCCTTATGAAAAATGTTTTTCTTGTTATAACTAATTGCAGCGCTATTTTTATCTAAAAATAACAAACTTTTCCTGAAATACTGCACATACATTTTATAGGCAGTTATTTGGGTATCACTCTGACAGTGTCACCTGGTGTGTTTGCTATTCATTTAACAAATTTTTCAGGAGAAATGTGTACATTAGCTAAAAAAAATGATTCATTAAGGACATCTCTAGAGCAGAATCAGAGTTAGCAATTAAAATTAATATTGTGACCAGGAAAGTGGAGTGATGCATTTTAATTCACTTGCTTTTATTTTCTGCCTATTTGGAGGAACCACTAAAAAAACTACCAGGTCTTTGTGGTGGTCCATTCTGGTTCAATCCTTTGCAGGTACACTGAATTTATACTACAGGTACACTGAATCAGAATCTACATTTTAACAAATATCTATCAGACCAACTTGGGAATCTTTTTAAAATATAAATTCTGGTACAGCATGTCTGGGGTAGAAGTGAAAATTCTAAACAGGGATTTGAACCAGAATGAACTGTTTCACAATCCTGATAAAAACATCTCCAGGCACATAAGACATGAAATAAGATGTTTTGGAGAAGAAAATGAAATCCAAAGCGGTTTCACTGTTTTCCTGACATGAGGTTTTGAGCAAATCAGTAAAGATATCTGAACTTCCATTTTTAAGCTTTAAAAAAAAAAAAGGGATAATAATAACTTTGAGGGTTTTTGTGAGAATTCAAATGAATTACTCGTACTTTTAGCAAACATATAAATGGCTTATAATATCAATTAGTTGTTTTTTGTTTTTTGTAGATAGCCTTCTGGACTGGCTGCCTCTCCTACCCTCTCACACCATGGCTTCTGCCTTTGTAATCATTTGCAAAGCCAAACAGCCTCATAGACTAAACGCATTGATAATGTTCAAAGTCAGGACTCTTGCTAGGGACGACATTTAGTGAAAATTTTGGCCCTGAATTATTGTAGTAATTACACAAAGAAGAATGGAATGTCTTAAAGCATTATATCACCAAAGCAAATGCCAAGGATTATCTTAAAAAGCTGAGAAGCCTGTTCATGTTAAATTAGTTCAAGACTGTTTTCCAGAGGCTACACACACACATGCACACAACACAAAAACATTAGTATTTTTCTTCCCAAAGTAAAAAAAGAGTACTTTAAATTTTATTCACATCTTTGTTTTTATGGGATATTTATCTATGAGAGGCAAATATATTTCTTCCTAACCCATTAAAACTCTTACTATTCTCACTGATCCTTTAATGGCTCAAAAATACAAGCTAACATAATTGAATGCCTCTTAAATCGTTTGCATCTTTTCATCCTCAAAACAATTGAGGCTATGATTGTCTTTCATTAATAGGTACAAAGATGTTAAGCAAGTTTTTCAAGGCCCTATGCTTGTTCTTAACCACAATTTCACCTGCTGTCAAGTTCTTTACTACCAAACAGTACTACTGACAGCAGTTAACAATATAGTTTAATATTTAAAAATTGTTATGTGACAGCACCTTACATACTTTGTATACCACTTCATTTGATACTTAAAACTATGTTATGAAGATAGATGCTATGTAATTGGTTCCAATTCAGAGTGACTCTATGCACAACAGAACAAAGCACTTCTTGGTCCTGAGTCATCTTCACAATTGTTATGTTTGAGCCTATTGCTTCTGTCATTGCATCAACCCACCTCATTGAGAGCCTTCCTCAACTTTGCTGACCATCCATTTTAACAAGTCAGATGTCCTTCTCCAAGGACTGTTCCCAACTGATACCATGTCTGAAGTATGAGAAACTAAATATCACCATTGTGGCTAAGGAACATTCACTGTATTTCTCCTAAAAAAGATAGCAGTCCATAATACTCTCATCTATTCTATTGCCTTCCTTATATTTTATATCACTTTCACTTGCATATGAAGTGATTGGAAAATATGATGACTCGGCTTAGGTGTACTTGTTCCCAAATTGGTATCTTTGCTCTTTAACACTTTAATGAGGTTTTCTGCAGCAGATTTGCCTAATGCAATACATCCTTTGATTTCTTGACTATTTCTCCCATGAACATTGATCTCCCATGGATCAAGGAAAAATAAAGTCTTAATCTTTTCTCCATTTATCATGATGTTATTTATTGGTCGAGTTTTGAGAATGTTTTTTTCCTTTACAGTGAGGTGCAATCCATACTGAAGATTATATTCTTATCTTTAACAGTAGGTATTTTAAGTCCTCTTCACTTCCAATAATCAATGTTGCATTATCTGCATATTGTAGGTTTTTATTCTTCCTCCAATCCTTATTAACCATGTTCTTCTTCATAAAATTCAGCTTCTCAGATCATTTGTTCAGCAAAACAGATTAAGCAAATATGATGAAAGAATACAACCTTTTTGCACAACTTTCCTGATTTTACGCCATTCAGTATCCCCTTGTTCTGTTCAAAAGACTGCCACTTGGACTATGTACGGGCTCCTCATGGGCACAATGAAGTGTTCTGGAACACCCATTCTTTGTAATGGCATCCATAGTTTCTAATGATCCACATAGTCTATAAAGCCTTTGCATAGTCAATAAAGCACAATAAACATCCTCCTGGTATTCTCTGCTTTCAGCCAAGATCCATCTAACATCAGCAATGATATTCCCAGTTCCACATCCTCTTCTGAATCTAGTTCCTTTTGGGTGTAATGCTGCAACCATTTTTAAATTATCTTCAGAAAAATTTATTGCTTGTGATATTAAAGTTATTATCCAATGGTTTCTGCATTCCTTTGGATCACCTGTCTTTGAAATGGCACAAATGTGTATTTCTTCAAATTGATCCTGGCATACATGAGTAAGTACCTCCAGTGCTTATCCATTTGTTGAAAGATTTCGAATTGTATTACATCAATTCCTGGAGCCTTGTTTTTCCCCAATGCCTTCAGTACATACAGCTTGGATTTCTGTCTTCAGTACCATTGATTCTTAATCATACGCTACCTCTTGAGATAGTTGAACATTGACCGATTCTTTTTGGTACAGTGACTTTGTGAGAAGGAATACATCTGTATTCTTTCCATTGTCTTTTGATTTTTGTCTGCACTATTTATTATTTTGCTGGTAGAATTCTTCACTACTACAAGTTAAATTGACTATATCTGTGAGAAGAGAGAGTGGAAAAGCCCAGTATCAAATTTTCCTGGATTTATACACTGTGCTTTCCATGTTCTTACTCTTAATGGATTTTTGCAGTTGTATTTCCTCATTTTGAATTGTGAATCATCAACAAAGGAAGGTGCTGAAAGCTTTGCTCCATTTACGTAATTATTATCAGTTCTACGTTGAGGCGGCATCTCTTTCACGTTTGTGTTTTGATTGTCTTCCAACCTGAGGTTGTCTGAAATGTTCTGGTATTCATAAAGCTTTCAATGACTAAATTATTAAAAAGTACTCCGTCTTTCGTTCTTCTTAGTCTGTCTTATTCTGGAAGCTCTACTGGAACCTGTCTACTGTATGTGACCTTGATGGTATTTAAAACACTGGTGACATAGCTTCCAGTATCACAACAACACACAAGCCAATCACACAGAACAACAAATAGACAAGTGGTGAGTTTTTACTCACTTTCACTTTATAGATGAGAAAACTGAGGCTCGTGTGTGGTAACTTGCTAAAAATCGCACTTTTACTGAACTGCAGAGACAGGATGCATAGTGGTTACACGTCGGGCTGCTAACCTCAAGGTCAACAGTTCGAAACCACCAGCCATTCCTCAGGAGCAAGATGAGGCTTTGTAGTCTGGTAAAGAATTACAGCCTCAGAAACCCTGTACAGGGTCGACGGCACACCACCATCACCATCAACAGTACAAATGCAACAACTGTTCCACGACTTTGTGCTCCCATCTTTATATAGGGCCGCTATAAGTTGGAATCATTCAACGGCAGTGAGTTTGTTTTGATTGGTCCCTATGCCTGGAATTTTCCTCTTCTTCGTTCCTGCTATTGTTGTTGTTGTTATATGCCGTGGAGCGACTCATAGCGACACCTGCACAAGGTTTCCTAGGTTGTAAATCTTTATGGGAGCAGAAAGCCTCATCTTTCGCCCGCGGAACAGCTGGTGGTTTTGAACAGCTGACCCTGAGTTTAGCAGCCTGACTCGTAACTATTACGCTACCAGAGCTCTGCTTCCCGCTATACTCACCTGGAAAAACTCCTTTACCCTTCTTAATCTTCAATATCCTTTTCTCTGTATGGACTCCTCTTGTCTACCTCCCCTCACTGAACAACATTTAATTATTTCCACAGAACTGTAATCAGGCTTCCATTGTCAGACTTCACATTTTTTTCATGCTTAATTGTTTACCATTCAGTCTCGTCTTTCAAATTATTAGCTTCTCAAAGAAGGGATGGCATTTTATTCAACCTTGGTCAGTAATGTCTAATAAAGTGTCTAATAAAGTAGCTATTTATTTGATTATAGACTGAATTGAGTTTGGTAGATTATTTTAGCTGTTGTTTTATTTCTGTGCCCAATAAGAATCAGAAGAAAATAAAATCAGAAAGACTAACCTAGTTTAGCTCTAATTAGAAAATTTTACTAAATAAATTCACAAATGTCTTCTTGATTTAGAATGGCTCATTCCATGATTTTGGTTTCTGTAAAAGAATTTCAGTTTAGAAAAAAAAAAAAAAAATAGCTGTTTGATGTGTGCGGTAGTTATATCAGAATACAGTGAGCCCTAGGTTTCAGTTTGCAACTATTTGACATTATTCCTTCACTTCCTTTCCCTTTGATTTCTGATTTCCAAGTCTTTTATAAATTACTTTTAGCTATTGGTAAAATTCTTCTTGAAGGTACTATGAGTTTAGATTTAAGTACCAATTTTAGAGTCATCTACCATAATTTTTTTTTAAAGATTTCTTGCATGTTTGCTTAGCCTATTAGTTTCTAATAAACTAAATATTCCAGTTTTTCCTTTTAAAATTATTAAGCATTATTATTTTATTTAGAAGTAAAGAAATCAAAGATGATGTTTGATATGTGAAATGTACATTCCTTCATGAATCTCTCAAACTGATGTCAGAAGTTGTAAGCAATCCTATTAGAGATTGAGGGAGGACGCACTCTACTCAGGCAACAAGCAAAGACTAGGGAGACTAATAAAACCCATTCTATGGAATTTTGCATAATACCATTGTTTGCATGTGGTATTTTTCTAAACTCTTCCATGCTCCCTACAGCATTTGGTACCTTTTGGTTGCCTTGACGTTTACTCCAGTGTTTATGATGCCTAAATGTTAATCTACTGTTCACCATTTGATTATTTATCTCAGTAGATTTTTATCTTTTTCTATTTCTGTTACTCTGACTTTTTTTGCTGCAATTTGCGCTTCTTTGCACTATTCTAAAGGCATAGAATAGTAACTTTTCTACTATTCTATCTCCAGGTTCATTTTTTCAAAGTCAACTCAGTTTGCCAGTGACCAGAGATTGCATGCATATTGCACAGTTTCACTAGCAAAGCTGTTCAGATTTTGATTGTCTAGTGATTCGCCTTTACACTGGATTCAGTACCTCACCTCAGAGTATGACAACGATGGGAGTCTTACAACATTCTCATTCTTACCTTATATGGCAAATAGAAATTTACTGACATATAGTATACCTGATTTCTGGTCCAGATTCTGTTTTTAGTAAGCTATATAACCTTGTTGTTGTTGTTAGTGCTATTGAGTTGATTCAACCCTTAGCAACCCTTTATAGGGTTTCTGAAGAGCCACCGGTGAGCTTGAACTGCCAACCTTGTGATTGAAACTGATTTTTCAGTCAGCGCATGAACCCATCGCACCACACCAGGACTCCATATAACCTTAGACAATCAATAAAATGTATGTAACAAAATTATCTTTACAAAATGTTGTGTTCAGCCATTTTCCAATAGTAAATAGATTCTAGTTGAGTTTGACTCACAGTGAGCCCATGCGTGTCAAAACAGAACTGTGTTTATTTTCAATGTCTGAATTTTTAGAAGTAGATTGTCATACTTTTCTTCCAAAGCAGCTGTGTTTAGAATTGAACCTCTAACTTTTTGGTTTTCAGCTGAGCATGTTAATTGTTTGCATCACCCAGGGACCCTGCTCAACCATTGATGTACCTATCTTGTCTGGAGGTGGGTCCCATGAATATGTCTCTCAGATGTGAGACGATACTAATGTATACCCTTCGGTGAGAACAACAACTCAGTTTTGATATCCCAAATGCTGCTGAGAATAAAAAATTTTCCTAGCAAAGTGTTTACCTTTCAAAAATTCTAGAGATTCATACAGAAATATTAAAATTTTATATTTAATTTAACTAGCACAGATAACATTTTTGTATAATGTACATTCTTTAATTTTTAACGCTCCTCTAGCAAAACTTTTTAGGAAAGCAGCATGGTTGCGGCTTCTTTTTTTAAATTGGAAACAAGTTTGAGTTATCTGGAAGAGTAACTGCAGGTAATATTTTCTTTGTTCTGAATAATAGCTGCATAGATTTCTCTGGATATCCAGGACTCACTGTCAAGTGTCACTAATGGTAATTAATGGCACATTTTATGACAATGATTTCTGAATTACTGGCTTTCTCCTAGATCAATAAGATTGCCCCAAGCATCATGTCTTATACATGAAATAATTTGTCTTATAAAAATCAAGCCAATATTGTGGTGCATAATATTCTAAATAGAAGTCGCTGGTGTCAATAGAGGTGTTTCCTGGAGGTTGAGAGGGGAAGTCAAGGGGAAGAAAAAAAAAGTAATTTATAATGTAGTAATGAGAAACTGCATCATCAGTGACCATGTTTAGTTGATTTTTTTTTTTTTTTTCTCACTCTTAATACTCAAGTGGAAAATTGTTTGCTTTTTTCCTGCAAAAAGTCAAGGTAGTTTATATAATTTGCTCAACTCCTATAACACAGAATAGAACATATAGAATTATTATTTGAGGGTAAGAGCAGCTGCAACAGACATTTTGTAGTGAATACTCTGAAAGAAACAGAGGTTCTGGAAAAAAATAAGAAATTGAAACAGAGTCAAAATAGGCTTTGAATTTATAATTGTTGAAGATTATCTATCTCACAATTCTGATTTTTTTTTTTTCAATTACAGCCAGAGAGAGGGAGGATTCCCTTCAAATATTTTAAAACATACAATCATGCAAATAACCCATTTTGACAGAGATAAATACAGAGAAGACAATTAACAAATAACATCGAATCATAATAAGGTCTGGAATGGACTAAAGCAAACAAAACCCATTGTGTACTGTGTTGTTGTTGTTGTTAAGTGCCATAGAGTTGGTTCTGACTCATAGTGACCTTTTATAAGGTTTCCAAGAAGCATAGGTGTGTTTGAATTGCAGACTTAGCGGTTCAAAGTCCAGTGCTGATCCTATAGCATAATACCAGGGTTGTCTGCAGATGTCACCGTATTTTTACTAGGCAAAATTTTACACAGTATTAGCACATTTTAGTTTGTATTTTCTTTCTCTTTGTGCATCTATGTTACTCATTTATGTTAGTTGTTGTAGTTAGGTGCCATCAAATCTCTGACTCATAGCGACCCTGTATACAACAGAACAAAACTCTGCATGGTCTGTGTCATCTCACAATTGTTGCAAAATTTGAGCTCCTTTTAGAAGTCATTGTGTCAATTTTTCTCACTGGGGGCAGGCCTTTGTCTTTTCCAAGGGCCCTCTACTTTACCAAGCATGATATAATTTTTCAGGAACTGGTCCTTTCTGATAATATATCCAAGGTACATGTTACAAAGTCTCTTTATCCTAAATTCCAAGGATCATTATGGTTGAACTTCTTACAAGACATTAGTTCTTATAGCAATCCAAGATTCTTTCAAAATTCTTTGCCAACATTGCAATTAAAAAGCATTAATTCTTATCTATTCTTCCTTATTCATTGTCTATCTTTCACACACATATGAGGAGATAGAAAACATCATGCCTTGGGTTAGGTGTGCCTTAGTCCTCAATGTAACATCTTGGCTCTTTAAAAGCTGATAGAGTTCTTTGCAGCAGATTTGCTCAATGAAAATTGACTGATGCTTCCATGAGCATTGATTGTAGATGCAAATAAAATGAAATCCTTGACAACTTAAATCTTTCTCCTTTTATCATGATTTTTCTTACTGATCACATTTTGATAATGTTTGTTTTCTTCACATTGAATTGTAATCCATAGTAAAGTCTGTATTCTTTGAACTTCATCAGTAAGAGCCTCATGTCCTCTTCACTTTCAGAAAGCAAGATTGTGAATCTGCATATCATAGGTTGTTAATGAGTTTTCCTCTGATGCTGAAGTTTTCCATCGAGTCCAGCTTCTCAGATTACTCATTAAACATACAGATTGAATATGTATCATGAAAGATCTAGTTCTTATCTTATAGTGCCATACCAGGACGCTGGTAAATTATATAACACTGTTGTTGATAAGTGCCATCGAGTCAGTTCAAACCCATAGTGACCCTGTTTAGGGTTTCCAAGGAGGGACTGGTGAGCTTGAACCTCCAACCTTGTTGTTCAAACCGATCTTGCAGTTCCAGTGAATTAATCCATAGTGCCACACCAGGACTCCAACATGACATTAGTAAACTGCATATTAAGTTTAATTTTTAAAAAATGTATGAAAACACCAGTTGCTGTAGAATCAATTCAGACTCATGACAGGCACATGTTTACAGAATAGAGATGCTCCAAAGCATTTTCAAGACTGTTACCATTCAGGCATATCTTCCTAGTCCTTTCTTCTGAGGTTCCTTTGGATGGATTAGAACGTCAACCTTTCAGGTAACAATCAAGTGCTTAAATAATGGGGACACCCAGGAATTCCTTAGTGTGATTAGGAATCCCTTAGTTAGTTTCATAGTGTGATTTTGATAATTTTTTAATTAAGTTTTGTTTTTTATCTATGCACATTTTGAATAAAATAAACATTTAAAATAAACTGGACTGTATGTACCCACTTGGCAATAGGCAAAATATAGTAAGTTACAACTTTTAAATATTGATGCATAAGAAGCATTTCACTTTCTTTTAGTAAGGACAAATAGTCTAAGAAGGCAGAATCTTAAATGAAAAATAAAGTCAGGTGTCTTCTACAAGTTTGTTCTTCTTTTTTTCCCCATCCTTCTTCCCCTGTCTCTTTCCCTCCCTGTCTTTCTTGCCTCCTTCCTTAATTAATTTCCTCTCTTTATTTCTTCATCATTTCAACACTCTTACATTCCTACCATTAACACAACTTGAGTAGGCAACACAGTGCATATTTCACTCATTTTCTGTATTTCCCTCTGTGACTAATGATAGATGTCCAAATAGCATTATTGTTACCAAATGCATTCTCATACTTTGAAATGACGCTCTATGGTGCATAGCTTTTCTGAGCGTGATACACATGGAAGCACTAAGATAACAGGATACTGAGCAATGCTGTCTGGTGAACTGAAGTAGGGCAGCTGCAAGCAGGAAGGGTGAAAAAACACTTTAAGAATGTACTGAAGCATGGAGATGAGCAGACTGGCATAGCAGAAGCTTTTAGCTAACAGTCAAAGAAGACAGAGAGAAAGTCCTGGTATTTAGAAGTTAAGAAATAACTAAGTTTAGCTGAATATAAGTCTATAGTAGCTGATACTGAAATTCCACAGGACATTTTTTTTTTTTTTTAAGGTGACAATCAATCTCTTCAGGCATATCTGTTATCGCCATAAGTAGTATCAGTCTTCAAAAGGAAGAACAATTTGAAAGGTAGCTAATCAGCTAGCTGTATTATCAGACAAAGGGCCTTAATAAAGCAATGAGCTACAGTGCTATGGAAAATTAAGAAACTGCTGACTGACCCAATGCATAGTGCTTCCATTTATTTCTCTCATAGGAATAAATAAATAGGTATGCTTGACCTTCGAATTATTTCTGTAACCCCTTCTAAGGGATGATGTATGCATACTCTGAAAACACAGGGAGAATGATGGAATTTCCACTGAAACATACTTGGAAGATAGCATTAAAGGGAATAAGAAAGGACACAGAATTACAAAAGGGCCATATAACTCATGACCCCTCTAAATACAATTTAGAGCATGTTAGTGTATGTTGTGTGTTCACTTATTTCCCAGAACAAGTTTAAGCAACTTTGAATAAGTTTCTTACATCTTTGAAAGGATTGGCAAAACTGCTGATTTCACAAGGGAGTTCAGTGGAAACGATTTTCTACTCTATTTTTGTGTTCTAGTAGATAATTGTTGTTGTTGTTAAATGTCATCAAGCAAGTTCTGACTCAGAGGGTTTTCTAGGAGTTTCTGGTGAGCTTGAATAACCAACTTGTACTTATCCTACACTGCTTGTCCTACAGTATCCTACCAAGACTCCAGTAGATAAACAACAGTTTTGTTTGTTTGTTTGTTTTTTAATTTTAAGCTTCAATATATCAAATGTTGCAGGGATGCCATGTCTAATTTCTTCTGGCTTCACCAGGGGAAAGGCAAATCAAACTCAAAATTAGTCCAATTTTAATTAAGAGACAGGTCAGACATACCTTTACCTATTCTGACACCAACTTTCCCTCCCAAAGTACCCTTACTTCACTGTTGGGTTCTATAATCCTTTGCAATGGCTACACCTTACTCAGAGACAATATCCATGATTATGGGGTTTATTAAGGAAGTGTACAGGGTAGAATTCAGCATCAGAAACAACTCGGAATACAGCGGTTCTCCTCTCAGGAATGCTTCTTCTCTGCCATACTCCAGACATGCCATGTTCTCAGCCTTATGGCCCCTCTGCCTCTCTCCTCCAGAAAATGTTACAAGACTCCTTTGACCAGTTTGTAAATGCCCAAAGGGCACATTCTGCAAGTCAGCCTCCTACCTATAGACACTCAGCTTTACTTGGTGCATGGGCCAGCCACTGCTCTGTGCTTCCATGTTGCTGCCTCTGCTATTGCCTCAAATTCCATTCATAGTTCTTCTTTCTTGATGGTGCTGGGGTGGTCTGGTTCTGATTCTGGTCTGACTCATTTTAAACCTAATGGGTTGGCAAAACTAACCAGCCCTGGCATTAGCGTCTTATACATGATCCCATCTAATGATTTCGTGGGAGTTTAAGAAGACATTGGATAGAAAATCCATATCAATTAAATTCACAGTACCACAAATGGGCGTCTTTAGACAATAAGAAAAATTTTCATGTAGTCTCAATAACATCATCACACTATACACATGGAATAATCCCTTGATGTCGTATCCTGCTTGTCCAAGTCAGAATCCAATCCAGGATCATGAAATGCATATTGCTATTACATCCAACCATTTTTTCTTTGTCTAGAAGTTCTGTTTTTTGTATGTGCGTGTGACCTTGACTTGTTAGATAAAGAAAGGAAGAATAAAGGAAGAAAGAAACAACAACAAGGAAAACTATGCCTCTTATTCTGCAGACAATTATGCTTTCTGAAATTTACTGTTTATTTCTTCACAGTGTCATTTTCCTTATTTCTCTATTCTCTGTACTTTCTGTAAATTGGAAATTTGCTCCAAATTCTTGAATTAAAATGAAATGTTTATGACAAGCATATATTAAAGGTGCTATAATGTATCACATTTTGCATCCTATCAGGAGGTACAGAGTAATTAAATGTTTCACCATTAGAAGTGCCAGTTATTTTATTTTAATGGTGGAAAAGAGTTACAGCCTCGGAAACCCTGCACAGGATAGCTATGAGTCAGAACCAACTCGACGGCACATAACAACAACAACGTTTGCATAGGGCACCCTGGTGGTGCAACAGTTAAGCATCTGACTGCTGACTGAAAGGTTGGTGATTTGAATCCATCCAGAGACTCTGTAGGAGAAAGATATGAGCACTTGCTTCCATAATGAATGTTGTTGTTAAATGCCATCGAGTCAGTTCTGAATCATAGAGACCCTGTATGGTGTTTCCAAGTAACAGCTGGTGAGTTTGAACCAACAACCTTGTGGTTCAAACCAATCATGTGGTCCAGCACTTTACTCAACAGCACCATACCAGTACTCCATAATGAATACAGCCTAGGAAACCCAATGGGGCAATTGGGTTCTGTGACATTGAGTTGCTATGTGTTCAGATCAACTAGACAGAACCTAACAACAACTACAACAAAAGTATTATACAGTAAAATAATTGTCATTTTAACATTTTACATATGAAAATCAGTGACATTATGTTGATCATGTAATGTAACCATCACCACTATCCATTTAAAAATTTTTTCATCATCCTTAACAGAAGTTTAGTACTCCCAAGCAATGATTTCCATTCTCCCCCTCCCTCCCACACTTTAAGGACTAATAAACGCTATTCTCTATGCATTTGAACCCTGATGTGGTGCTTTAAGATAAGCACTGAGCTGGTAACTACAAGGACAGTAGTTCAAATCCCCCAGTCACTCTTAGGGAACCCTAACAGGGTTGCTATGAACCAGAACTGACTGGACTGCAAACAACAACAATAACAACAGATATGCATTTGCCTAGTGTTGATATTTCAAAAAAATGAGATCATGCAATATTACTACTTTTTTTACTTAACTTGTTTCACACGCTGTAATTCATTCAATGGGCTCAAGCGTAACAATTGTTGCAGGATTGGGCAGTGTCTCATTTTGTTGTGAATAGAATCCCTTTGAGTTGCAACCAACTTGACTATGCATCTAATAACAATGCATTCAAGTTTCATTCATGTTGTAGCATATATGAGGAATTTATTTCCCTTTATAGAAAAATAGTAATTCCATTGCATATATACAATATTTTTTGTTTATACATTCATCTGTTAATGGATTTTGAAGCTGTTTATATCTTTTGGCTAAAGTAAATAGTGCTGCAGTGAACATTGGTATACAAGTGTCTGTCTGTGTTCCTGTTTTCAGTTCATTTTGGATGAGGGTAATGGCTCCAGACTGATCCCTCTATTGCACTCATAAATATTTTCCCCTATGACCAGACAGCAATCAATTTGATGTTATTTTTTCCTTCACAGAAATGTAAAATTTCCCATAAAAATTTCACCCAGTGGTTTTTGAACCATATGATAACACTTGCCCACATCAAAAATTCTTTTAGTGATTAAAAAATTATTTTCCGGTTTTATTATACTTTCTAAACAGTCTTGTTGGTGCTGTGGGTTAGGCTGCTGACAACAAGGTCAGTGTTTTAAAACCACCAATCACTCCATGGGAGAAAGATTAGGATGTATGCTCCCATAAAGATTTA
>NW_006408553.1:19427866-19429219 GCF_000296735.1 Chrysochloris asiatica | reverse complement strand
CAATTATTTTATTTATTTATTTTTTAAATGCTTTATTGTGAATTATGTGATAGTTTACATGGGAGAACATTAGTTTTACATTCATCGTATCGTATATCATTTCATTGCCATGGTTACAATCCCTTCCAGGCATCACTAATTTATAAACCTGCTCCCCCCCCGGAACTCTCACACACCCCCACCCCCCTGCTGGTCATTAGCACACAGCCCCTCTCCCTCTTTGGGTATAAAGTCCCCAGCTGCTCGGTCTCTCCATGTCATTGTCTCTGTCTCCATCTCAGACATCACTGCTTATCACAATTATTTTATCCTTTCCAGCTTGGGCTACCATAAGCACTTGTGTACAGGTTTTGTTTTGTTTTTTGAAAACTTGCTTTCATTTCTTTTGAGTAAATACAAAGGATTAGAAAGCCTGGGACGTATGATGGGTAGATTTTGAAATTTTAAAGAAACTGTCAAACTGTTTTCCACAGTAGTTAGCACATTTCACGTTCTGAACTGCAGTGTATGAGAATTTCAATTGTTCCATATCCTTCTCAACACTTGATGTGCTCAGTCTTATTTTAGCCACTGCACAAGATGATTTTAAAGTGTTGAAGAACAAAGACATCATCTTGAGGACTAAGGTGTGCCTGACCCAAGCCATGGTATTTTCAATAACCTCATATGCATGTGAAAGCTAGACAATGAATAAAGAGGACCATAGCAGAATTGATGCCTTTGAATTATGGTGTTGGAGCAGAATATTGAAAGTGTCATGGGCTGCCAAAAGAATCAATAGATCTGTTTTGAAAGTAGTGCAGACAAAGTGCTCCTTAGAGGCCAAGATGGCCAAACTTTGTCTCTCATACTTTGAACATATTGTCAGGCAAGACAGTCGCTGGAGAAGGATATCATGTTTGGTAAGGTGGAGGGTCAGAGCAAAAAAGGAAGAGCCCCAGTGAGATGGATTGGCCAAGTGGTAGCATCGATGGACTCAAGAGTGGCAACAGTAGTGAGGTTGGCCCAGAATCAAGCAGTGTTTTGATCTGCTGTGCATAAGGTATGAGTCAGTACTGACTCAATGGCACCTAACAACAACAACAACAATGGGTGTGTTATGAGATTTCTTTTTGCTTCAATTTTCTTGATAACTAATGGAGTCCTGGTGTGATACTGTGCATTAATGTGCTAGACTGCAAAGCCATTTGTACTGCAAAGTCATTGGTTCAATCTCACTTGCTGATCCTCAAAAACCCTATGCATAGTCGCTATGGTTTGGAACTGACTCGACAGCACTTAACAACAACAATGATGTTGAGTATTTTTCAACTGGTAATTAGTCATTGCTGAATCTTCATTGGTTGAGTATCT
>NW_006408553.1:19419346-19427766 GCF_000296735.1 Chrysochloris asiatica | reverse complement strand
TATCATGTTTGGTAAGGTGGAGGGTCAGAGCAAAAAAGGAAGAGCCCCAGTGAGATGGATTGGCCAAGTGGTAGCATCGATGGACTCAAGAGTGGAAACAGTAGTGAGGTTGGCCCAGGATCAAGCAGTGTTTTGATCTGCTGTGCATAAGGTCGCTATGAGTCCGTACTGACTCAATGGCACCTAACAACTACAACAACAATGGGTGTGTTATGAGATTTCTTTTTGCTTCAATTTTCTTGATAACTAATGGAGTCCTGGTGTGGTACTGTGCATTAATGTGCTAGACTGCAAAGCCATTTGTACTGCAAAGTCATTGGTTCAATCTCACTTGCTGATCCTCAAAAACCCTATGCACGGTCGCTATGGTTTGGAACTGACTCGACAGCACTTAACAACAATAATGATGTTGAGTATTTTTCAACTGGTAATTAGTCATTGCTGAATCTTCATTGGTTGAGTATCTGCTCAAGTCTTTCATTTTTATTTTTAATTCTCCTACTTTTTTCTTATTATGAAGAAAAATAATTTAATAATAAAAATAGCCTAACATATATATAATCAAACACAGTATTTTCAAGTCGATTCCAATTCACAGTGATTATAGGACAGAGCAGAATGACTGCAGGGTTTCTGAAAGGACAAATCTTTTTGGGAGCAGACAGCTGCATCTTTTTCCCACAGAATGATAAATGGGTTTGAACCTTTGACCTTGTAGTTAGCAACCCAATGCTTATCACACTATGCCACTACGTCTCTCTTTATATATTGCTATATATCTTTAAACTGCTATATGTATTGCACATATTTTCTCTCAGTCTATAGCTTGTCTGTTTTGTTTTAAAATGGTGTCTTACACAGTAAGCATTTCAATTTTGATGAAATCAAAATGTCAGATTTTCTTTCATGATTCATGCTTTTTGTGTTATATCTAAGAAACTTCGCCTATCCTAAGGTCACAAAAAATTTTCTCCTATGGTTTCTTCTAATGATTTTATAATTTTATGTTTCAAATTTGAGTCTTTTATCCATTCAAGTTCATATTCGTGAATTGAAATTCAATGTTAATTTTATCCATATGCATATTAATCATTCTAGCACCACTTGATCAAAAGGCTTTTCTTCCCCCACTGAATTGTCTTTGCACTTCGTCAAAAATACAGTGGTCACCTATGTTGATTTCTAGACTCCATAGTGCTCTATTGATGTACATGTCTTTGTGCTCACAAGCACCAACTGTCTAGATTTTCTATTGTTTTAAGACAAGCCTGGAAATCCAGTAGAGTAAGAAAAGACTCCTAACTTTGTTCTTCTTTTTAAAAAATCGTTTGTTATTCCAGGCCTTTTGCATTTTCCCTACACATTTTGTCTTTTGATTTTTACAGAAAAGCCTTATGAGATTGTTTTCCATTTAAAAGTCCTAGACTTTCAACAGCCAAATAAATTCTCCACAAGTAAACAAGTTTCTTACTATTTAAGTTTTATATGAACTCCAATGTAAGTTGACACACTGCTTTGAAAGCCTCTAGCAAATGTTGGTCCTAACAAGTAGAGACACAGGCTTTAGCTATTAGTTTTCATCTGCATACTCATTGAGGCCCATTTGGAACTACTTTGCAAATCCAGCAGTTAAAGTAACCACTTTACAAGAGAGAAAAGTGATACATTGGAAGTTAAGATCATTATCACTGCACATTAATTTTTTGTATAAATCCATTTCTTCCAGACTTTAAGAACTCAGTTTTCATAATGATTCAATAAATATAAGCTGAAAAAAACATTCCACCAGAATCCCAGAAGCAAAAATAACATTATAATGCTAATACAGTCAGTAGGAGGCCACAGTAATCCAGATTATCATACATAACTGTCTCATGGAAACTAATTTGACTTTTATTGTGCTGCTAAATGAAATTATTACATGATCTATAGATTATTGAGCCCTGTGGCAATGCTAGATGGTGAGGCACTGTGCTGCATCTTTTACTTTGATGGTTGCAAGGTTTTTAAAGCACTTTACACATTAAGAGTGAGTAAAGAAGACTATAATATTCAGAAATAACACAGTTACTAAATGAATTTCTTGCCAGAAACCGTAACCAAGGGAGGAAGAATGCAACAAATAAAACATATCTTCATTAACTATGTGCATCAAATGAAGTCAAGGTATTGAAAAGAACTTGCATGTGAGAGCCCTGTGGTTATGAAGACAGGTTTTTACCTGCTGACAGGCATGCCTAAAACAATGTCCCAGGTGTTCCCTTAACAAAATCCCTAATTCTGGGGAATATGTAATCCTATGTGATGATATTGAAAACATTGGTCATGCAAATGCAAAGACTTTGAAATTATTGGATTGGATACAATCTGATTAGGGCTATTGCTTATGGTCAGGGTGAAAGGGAAGACATTTGTATTTGAGTCCAAAATAATATGTTAATAGCAATAATAAATTAGTAGTAATAGCTAAAATTTCATGTCATTTGGGAAATCCTCTTTGGAACTACCTCTCAAGTAGAGGTCTCTCTCATTTCCATTAGGATGACCAGTGTGGCTCAGATCACCATGGAGCACTTGCCAGGATTATTGCAGGATAAGGGTTAATTATTCATGCCATTCTCACCATCTTGAGGACTCCTCTAGCTCAGGGTCTGTGATATTGGGTGTTGCCATCCTCCCCTCTCCAAGGTTTGACAATTTGTCAATCATTTTTATTAAAAACTTTATCACATAGCACCACGCCAAATTTTAAAAGTTATCCAATACCCTGACCTACCAGTCTTTTGTTGTCTCATCTCCAAAACCTGTTTCTTTTACTCTACTTTAAATAAATAACATTTTATTGTGAACTGAGTAAAGGTTTATAGACAAGATTAACAGTTTTACATTCAACAAATCATACAGCTTGTTTCATCTCAATGATTACAATCTCCTCCATGTAACATGTTACCCGCTTCTTCCCTGTGGTTCCTATTTACAGTCTATCCACCTTCTCACTCATTTTCAACTTTGTCCTTAAGTTAATGCCACCTTTTTTATTTTGAATGATTGTCTCCTACTTTACTTTTGCCACCTGCTCTGTTAGAAACTGAACCTGGCCGCTACCCAAAACCAATCCTTGTTTAGAGTTACAAATCCAAAACTATCACAGTGCATCACTATAATTTTCACTCCTTCCTGCAGCTTATCTTCTCAACCACTATTCCTGCTATCAGCTTTTTGACTCCTCTAACTCTCTACTTTGCAGTTTCTTCACCATCAAACTAAGATTCTGTAGTCTGTTTGGGGAATATTCTTTTGCTCTACTATTTTTCATCACCCCTTTCATCCAAACAAGGAGCCCTTGTGATGCAGTGACTTTAGCATTGCACTGCTAACCTCAAGGTCAGTGTTTTAAACCCACCAGCTACTCTGTGAGAGAAAGATGAAGCCGTCTACTCCTGGAAAGACTTACTGTTTCCAAACTATAGGGAGAAGTTCTGCTCTGTCTGACAGAGGAACTCAGTGGCTGTGGGTGGGTGGGTTGTATCCAAATACCAACACTGGGGTTCTACTACACTATTCTTCATTTCTTCAAATGTGCCATGCTCTCTCCTGCAACAGAAACTTAACATATGTAGTTTTCTCAGTCATTATACGCTTATTCTTTTTGTTATTGAATGAACTCATAATCATCTTAGCCTCTAGTTAACCATTGTTTCCAGAGACAAACTATCCCAGGACGACATTTATTTCCTCCAAAGCTCCTACCTCAGTGTCACACATTCACAATGTGATTAATTAATTTATGACTGTTCCCATTTCATGTCCTCTGCCGTACCAGATCATCAATTTCATGTGACCTTAAATGTAAATCAGATTTTGTTGTCTGTCCATGATTCTAATTGATGGCAACTTCATGTGTTACAGAGTGAAACTGCTTTCCACAGGGTTTCCTGGACTATAATCATTATGGAAAAAGATCCCTGGGCTTTTCTTTCACAGCACTGTTGGATGGGTTCGAACTGCCAACCTTTAGCAAAGTAATAGATTACATTTGTGCCACACAGAAACCATTCCATGAGACATTAAGGAGAGTCTGTTTTGTTGATTTTGTTGTTTTGGGTTGCTGTTCAACTGGCTCTGAATCATGGAGATCCTGTATACAACAGAACAATATGTTGTCCAACCCTGCTTTACCTTCAGGGTTGTTGGTATGCTCTAGTCCACTGTTTCATTCACTGTGTACTTGGAATGCCTTATAATGTCAGGGAATCATCATTCAACACAATACTGAACAACATTCTGTTGTGATGCATAATGTTTTCCCTGGCTAATTTTCATGACTATAATTCAAAAGCAGTTGTTGTAGTACATCGACAGTAAACTATTAGAAACTCAAGCTGGATTTACAAGATGACATGGAATGAGAAATACCATTGATGATGTCAAATGAATAATGGCTAAAAAAATGGGATACCAGAAAGATGTTTGCCTTTGTTTTATTAAGTATGCAAAAGCATCTGACTCTGTGGATCATAACAAACTATGGATAACATTGCAAAGAATGTGAATTCCAGAAAACGTAATTGTACTCATGCAGAACCTGTATATACAGCAAGAGGAAATTGTTTGAACAGAAAAGTGGGTACTGTATGGTTTAAAATCAAGAAAGGTGTGTGTCAGTGTTAGATCATTGTATCATACTTATTCAAACTTTGTACTGTGCAAATAATCTGAGAAACTAAACCATATGGAGGAGAACATAGCATCACAATTGGAGGAAGTTTCATTAATAGCCTGCTCTGTCCAGATGACTGGATAGCTTCAGGATCAGCACTGGACTGATAACCACAAGGTTGGCTGTTCAAACCAACCAGCAGATCCTTGGAAACCCTATACAGGGTTGCTATGAGTCAGAACTGACTTGACAGCACTTAACAACGACAACATCCAGATGATACAACCGTGCTTGTTGAAAGCAAAGAGGACTTGAGGCATTTACTGAAGAAGATCAAAGTCTGTAGCTCTCAATTTGGATTGCAGTCAATATAAAGAAAACAAAATCCTCACAACTAGATCAATAGACAACATCATGATAAATGGAGAAAAGATGGAAGTTGTCAAGGATTTCATTTAACTTGGATCCACAATCAACACCTATGGAAGCAGTATGAAGAAATCAAAGGACACATTGCATTAGGAAAATCTTTTGCAAAAGACATCTTAAAAGTAAAAAACAACAGCAAAGGCCTCTTTAAATTACAAAAAATAAAGATGTTACTTTGAGGACTAAGGTGAACTTAACACAAACCCTGCTACAATCAGTCACCTTGTATGCAAGTGAAAGCTTGGCAATAAATAAGTAAGCCAAGAATAATTGATGTTTTGGAATTGTGGTTTTAATGCAGAATAGCTAATATAGCAAGGAGAGTCTAAAGAGTAAACTGATCTGTATTGGAAGAAATACAACTGGAATGCTCCTTAAAAGGGAAGGATGGCAAGACTTTATCTCCTATACTTTGGATATGTTATAAGGAGGGACCAGTCTATGGACAAGGACATCAAGATTGATGCAGTAGATAGTCAACAAAAAAGAAGACCCTCAGTGAAATGGATTCACAGAGTTGCTTCAACAATGGGCTCAAACATAGAAATGATTGTGCAAATGACACCTGACTGGGCAGTGTTTCATTCTGTAGTACATAGGGTCATTATGAGTCAGAACTGATTAGATAGCATCTAACAAACACAACAACAATATTCAACATTGGAATGCCAGGACAGCTCTGTTGAAACCTGTCCACCCTATGGGACACTGCTGAAATACTGGTGATATAATCTGTAACATCATAGCAACATAACAGCCACTATAATTATCTTCCTTATTTTATTTAACATTTCTGGAGATCTTACTATGTTTTACAAAGCATTGCCTAGAATGCTGTATTTAAAATAATAATACTAATAATGCCATCAAGCTGATTTTAACTCATGGCTACCACATGTGTTGCAGAGTGGAACTGCATTTCATAGTTTTGGGTTTTCAAAGCTGTGACATTTCAGCATACGCAGATTATTAGTCCTTTCTTCCAAGATGACTCAGGGTAGGCTCAATCTGTAAAACTTTTTGTTAGTTGTTTTGATGGTTCGGTGCCATCAAGTTGATTCTACTTCATAGCAACCTTATGCATACCATAATAAAACACTGTCCAGTGCTGCACCATACTCACAATTGTTGTTACATTTGAGTCCATTGCCACTGTATCAATATATTTGTTTCATAGACTTTCTCTTTTTCAATAACCCTCCATTTTACCAAGCATGATGTCTTTCTCAAGAGACTGGTCCCTCTTAAAAGCATGTCCAAAGTATGACGTAAGTCTCACAATCCTGACTTCTAAGGAACATTCTGTATGCACTTCTTCTATGACAGAGTTGTTGGTTATTCTCACAGTCTATGGAACTTTTAATATTCTTCTCCATCAACATAATTCAAATGCATCAAGTCTTCTAGGGTCTTTCTTACTCATTGCAAACATGCACATGCATATGAGGCTATTGAAAATTCCAAGGCTTTGTTCAGGTAGCACCTTAACTGAAAATTGACATCATTGTTCTTGAACACACTTTAAAGAGGTCTTTTGCAGCATAATTGCTTAAAGCAACACAACCTTTGATTTCTTGACTGCTGTGTCCATGAATGTTGATTGTGGATCCAAGCAAAATGAAGCCCTTGAGAACCTCAATCCTTTCTCTATTTATGAGCAGTTCTCTATGTATTGGTTCAGTTGTGAGGATTTATTGGTTCAGTTGTGAGGATTTTTGTTTTCCTTAAATTGAGGTGCAATCCATACTGAATGCAGTAGCCTTTGATCTTTATTAGTATTTCAAGTTCTCTTGCAGCAAGCATGTTTGTATAATCCACATATTCAGGTGGCTAATGTGTCTTCCTTCAATCCTGATGCTACTTTTCCCCCCCCATATATTCCAGCTATTCAAATTATTTGTTCAACATACAGACAGAATAAGTATTAAGAAAAGATACAAGCCTGATGGTAGATTCGGCAGAAAGGCTTTGCAGACTTCCACCAGTAAACGCATGGAATACTGGATGAAACAGGTTTAGAGGATAGTCTCAGAACTTTAAACATTAGATAAAGGGACAAATAAATGGATTGAGTGATTACCAGCAGTAACATTTGAAGTAGAAGCAAGAAAGGAGGTGACTTCTGATGTGTGGTGGCCAGCAAGTCCCAGTGCAAACATTTTGAATGAGAGTGACCAGAGTGGCTAGAGATCATTCCCAGTGTAGAAATCTGACAGATTGGCAGAGATAAACATGAAGTCCACCACTTTCATTTCTTTTCTTTTGTTCTGTTGACCCATCACCACTCTGTTGACCAGAAGGGATACATGAATGAGTTGACACCCCTGAGGAAGGTTCTGCTGTGCACACGGAAGGATATACACAATGATGATTGTTAGGCACAGAATCATAGAATAGGGGTAGTCAACAGGAAGAGTTTGCAACAGGAGTGTCTTCCAAAGTGGGTCCGTCCATTCCTGGGCTGGTTCTCACTAAGAGAAACACCTGAACAGACTTGAGGAGGGGTAAGGGGAAGAAGAAAAAGACCAAAAATAAAACTTTGAGTTACATCATGGGAACATATTGAAATTTCTTAGGTGGTTTTGAAGGCTAGAGGACATAAAGTGATGCTAAAGTCTTACTCATATTTGGCCACTTTTCTTTTGTTTTTTGTTTTTTTTTGGCAATTTTGGACTTTAGTGTCCAGTCTGGTTTTTGTTTTATTTTGTTTTCCACCCCCTTTCTATCTAAATCTTTATATTGAGGATCAATCCCACCCCGTTGGTACACAGGTTTGACAGGGATGGGCAACTTGGACATTGGCTACACAAAATGGGAGGTTTACAAAGGCAAGATGTGACTGGCTTACAAGCTTTCAAGAAGGAGCCTAGATCCAGAGGTTGTGGAGGAAGGTAGAATCTCCGCTAAGCAGTATCTACCTTTCTGGGTGGGGCTGATGAAAGGAGATGGGGATAGGACTCTTCTGGTATAATAGTGAATCAGGACTGACTGTGAGGGTTGAAAATGTAAAGGTAGACGTTTTGTAAATTGACAGATGAGTGGTAGACAGCAGATTAGCCACAAGGTCAAATTCCCCTTTCATCCTAGGGCTTACTGGAAAGAATGATGATGATCATAGAAATAATGGTGAAACATGAGAGAATAAAGCATAAGAACAATGAATTTTGGGAAAGGAACCATTTTTGGATTATAAATTTTGACGCATTTCTGGAAGATGGAAATTCAAAGGGATCAAGGATGCTTATAGCTTTTATTTATGGAGATTATATTTACCTATACTTATATTGGAAACTAAAGTTGAAGATAAAATACATATTTAATAATAATAATA
>NW_006408553.1:19415709-19419246 GCF_000296735.1 Chrysochloris asiatica | reverse complement strand
TTTTTTTTTCCACTTTGAAGGAATGCATTTCTGAGATCAGGGGCTCAGGATCACAGTCTCAGGGGCACCATGGTGTTATGCCAATTGACATAACATAGTCCTCAATAGCCTAGATGTTCTATATTGTGAGCAGAGACTGGAATCTTAGAAGTTTATGAGCAGCTATGTAAGTAAGGTGCAACTATTGGTCTCTTTCTGTGTGGACAGAAGAGTGATGAAAACTGAAGATTATTGGAATGAATTAGTCCAATGACTAATAATGGTACATGTGAACATCAGGTTTCATGACACTGACACCAAAGACCTAGACTAGAAGCCTCTAGACAGTTACCACTGCCAAATGTTCTGAAAGAGATCATAGTAGAAGGTCCTAGACAGAGTGGGAGAAAGTGTGGAACAAAACTCTAAATTATATACAAAAAAAGAGCAGACTTACTGGTCAGATAAAGAATGGAGTAAGCGTAGTGGTTATGAATTGGGCTGTGAACCACAAGGTCAGAAGTTTGAAACTACCAGCTGTTCCATGGGAAAAAGATGGGGCTTTCTGCTCCCATAAAGATTCACAGTCTCGGAAACCCTGAACAGGGTCATTATGAGTCAGAACCGACTCTATAGTACTAAGCAACAACAAATCCAAGATTACAGCTCTTGATCACCCTTCATATCTAGAACAGAGCTCAGCATTGTGGTTCAATTTTCAGCCAAGTATTAGATAGGCATATGTGAGGGATAACAACACTAGGGAGGTATGCACACCCGGTAATGGTCACTATCCAAGATCACAAGGACAACATTTACCTAAAGACAAAATTTACAAACACTGGGAAATAAGGAATGGAAGTAAGAATCAGAGGGAGGAAATGGGATACTGATAGCACATTGAGAGATTGCAATCATTGAAAGGAACTATATGATTTGTTGAATGTAAAACTGATGAACTTCTCTGTAAACCTTTATTCAATTCACACAATGAAAAGTTAAAAAAATAATTTTTGTTTTTTTAATGTTGAGTTAAAAACCATAATGAAGACTGTCGTCTGTGATCTTCATCAATAAGTGCTTTAAATCCTCTTCACATTCTGCAAGCAAGAGGTATTATCTGCATTCCTCAAGTTGTTAATAAATCTTTTTCCAATCCTGATACTGCATTATTCTTCATCTAGTCCCGCTTCTCATATTATTTGTTCACCACATAAATGGAATAAGTGTGGTGAAAAGATACAACACTCCTACATACCTTTTCTGATTTTAAACCACATGGTATCGCCTTGTTCTATTTGAACAACTACCTCTTGGTCTATATATACAGGTTCTGTGTGAGCACAAGTAAGTGTTATAGAATCTCCTTTATTCACAATGTTACCCACAATACCTTTGCACAGTCAATAAAACACAGTCCTCTGATATCTTCAATATTATCTCTCATTCTATGTCATCTTCTCATTCTGGCCTGGATTTCTGTCAGTTCTGTGTTGATGTAACTCTGGAGCCATTTATTTGTGTTAGTTTCAGCAAAAGTTTAATTACATGGGGTATATTGTTTTATATTTCTGTAATTCTTTAGTTCACCTTCTTTGTAATGTGCACAAATATTGGTCTCTGTCAGTTGGCTTGTCAGACTCTCTTCTAACTTTATTGGAATAGAGAATGAGTACCACCAGTGCTGCATCTGTTGGTTGAGACATTCAAATTCATATTCTGTCAATTCCTAGAGTCGTGTTTTTCACAATGCCTTCAGTGCAACTTGGATTTCTTCCTTCAGTTCTTGATCATATCCTACATTTTGAAATGGCTGAAAGTTGACCAATTATTTTTGATATAGTGACTCTGGGCACTCCTTTCGTTTTTTGATGTTTCATCCACAGTATCACAACTCAAGGCTTGAATTTTTTTCTTCAGTTCTTTCAGCTTGAGAAATGCTGATCTAATTTTTTGCTTGCTTGCTAACTCCAGATCTTGTCACATTTCATTTTTATTACATTTTCTCTAGGCTCCCTTTCAAATCTCTCTTCTTTTCTTTTATTTTATCATTTCTTCTGATGTCTTTAGTTACTCTACATTCAAGAGCAAGTTTCAGAGTTTTTGTTGACACCCATTTTGGTCTTTCCTTTATGATTGTATAATGGAACCATAAATCCTAATTGGCAAGACAATCTGTGGCTCTGTGTAATTATTAGTAATAACCCTTTCTCTTTCAAACGTTACAAAGATTGAGTGATAAATTGTTTTATTATCAGATACTTGCATATTTTTGTCACCTAAATAACTTATGTAAAATGTAACCTACTACATGTAGTTTGGAGCCTGGTAAGCACTGAACTGTTATTTGTTAGGTCAGAGGTTCAGACCGATCAGCCACTCCTTGAAAGCTCTACAGAAGGTCGCTATGATTTGGAACCAACTCAACAGCACTTAAAAATAAAAACACATATAGTTTACAGCACATATTCTTGGATATTACTCTTAAGAGAAGAAAACTGATTTACGGATATGAGAAACTCTTAGATATCACAATGTTTCTTCATTCTTCATGTTAAGAGAAGGCAATTAGGAAAAATAAATTAATTAATACATAAATCTACCAAGCTTCCTTTTTGTTATTGTTAAAACCTGCTGAGTCAGTTCTGACTCATAGTGACCCTGTATAGGGTTTCTGAGGAGGAGCTGGTGGATTTGAACAGCTAATCTTGTGGTTTGAAGTCTAGTGCTAATAAAAAGGGTATTGGAAAGCCTTGGGTTAGGGCCTTACCTCTTCTTAATGTATAAACTATTTCTAAATTCCGTAAGATGTTTGTGATGTGCATGAGTGTTCAACAATCATAAGGTTCATTCTTTAGCTTGTGACTCCTTGTGTACCGCTGTAGGATCAGCACTGAACTTCAAACCACAAAGTCAGGATTTCAAACCTACCAGCTGCTCCTTGGAAATCCTATACAGGGTTTGCTACAAGTCAGAATTGACTGGAGAGCACTTAACAATAACATGGAAAAGACAATCCTTAGAGAGGCATAGGTTTTTGCTTAATATTATCAACAAAAAGAAGAATTTATTCAGCATTACTTATATGCCTAGCACATTGTATAAATCATGTTTTGTAAACCCCACAATAGCAGTATGAGAGAGATCATTATCTATGCCTATTTTGTACCTAAGAAAAATGTGACTGCTCAGAAATTTGCCAAACCTTCCACAATAAGTAATATAAGTCCTTCTGTTTCATATATTTCAATTTGCATCTACCCATCACTGTGATCATTTGGATAAATGTTTTTCAGTCACTTTTTGGTTGTATTCATTTTATAGTCTGTCTCTGTCTATCTCTATTTCTTTTATTTTCCAACTTTGTTGAGGTGTACTGAAAATAAAACAACATACATGTATTAAAAGTATAAAATTTAGTCACTTTTGACTTATGTATGCATGCATGAAACCATTGTTGCAAACAAAATGTCTGACATTTTCACAATTCCAATTATTTCTTCAGGCCTTCTGTAATACATAACGGAGTCCTGGTGTGGCACTGTAAGGTAAGCACTG
>NW_006408553.1:19413062-19413623 GCF_000296735.1 Chrysochloris asiatica | reverse complement strand
ATAATAATGAATTATGTATTAACAAAAATAACATGTTATACGGACAATATGCTTTCCAAAAGTAACACTGCTCTACATCTTTTCAAAGTTCTTTTATGTCTGGTTTTATAGAAGAGAGTTGCATTCTCAAATCTGATACTGTATTCAATCTATTTTGAGTTGGTATTTTTATTGAAAACCATAAAGAAAATTCATTATCACATAGACATGAAATTGTAAAAGAGAGGAGCAATTTAACAACTTTTTATATTATTCTGGATAGTTCTGTTTGACAACTAGAACAAAACTAGAAATCAGTATTTTCTAAAAGTTTACTTGTAATGCACAATCTAAAACTCTGTTAATGACCATTATATTTTTCCCACTAAAACCTATTGGTCTATTTTGCAATATGAATGAATCTTTTGCTTGTGTGTGATTTTAAGACATATATATGGATAATTTTGGAGTCCTGGTATGGCACTGTAGGATAAGCATTGGGCTGTGAACAACAAGATAGGTGATTCAATTCCACCAGCCTTTCCTTGAAAACCATATACAGTGTCGCTATGAATCAGAATC
>NW_006408553.1:19409951-19410505 GCF_000296735.1 Chrysochloris asiatica | reverse complement strand
TAGACTTAGATGATCATCAGCTGAAAATGTAGAAATAAGAAAGTCTGATATAATTTTTCTCTGCAAATGGGTTAAGAGTCTGGAAGGAAGCAAGAAGCTTTAGTTGTTAAATTAATTTTGTTTTAAACTGTTTGATTAAAAAATATATATTGCATGCATTTTCATAAGTGTGGTAAGGTTGATGGTCTTTCTTCAATGATGTGATTCAATTGTAACTATACTTAATTATATAAGTATTAAACTATAATTATAAATGTTGTTGCTATATGCCTTTGAGTCAGTTACAACTTCTCTATGTACATGAAAACAAAACACTACCCAGTTCAGCACCAGCTTCATAATCATTCCTATGCTTGATTATATTGTTGAGAGTCTCTCCTTGATTTCATTTAGCCTATACTTTACCAAGTATGATGTCTATTTCCAGGGGCAAGTCCTTATACTTGAAACAATCTTGACACCCTCATTTATGAAGGAGAATTCTGGCTATACTTCTTTCCAGACAGATCTGTTCATTTTTCTGGCAATCTATGATATGTTCAGTATTCTGCATC
>NW_006408553.1:19406418-19408946 GCF_000296735.1 Chrysochloris asiatica | reverse complement strand
CTCCAACATGAATTTCTGGAGGTTTCTTGTTGATATATTACTGAAACCATTTTCAAATTATCTTCTGGAAAGTTTTACTTGTTTATGATATCAATGATATTTTCTATAATATCTGTATTCTGTTGGGTCACCTTTCTTTGGAATGGGAACAAATATGGATTTCTTTCTGTTGGTTAGTCACATTGCTTGTTATATATGAGTGAGCATTAACTAAAAGCTTTGCATTCATTCATAGAAACATATCAATTAACCTTCAATCAATTCCCGAAGCCTTCTTTTTCATTAGCACCTTTAGAGGACTTTGGGATGACATCAAGAACATCATACAGGGAGATCACAAAAGGTCATTAAGAAGACAAGAAAGAAGGAAAAGACCAAAATGGCTGTCAGAGAGACTCTTAAACTTGTTCTTCAGTGTAGAGATGCTAAAGCAAACAGAAGAAATGAAATAAAAAGCTTAACAAAATATTTCAAAGGGGAGCTTGAGGACAAAGTCAAATATTATAATGAAATGTACAAAGACCTGACATTAGAAAAACATAACAGAAAAAAAGCTCAGTATTTCTCAATCTGCAAGAGCTGAAGAAAAAAAAAATCAATCCTCAAATTGTAATATTAAAGGAGAAATAATAGAAGCTGTTGAAGACTTCATATTGCTTGGATCCACAATCTGTGCTCATGAAAAGCAGAAGTCAAGATACCATATAATATAATGTATTAAGCAAATCTGCTACAAAAGTCCTGTTTAAAGTGCTCAAGATAAAAGATATAAGTTTGAATACTAAACTGCTCCTGACACATGCCATAGTATTTTCAATCACCTCACATGCATGTGAAAGTTGGAAAATGAGTAAGGAAGACCATAGAAGAACTGATGCATTTGACTTATGGTGTTGTGAACAATATAAAAAAGTATAGTGGACTGCCAGAAGAACTAATCTTTTTTGGGAGAAGTACATTCAGAAAATGCCTTAAAAGCAATGATGACAAAATTTTATCTCTCATATTTTGTACATGCTTTCAGGAGAAAGAAGTCCCCAGAAAAGCACATCATGCTTGGAAAAGTTGAGTGTCATTGAAATGAGGCAGAACCCAACAAGTTGTATCAACACAGTGGTAGCAACATTAGGTTCAAACATAACAATTATATGGATGATGTAGGCAATGTATCATCTGTTGAGTCAGACTGACAAGATGGAACCTAAAAACAATAATATCAATTTTATTATCTAAGTCAGAATGATTTGCTGGTTATTACCTAATTAGTCAACTTCTCTGTATATTAACTTTATTTTGATATATTGAAAATATTTTTAATAGGAAATCAATAATAATCAGACAAAAAGAAAATAATATCACAACAGTTGTCTTTATTTTTGACAGATTCTGAATTTAATGTCAAATAGGAGCTCTCTTTTCAACAGAAGTTTCAAAAACTGACCCTGTTATCTTTGGCAAAGGACCAATTCTTGTACTGTTGAAAAATCTGAGAAACAGAAAATTTGTCTTCTCACAGGTTAGCTCCCTTTTCCTGGTACAGATATCTTTTCTACATTTCCACTTCAGAAACTTGCCTTAAAAGTTCTACAATTTGCATTTAAAATTGATTCTCAATTGGAAAACTGCATGAATTTCTTTGGCCTATGGGAATAAATTTCTATAAAATTCAAATATACATATTTGAACTTTGTTGTTTTTGTGAGAAAGTTATCATTTTAAGACATATTTTCAGTTTACCAAGAGCCCTCTGAGGATCTCAGGATTTGGGGTGGAGGGCAAGAGGAAAAATTATCATGAAAAAGAAATTGGTATCATGAAGAAAAAACAGATTATTCTGAAATGCTGAAGGTCATCAAATGGAGTCACCTCATAATTTGCCCTCTGGTTTCAATTCCTCATTTTCACTATTAGCACTGAAGGGCCTTGGGCAAATCATTTAACTAGAAAAAAGTAAGTCTCCCATATATGCTGATTCCAATTTTAGATGTCCAAGCACACTAAATGAGAAGGAGAATGTATGTAACTATTTCCAAATACCGTCCATATTTCAGATTCAATAATTCAATGATTGTTCCTTAGTATTAAATCTGATCAGATTTTTTTTTTTTTTTCCCAATTCTTTTTGGACATGCATTTTTACAAAAGGAGAAATGTGGGTTCCAAGTGTGGTAACCTTTTATGGAAACATGCATATTTTTCTACTAAGACCAATGTTTTTTTAAGCTTCTAAGGGCCACAATTGAAAACCTGCACAACTTCAGTCTTTATCACTGTTCATATTTTTTAAATTGGGTCTCTTGGAACTTTTTAGGAGCTGTAGTGGTACAATGGTTAAGCATTTGTTTGTGAATAGAAAGGTTGAGACTTTCAATCCATCAACTACTCCAGGAAAGAAACAACCTGGCACTGTCTTTCCTTAAAGATTATAGGCAGTTCTGATCTGTAATCTAGAGTAGCTATCAATTGGAATTTAATTCATAGTATATAATAACAACAGTGTGTATGTGTGTATATATATATATACATAT
>NW_006408553.1:19404331-19406056 GCF_000296735.1 Chrysochloris asiatica | reverse complement strand
AGCTTTGCCCTGAGTAGTCTCTACTTAGATTTATCTTCTAAATTGAAAATAGAAATTTAAGAAAAACAAGAACCAATAAAGCAACAAGGACCTACCAATTGACATATTTGATTTGGGTTAATAAATATTAACAAAGAAAATACATATTTTAAGTGACATAAGCAAGACTCTTTTGAGACACTTTGTTTTGCTTTGACATTGTGCTGTCAAAGTGACTCAGTGGTGGGAATAAAGGAACTCAGAAACTAATAGTGTGCCAGTATACAAAGTGCCTCAGAGCCTATTTAAATCATCTCAATTAACCTCTATTTAAAAACCAAAAGTCAAAGAGTTAAGTAAATAAAGATATCCAACTAAACAACCTATTCAGAGTATTAGGGGCAGTAGAAGCAAACAAACATATAATTTTTGTTTAACAAGAAGACTTAGAGAAAAGTGGCGTGGTTTGGATGTAGATTGGATAGGTTGGATTTTGATTCAATACGGTTTTTCAGTTCATATGCAGAAATTTCTGTTTGGATTACAGATGTAAGTGAGCCCACAGCTTAATCACCCAAGTCAAGCATATCCTGTTAAATATGTGTGGTGCCTTGAATTTACTTGATATGGCTGTTCTATGTAAAGTCTTCTTAATTCCCACCAATTGGTTGGATGGAACCATGCAAATAAGGTGTACTGGATTCTAAGGCTGGAATTGGTTAGTTTTACCATCCAGCTAGATTTAAAAGGAGGTGTCTCAGAAACAGAAACAGACGATACCAAGAATATTAATAAAGAAGAGCATTAGTGGAGTATGAAATCCCTAACTAGAAAATTGGCAACAGCAAGTCTGTAGCAGATGCGGCTACATGAAGCAGCTGTATGCATCTATGCCCATGAACTGAATAAAGCTATGCTGACTTGAAGAATGCTCCCTTTGGACATTTACAGACTGACTTGTGAGGTTGGCCCAGGACAGGGCAGTGTTTCCTTCTGTTGTGCATAGGGTCCCTCTGAGTCGGTACCAACTCCCTGGCACCTAACAACAACAACAAAGGAGCTACATAACACTTGCCCAAGGAATGCGGAGGCAGAGGGACCACATGGCTGAGAGGCCTAAGAAAAGAGTGAGACGTGCCTTCAGTATGGCATATAAGAGGCGTTACTGACTGGAAAACTGCTGCATTCTGAGATGCTTCTGATCCTGAATTGTACTCTGTTTACTTCCCTAATTAGCCCCATAATAATCATGGCATTGCTATGAATATTTGTGTGGCCATTTCAATGGCTTGTTCAAACCAGATGTGAAATTAGAGTGCTGTGGGAGGGATGGTTAGTATCAGAATAGAGTCTAGAGGGTTATAAGATAGAAGCATATCTGACCTCAACTTCATAGACTGATACTGAGTTTTATTTCCTTCCCCATTGTGAAACCAGAGGAAGTCAGACATGACCCATATATCGTTTTTGGAATGTGTAACTCTAGTGTTAAATTTCACACTATTAATCCAAGAAGCTGAGTTGTTGTGTGCAACTGAGTTGGTTTCAGATTATGGGAAACGTGTGTAAGATTTCTGAGGCTGTAAACATTACAAACAAGACAGCCTCTTCTTTCTCCCATGAACCAGCTGGTGGATTCGAACTACTGACCTTGCACTTAGCAGTCCAAAGTGTAGTCCACTAAAACAACAGGGTTCCATTATTGTTGTTGTTGTTAAGTGCCATCAGGTCAGTTCCGATCCTTAG
>NW_006408553.1:19391911-19400102 GCF_000296735.1 Chrysochloris asiatica | reverse complement strand
AAAAGAGGGAACAAATCTTTATAGCAAGGATCATTGCCATTCCCTCCATACACAGAGTAGACAGGGATGGGCAACTTGGACATTGGCTACCCAAAGTGGGTATGCCTACAAAGGCAAGAAGTAACCGGCTTACAAGCTTTTAAGAGGGAGCCTAGATCCAGAAGGTTTGGCGGAAGGTTGAATCTCCACTGAGTAGTATCCAATCTGTCTGGGCAGGGCTGATGAAAAGAGATGCAGATAGGTATCTTGTGATACAATAGTGAATTATTGTTATCAGGACTGATTGTAAGGGTTGGAAATGTAAAGGTAGACATTTTGTAGCAAAAGGAGGGGAGTGATTGACTTTACAGTCTAGGAGCAGAGGTCCCTGGGACCATCAATTGAGATGAGCTGAGAGCAGGACCCTCCCCAGAAAAGCAGTGATTCCAGAGATGGAGGCGTTGATTACGATGTGGAGAGATGGGGCAGCTGAGGAGAGGGGCTGTGTGCTGACGACCGGGGGTGGGGGGTGCAGGCTTGCCGGGTTTACCCTTTGGGTGGTTGATGATGCATGGAGGTGATTGTAACCATGGCCATGAAAATATATACGATAGGATGACTATAAAGCTAACGTTCTCCATGAAAACTATCACATAATTCACAATAAAACATTAAAAAAAAAAAAAAAAAGTAAGAGTGTTGAATTTTTCAAATGCTTTTTCTGCATTATTCAATATGATAATATAGTGATTTTCTTTTTTCATTTTTGTTTTATTTATGTGGTAGTTTACATTGATTGTTTTCCTAATATTTAACTATCCTTGCATGCTTGGTATGAATCCCACTTGGTCAAGATGTATTTTTTTATTGGTATTATCTTTTTGAATTCTGTTCGCTAGTATTTTGTTGAGAATTTTTGCATCTATGCTAATGAGGGATATTGATCTATAATCTTCTTTTTTAGTGATGTCCTTCCCTGGTTTTCATATGAGGATTATGCTTTCTTCATAAAACGTGTTGGGGAGTTTTACTTCCTTTTCAATCTTATGGAATAGTTTTAATAAAATTGGTGTCAACTGTTCTCTGAATGTTTGGTAAATTTACCAGTAAAGTCATCAGGGCCTAAACATTTATAATTTGGAATTTTTTAATGGCCTGATCAATTTCTTTTTGATTGTTTGGTTATTTTTTAATGTTTTTGTGAATTGAGTGAAAGTTAACAGAGCAGATCATAAGTTTTACATACAACAAATTATAGACTTCATTTCATTTCTATAACTTTAGTCCCCTTGATGTAACATTACTCATCCAGTTTCCTCCCCTGTTTCTTGTTTTCATTCCTCCTTCTTTCCCAAACCTCTGAACTTTGCCCTTTTGATCTCAAATGGTTGACCATTCTATAGTGTGCATACCTCACTCAGGTTGTTATGCTGTCCCTATATATGCCTATCTGGGAGTCCTGTGTGGCACTGTGGGTTAATGCACTGGACTGCAAAGTCATTTGAACTGCAAGGTTAGTGGTTCAAACTTACCAGCTGCTCCTAGGAAACACTATACAGTGTCAGAACAGACTCAATGGCACTTAACAACAACAACAAATATACCTATCTGGAGTCCTGGTGTGGATAAGCACTGGACTGCAAGGTAGATTAGAACCAAAGATCTGCAGTTCAAACTCATCAGCCACTCCTTGGAAATCCTATATAGGGTCACTATGAGTTGGAACCGACTTACTATAAGTTGGAACTGACTTAGGTTCTACATAAGCACAATTTAGTGTTTTGAAATTTCTATTTATTTGTAAGATTATCTTTAATTTGTTATGATTCAAACAATTTAATGTCTTTCATAGGCCATAAACATAGTTAAGCATCTTTCTGGTATCCTCTGCTTTTAGCCAAGATGTCTCTAAATCAATTGTATCTCTTTTTTCACATTCTCTTCTTAATGCAATTTGAACTTCTGGCAAAACTGCAAAACTGTTATAATCTAATTAAGATGGGCAGGGAACACCTTAAATCATGGGCTCTTAGGATTTACCAGACTCCCTTTCTCTCTAATTGAATACTCAGAATCAGAAGTAATGTCTGTAATTGAGATAAGTCAATCCAGGTTCTTGAATAATTCCATAATGGTGGAAGTTGGAAAGAGGTAGGCACTGAATATACTGTTAATAATAACAAGATGTGTTGTTTAAGTAATTACTTGGAAGAAATGAAAAGTAACTTTACTTGTACCCCAATAATGAAACAAATCATAAACCTTACTTATACTGACAAAATATTTTGGACAGGAGGGCATGAGTCTCATTGAAAAAAAATCTTCATATCACTTAAAAGTACCATTTTCACCTTCCCTTTCTCACTCTGAGCTTAGATTAATAGGAAAGCAAGTGAAAAATTATCTGCTCTCTGATTGTATTAAATCTTCTGTTGGCTCCACTGTCTTATCAGCATTTTCCATTCAAGGCACTGTTCTGCAGGTGTGAACATGGGAGTCTGTAAACAAAATGTGGATGATACTCAAAGGAAGGTAAAATTTCTTTAGAAAAATCATTACTGGTGATGAGACATAGATTCCTCACTACAAGTCTGAAACTAAACAGTAGATAGAGTGTGTAACAGAAGCATCCTCAATTGCCAACCAAGAAACAGTTCAAAAGTCAACCATCATCTTGAAAATGCTCACTGAAAGGCAGAAGCCTAAACTTTGGCTTAAACAGAGAAGACTGTTATCCAATGGAGTTGTGGTCTTGCATAATAATGCATGTCCACACACCTATGCCTACAGTGTTGAAATTCTGTAAAAACTTAATTTTGAGGTGTTATGGCATCCTACCTATAGTCTTGATCTTGTTCCATTGAACTTTCACCTGTTTGGTTCCTGAAAAACAGCCCTTCAAGGATGAAGATTCACATCTGATGAAGATGTGAAGAAAAAAGTGCATTTGCGGCTTGAAGTTCAGCTTAAAACATTTTTTAATAGTGGAATATGAAAGCTTTTTGACATATGGACAAAGTGTATTAAAAAGCAATGAGATTATGTAAAAAATGATGCATTTGTCTTTTCTAAAAGTTGATTAAAGTAAATTCTACAGCCAGAGTGCAGATCATTTTTGACTCACCCTCATATAACTAGAAACAATAATGCTGAATCACTGAATATTTTATAAACTTATGGGAGGTTTGACTACTGGTGTGACACTGTCGGATAAGCACTCAACTGCAACGTAAGTTTAGACAACAAGCTCTGCAGTTCAAACCTACCAGCTGCTCCTCAGAAACCTTATAGAGGGTTGCTATGATTTGGAACAGAATCAAAGGTGCTTAACAGCATGAAAGGTTAGTCTATATATCTATATCTATATATCGATACCTATACCTATATCTAAATACAATTTGTTGTTAGAGTCCTGGTGGTTTCATGTGCTAAACTTCAAAGTTGGTTTGAACAGTGAAGTTGGGGATTCAAGCTCACCAGCAGAGCAGCTCCTCTGAAATCCTATACAGGTTTGTTGATTTGGAACTGACTCAATAGCATTTCACAACAACATATATATATGCATGTACCTTTCTAGACATTTTCAATTAATTATAAAGAATCCATAGAAATGTATGTGTAGGGTGAGATATGCAGAGATGGAGGATGTCTTTAATTGCCGTGAAAAAAAAAATGTAACCATATATAAATTCCTCAGAAAGTACTATTAGTAGAAAAATATGTTACGGTTTAAATTAAATCTCATAGAATACCTAGCATAATCATTTTCATATAAGGACTCAAAGGGCATTTATTGAATGAAGACATAAAGTAAGAATGAACAAAAGTATCATAGAATTCTACACAGAGAATTATGTGTTTTCTGATTTTCATCCAGTCAAAATATGTTCTTGGCAGATTTTGTTGACTGTTTCTCTCTTGCCCTTTTCCATTTGGTCATTCCTTGCTTGACATTTATAGCTCCACCTTAGATACAAAAAACATAAGCCTATATTATAATATATTTTAGGAGTTGTAATGGTAGGTTCTGGTAGCGTAGTGGTTACGAATCGGGCTGCGAACCTTAAGGTCAGCGGTTCGAAACTATCAGCCGCTCCGCGGGAGAAAGATGAGGCTTTCTACTCCCGTAAGGATTTACACCCTCGGAAACCCTGTACAGGGTCGCTATGGGTCGGAACCGACTCGACGGCACTTAACAACAACAACAACAATGGTAGGTTCAGACATTTACAAAGGCTGATATAATAAAATTGGGTTTTAATAATCTTTATTTTATTTTATTTTTGCTGTCATACTTTAGCAATATAATTTCAAGGTGGCCCAAGCAATATAATTCTAAGACAATAAATGGCTTTAAATTACGCTATTTCAAGCTGAGTTAAACTTTATTCCAAGGTTAACTAGTTGCTATATGGAAGTAAATACTTTGTAGTTATTTTAATTTTATTGCCATGTCTTCATGCAATAAGAAAGGTAATTTATCAACTAATGAAAAAAAAATAATAATAATGCTGAAAAAGATCTGGAAGTATTTTCTTTTGCCTTTAGTAAAAGGCAAGGTAGTATTTTATGTTAGTGTTCTGTCACTACTTTAAGACCAATATTGCTTAGACTAATAATTTGACCAGAATTTTATGTCCTTCTTTATCTATGTCCTTCTTGTTTACCCAGCACCGTGCTGTTCCTATGACCAAGAGATGAGATGTTCTAGCAGCACTCTTTGTCAAGTTTATTAAGAAAACACATTCTGACTTTATGGTATGTTCCTTTATGCCCAGAAAATGTCAATCAATTATTTCTCTTGGAAGTGACAAGCTGGAAGGAAGCCCACCTTTCTAGAGCTTACATAATATCATTGCCCTTTCATGATTGCAGATTTGTTTTATTTTTGTGAATGCCTGTCCCTAAAGCAACCTCTTCAAATGGTAACTTTAAATAGAATTGACCTCAAAAGTCAAGGAGACAATATTCAAATTAAATGCAGAAAATTTTAAGTATATTTTTATAGCATATCTTTGTGGTAAAGCAAGTGTGAATGTTTGTAGTCTAACTTGCTGGATGATGATGTAATCTTTGAGCTTAGACAAGACATTTGGGGATGTAAAAATTAGTGTTTCTGGATTTTTGTTGTTTTGTGAGATAAAAACAATATATAGGTAGATTTGAAAGGCATCTTTAGGCAGTTTTGTATAGATCAAGCATATTGGAACGATATCATCCCTAAATGGACAAATATTGATTATTGTGAAAAGAAAAATAGTTAGATAGATAGATGGACTGAGAAGCAAGAGAGAGAAAACCTAGATCCTGAATAAATCCTGGGGAAGCAACAATGGTCATAGTTGTCTGCTGGTTATAAAATTCAGTAAAATTAAAATTTTATTTCACAGAAGGGCAATTAGGAAAATTTGTATATATATGTATATATATATATATGTGTGTGTGTGTGTGTGTGTGTGTGTGTGTGTGTTTTGATGTTGTTGTGTGCTGTGGAGTCGGTTCCAACTCATAGTGACCCTGTATAGGGTTTCTGAGGCTGTAAATCTTTACGGGAGGAGAAAGCCTCATTTTTCTCCTGTGGAACAGCTGGTAGTTTTGAACTGCTGACCTTGTGGCTTGCAGCTCGATTTGTAACCACTATGCTACCAGAACTCCATATATATATCTTAGGGGAGAACTAAAGAATAAAAAAAGAAACACTGGTTTAGATAGAAAGTTGAAGAAAATTGAAAGAGAGAAAAAAAGGGTGCTTAAAAACAAGGTTATCAACAAATTTGAGAGGGATGAATGTGATGATGAAGAAAAAATAGTGTTTCTAAGGAATGAAAACTAATTTTCCAGTTTAGGAATGGGGCACACTAGCAACTTAAATCAGTGTCTCCAAAACTTAAGGTTAGAGAATATCTGCTGACCAGTTAGCAGGTGTTCACTATTTGGATCACCCAGAGACCCTTGTTTAACAATATACTCCTCACTGTCCTCCAGAGAAAACTGTGACCACTGCCTCAATTCTAATTCAGAGCAAACTCACATGTTATAGAGTAAAGCTGACCTCTATAGGGTTTTGTTTGCTTTAATCTTAAACGGAAAGGATTTCTAGGCCTTTCTTCTGTGACTCTACAGGTAGGTTTGACCCATCAGCTTTTTGATTAGTCAATCAGTCAATTATAACAGCTTGCACCACCTGAGGACTAATGTATTACAGTTGTTGTTGTTGTTAAGTGCTGCCAAGTCAATTCTGACACATAACAACCTCATATAGGATTTCCAAGGAGAGACTGGTGGGTGTGAACTGTTGTCCTTATGGTTAGCAGTCCAGTGCCACACCAGGACTCCCCTGCAAATTATGTAAATGGTTCTGGTTAGGAGTCTACTCTATGGAGGTGAAATGCCTTTTACTTAATCTAATTAACTTGTTACAAGAAGAAAGATTCCCAAGATACGCTGTGGACAAATGTCTTCTCTAGGTTTAAAAGGTCAATATTTCACTAAATGTTTAGGGAAACATGACAATTTGATATCTTTTAATTCCAATACGTATCCCACTTATAGAATGGCAGTAGTCTCACACAGTGACTAGATTGTTCCATTTGACAATAGTTTTAATCATTTTATGATAGCTCTGAAGAGGATCTGGATAGAGATTTTTAAAAAAATACAATCCACTAAAACATATTATTCATATTTTGCCACATTTAATAAAATACATGAAAGTTATTTATGACATCCCATTTTATAGAGGTAACATGGAGACCAAGGCATGTGGATTCTCAGGACTGGCATAAAAGAGATCTTATTAGTAGAAGCACTGTATAGATTTTCCAAGGAGTGACTGCAAATCATAAGATAGCAGAAGATCTAAACTTGTGTATCTACTGTGCTTCTGTTAGTTTGTTGTACGGTGATGACTTGGATGCTCGTCATCAGTATTTCACATATGAGAAAGTCTATCCATGGTAGACAGGTTTCAGAAGAGGTTCAGCCTAAAATAGAATAGGAAGAAATTTTAGAAAATTAACCAAAGAATAAAAAAATTTAGAAAATTGGTCAATTTGATAGCCAAACAAAGTGGAGTTGGTTTAGTCATTGTTATTGCTAAGTACTGCTGAGTCAGTTCCGACCCATAGCGACCCTGTATAAGGTTTCTGAGGAGTCGCTGGTGAGCTTGAACTGCCAACCTTACAGTTCAAACAGTTTTGCAGTCTGGAGCATTAATCCACAGTGCCACACCAGGACAGGTTTGGATAAATGAGAACCTTGTAAATGGGAAAGTTAGTTTAAAGTTTATCTAAGATGACATCATGGTCCTGAAAGGATAACAGGACCATGCTTAAGCAGGTTGTACCCTAAAGGTAGACTGAGAAGAATTATTGCCTATTGTTTCATTTTCCCTAAAGGTAGAATTCTTGAGGAAGTTTATTGCTTTAATGTTTCCTTTTCCAAAGAATGCTACCTTGATGTTAAAATAGATTAAGCATACATCCAAATGTGATTTACCCTACATAACGTGCCTGTTCTTCATAATGGGCAGGACTGGTTTTGAGAAATTATTCTTTCTGTCTCCCAGACTTCTGGCTTTCTGTAAATAACACTTGGACTGTTTTTTGTCCCATCTCTGTGATAGATTAAAGTTACAGGTGGCAAACCTTCATTTTGGTTTGGCAACAAATTTAGAAAATTAGCCAATGAAAACTTATGGATCACCATAAAGCATTGTAGGATTTAGTGCAGCAAGATGAGCCCTCTAGGTTGTAAGGCATTCAAAGTATATAGTGACCACAAGCGTAGACTAGAGCAGACCAAAACCATGAAGATAACACTAGACTGGGCACCATTTTGTTCTATTGCACATGGGTCTTCATAAATTGGAGCTGACTCATGGATAACTAACTAAAGTTGATTTATATACTTCTATTGATTTATTTCTATCATAAATAAATAAATTATATGAAAGCAAGTCTACTCCAAATTCACTACTACCATCTATATTTTATTATATAAAAGAGTAAGAAGTAAAATAAACCCTTGACGGGAGAGAAAGGCATAGCCAAAAACATCACCACAGAAAGCTTGTAATTCTGTCTTCTGCGTATAACTAATTTTGGAATACCTAAAATGGGGCTAGAACTTGTCCAATGAAGGAGGTTTCCTGTGGAGTCTTTGCATTGCTTAATGCCATAGATGGAATCCTGAACCCCATCCAGAATCTTCT
>NW_006408553.1:19379547-19390726 GCF_000296735.1 Chrysochloris asiatica | reverse complement strand
GCATGGAAGGGATTGTAACCATGACAATGAAATGATGATATAAGATAGGATGACTGTAAAGCTAATGTTGCCCTCTGCAAACTATCACATAATTCACAATAAAAACTTTTTTAAAAAAAATGAAAAGGGAGAAAACTTTTTAGAAGTTAGAAGAGATTTCCTTTAGCAAATATGAGAGGTATAAATGAAAATTTGTGGGTGGGCTAAGAAGTATCTGCCTGGTTTATTTTGAAAAGGGACTGCAAATTTGAGATGGGGCAGTTGTTTTTGTTTTGTTTTGTTGTTTTTACAAGATGATTGTATTTCAGAAGCGTATGAACTTTAGTTACTAGAAGTGTTTGACTCTGTCAATGGCAAAGAGGAATGGTCAAAGAAAATGTTCTCTTTCCTTCCTTATAAATGTTTCCTATCCAGAGGTCCTTTCTAAATAGAAACAAGATCCCTTTTTATGGAATCAAGCCTATTCAAGAATGTCAGCAGGGAGTCAGGAAAGGAGCTCTCAGTAAGTGGAGCTGCCTTTTTCCCTCAGGGAGGCTGTATCCCTTTGCAGGTGAAGAGAAGGTGTGATTCTCACATTTAATGAAATCCTTGAAACTTGAGGCTTTCAGTTAACATCTGGTTGTGAAAGAGAAACTCTTGGCAGGCTATTTCCTATTGCTGGCTGTCTAGTGGGTCTCCCTGTCCTTCTCCAGTCAGGGTAACATTAGAGAATGGTTCCTTTCCTTTCAGCCCAGCAGGGGGAAAGCAGAAAGGAGGAGCCCATTCAAAGTGAGAGGGACTCTTGACAGCCAGTTCCTGCTGTTCTCAGCCTGTGCCCTCTAATAAGGTAGCTGTTCAATTATGTCCAATGAACCCTAGCTGAGCTATTAAAAAACTGAACACTTCCAGAGAACGGCATAGCTGAAAATGATAAATTTACCTTCACTTGTGACTCTAGAGATAAGATAAGCTATTTAATTATTACCTTGGGGCTGATATCTTAGTCAAGCTTTGAAGAAGACTTACCTTCTCAAAGGGAAGGGGCCAAATCAACAGTGGGTGGTAGTGCAACCTCTAGCAGTCAGTGCAGCACTCTCCTTCTTATTTTCCTCTCTGAATAAAAATTGTGTTGTTCTTTAGTAATAGCAGGTGTCTCTGTTATTGCTCAGATTGCAATTGCATGGCCTCCTGGAAATATTCCATGCCTCACTGTGTTTCTTTCTTTTCTAGTTAGTCACTGTGGTTGTTGTGTTTCTAAAATGATACAATGATGGATTGTTTCCTTGATCATGGACTCTCTTCTATTATGCATTCCTTTCTCCTCTCCCCTGTCTGGTCCCTTTTCACTAAAACAATCCCAGGTTTTTCAAAACAAAAATTCATAGAAGATAAGTAATGCAAGCAGGACACAGGGATAGAAAGAAACTGTGAGGAATAGCTGTGCATTGATATAATGAAAGAACACTGAGAAGAGTTTTTCTTACAAATGGAACTGATAGGAGTATATATGTATTTTTAAAAAACAGAAGCTACTATGTGATATGAAAAACTTTGACTAAGAGAGTCCATGTATAAGACAATATTCTTAGAAGAGATCTAAAGATGCATACAAAATTACAACTTCTTGGAAGTGTACTGTTACAATGGTTTTAGATTCAAGAGTGCCACAGCAGCTCTTGATCCTTGATCTATGACCAAAGAAACTAAGGTCACTCGGAGAGGTGAAGCAGAGTTTCAGATTTTATTAAGCCGACTGGCTCAGAGGAGCTAATTTCTTCAGATTCTGAGCGCCGAATAGAGGGCAACACAGGTTATATGGGTACAGAGTTCTGGAGGGGCTAGGTTGCTG
Organism: Chrysochloris asiatica; assembly: GCF_000296735.1. Classification (NCBI taxonomy): domain Eukaryota; kingdom Metazoa; phylum Chordata; class Mammalia; order Afrosoricida; family Chrysochloridae; genus Chrysochloris; species Chrysochloris asiatica. The sequence goes on along the minus strand of NW_006408553.1, from coordinate 19,388,898 downwards.
ACCTGTTTGAGGACAGGAGGAAAACCAGAGAAAACAGGGGGATTGGTCCCATTCGGTGACCTATTTAACATTCTAGCTTGTCTCCTGAGTGGGGAAGATTAGTCCCATTCAGTAACCTGATTAGCATTGGTGGGGAAGAGGCAGTTAATGTGTCTATCTTTTCCTGTTCAGTTCCAGTGTAATGTGTACAAATATAAAAAAAGAATATATAACCTAAGTATTAAATAATTCTGTTGTTATGAAGTGCCATTGAGTCAGTTTTAATTCATAGTAACCGTGTATAGGGTTTCTGAGCAGTGACTTGGTGGGTTTGCTTATCCTACAGCGCCACACCAGAACTCCAAGTATTAAATAATAGTGTCAGTTAAATCAATTATGGTATCTCCATGCCATTGTGTCAGGATTGTATCCTTTCATCACACTTATTTAATCTGCATGCTAAACAAATAATCTGAGAAGCTGAACTGTATGAAGAACATGGCATCCAGAGTAACAAATTAATAACCTGTGATATGTACACAACCTTATTTGCTGAAAGTGAAGAAGACTGGAAAGACTTACTGGTGAAGATCCAAGGCTACAGTCTTTAATAAGAATTAATATTCAACATAAAGAAAAGAAAATTCCTCACAAATGGACCAAAAAGCAACATAGCAACAAATGGAGAAAAGATTGAAATTGTCAAGGATTTCATTTTACTTGAGTCTGCAATCAATACCCATGGAAGTAGTAATCAGGATATCAAGGGATATACTACACTGGCCAAATATGTTGAAAAAGAACTCTAAATTGTTAAATAGCAGAGTTGTCATTTTGAAGACTAAGGTGTACTTGACCCTAGGCCTGATATTTTCATTTGCCTCACATGCCTGCTGTACAATAAATAAGAAAGACTGAAGAAGAATTGATGCCTTTGAATTATAGTGTTGGTGGAGAATATTGAATGTACTGGTTGTATAGTGGGTTATTTGTTAGGCTGCCAACCTCAAGGTCAGCAGTTTTAAGCTGTCAGCTGTCCATCAGAAAAAGATAAGGCTTTCGGTTCCTGTAAACATTTGTAGGGTTGTAAACCATAGGGGAGTCCTGGTGTGGTGCTGTGGGTCAATGTGCCAGACTGCAAAGCTGTTTGAACTGCAAGATCGGTGGTTCAGGCTCACCAGCTGCTCCTCAGAAACCTTAAACAGGATCGCTATGGGTTGGAAACGACTTGACGGCACTTAACAACAACAACAAACCATAAGGAGCAGTTCTAGTCTGTCCTATAAGGATTCTGTGAGTCTGAAGCAACTCAATGGAAGTGAGTTTTATGGACTTTCAGAAAAATAACAAATCTGAATTGGAAGCTATATAGCCAGAATGCTTCTTAGAAGCTAGGATGGTGAGACTTTGTCTCATGTACTTTGGACGTGTTCTCAGGATGGACCAGTCCCTGGAGAAGGACACCATGCTTCATAAAATAAAGGGCCAGTGAAAAAGAGAAACATCCTCAATGAGATGGATTGGCACAATGGTTAAGCAATGGTCTCAAACATGGGGGTGATTATGGGAATAGTTTAGGGCTAATCTCAACGTAAAGAAAACAAAAATCCTCTCCACTGGACCAATAAACAACATTCTTATCAACAAAGAAAAGATGGAAGTTGTCAAGGATTTCATTCTTCTTGGATCAACTATCAACACTCACAGAAGCAGCAGTCAAGAAATCAAACGACATATTGCATTAGGCAAATCTGCTGCACAAGATCTTTTTAAAGTGTTGAAGAGCAAAGATGTCAGCTTGAGGACTAAGGTGCACCTGACCCAAGCCATGGTATGTTCAATAACCTCATATGCATGCGAAAACTGAACAGTGACTAAGGAAGACCGGAGAAGAATTGATGCTTTTGGGTTATGGTGTTGGAGGAGAATATTGAAAGTGTTGTGGGCTGCCAAAAGAACCAATAGATTCATTTTGGAAGAAGTGGAGCCAGAGTGCTCTTTGGAGGCCAAGTTGGCCAAACTTCGTCTCTCATACTTCAGACATATTGTCAGGAGAGAACAGTCGCTGGAGAAGGATATCATGTTTGGTAAGGTGAAGGGTCAGAGATAAAGAGGAAGACCCCCAATGAAATGGATTGGCCAAGTGGAAGCATCCATGGACTCAAGTGTGGCAACACTAGTGAGGTTGGCCCAGGATTGGGCAGTGTTTCGTTCTGCTGCGCATAAGGTTGCTATGGGTCATTACCAACTCGATGGCACCTAACAACAACAAAAAGTGTTTAGTTATGTTGTATATGGTGTTGCTGTGAGTCAGAATGAACTCGATGGTCCTAAGAACTACTATGCTATGGGTTATACACAAAGTCATTTAAAGGGATCATGTAGCTGTTTACTTATTAATATTGGCTAAAGAATGCTCAAAATTTTGTTATATGTATATGTATATGTACATACACAAAGTCCTGGTGTGGTGCTGTGGGTTAATATGCTGGCCTACAAGGTTGGTTTGAGCCACAGGGTCAATGGATAAAGCTTACCAGACATTCCTTGGAAACTCTGACTGGACAGCACTTAGCAACAACAATAAATATATATGCACAGATATATTTGTTACATATTTTTGTTTTGTTGTTAAGTGCAACCAAATTGGTTTTCACTCATAGCAACTTGTATAGGGTTTCCAAAGAGTGTCTGGTGTGTTTGAACCACAGTCCTTGTGGTAGGCAGTCCAGTGCTTATCCTATAGCACCACGCTATATGTATGTATGTGTATTTGTGTGCATAAAACCATAAAAACCAAACCCATTTCAGTCAAGTAGATTCTGAGTCATAGCCACTGTATAGGACAGAGTAGACCTTTTGTATGATTTCCAGGACTATAAGTGTTACAGAGACACCTTTCTCTAGTGGAGTCACTGGTAGGTTCAAACTAATAACCTTTGGTTGGCAGCCAAGCACTTAACTACTGTGCCATCAGGGCTACTTATGGAAAGTATACATATGTGTATTGTTGTTGTTAAGTGTTCTTGAGTCAGTTCTGGCTCACAACGACCCTGCATAGGTTTTCTGAGGAGTGGCCGGTTGGTTTGAACAGTCAAATTTTTGGTTAACAGTTCAGTGCATATTCTATAGTGCCACACTAGGATTCCATATACATACATCCTTATGTGGCACTGTCAGATAATGCACTGTACCTCAAGGTCAGTTTGAACTGCAAGGTTAGCAGCTCAGATTCACCAGCTGCTCCTCAGAAACCCTAGACAGGGTCACTATGAGTGGGAGTTGACTTAACGGCACTTAACAAGAACAACAACATATAAATTGTTGCTGTTAAGTGCTGTTGAGTCAGTCCTACTCATAGTGACCATGTATAGGGTTTTCTAGGAGTGGCTGGTAGGTTTGAACTAGCAATATTGTGGTTAGCAATCCAGTGTTTATCCAACAATGCCACACCATGACTATAGATATTCATAGCAACCCTATGCACAACAGAATGAAATACTACCTCGTCCTGCACTATCCTCACAATTGTTGCTACACTTGAGCATATTGCTGTTGCCACTCTGCCATTCCTCTTTTTCATTGACCCTCCAATTTATGAAGAATTATGTCCTTTTCCTAGGACTTGTCCCTCCTGATACTATGTCCAGAGTATGCGAGATGAATTCTTGCCATCCTGACTTCTAAGGAGCATTCTGACTATACTTCCTACAAGACAGATTTATTTGTTTTTCTGGCAGTACATGGTACTTTAAATATTCTTCTTCAAAACCATAACCCAAATGCATCAATTCTTCTATGATCATGCTAAGTCACTGTGTACCTTTCATATGCTTATGAAGGTATTGAAAATACCATGGCTTGGATCAGGTGTGTTTCATTCTCAAAACTGATCTAAACCACATTAAGGATGCATTTTTCAGTAGATTTGCCTATTGCCGTGGGTCATTGGTTTATTGACTGCTGTTTTTCTGAGTGTTGATTGTGGATACAGGTAAAACCAAGTGTCCAACAGCTTTAGTCTTCTCTCCACTTATCATGTTATTTGTTGGTTCAGTTGTGAGGAAATGTCTTTTCTTTACATTGAGGTGCAATCTATACTGAAGACTGTAATCATTAATTTTTGTATTTTAAATATTCTTCACTTTCAGCAAGCAAGATTGTGTTATCTGAATATTGCAGGTTGTAAATGAGTCTTTCTCAAAACCAAATGCTGTGTTCTTTGTCATATAATCCAGCTTCTTAGATTATTTGCTCAGCATACTGATTGAAAAAGTATGGTGAAAGAATATAGCCCTGGTATACATCTTTCCTGATTTTAAGTCATTCAGTATTCTATTATTCTGTTCAAATGACTGTCTCTTGGTCTATGTACAGATTCCTCATGAGCACAATTTAGTATTCTGGAATACCCATTATTTTCAATGTTATCAATAGTTTGTCATAATCAACACATTCATAAGCCTTTGCATAGTCAATAAAGTAGGTAAATATCTTTCTGGTATACTCTGCTTTTAGTCAAGATCCATCTATCATTAGCAATGCTATCCCTTGTTCCATGCCCTCTTCTGAATCTGGCATGAGTTTCTGGCAGTTCCCTTTTGATGTACTGTTGTAGCCATTTTTTTTTATTATTATTATCTTTAGCAAAATTACATAATATTAATGAATTGTTGTTGTTAAGTGCTGTCGTGTCAGTTCTGACTCATAGCGACCCTGTATAGTGTTTCCAAGGAGTGGCTAGTAGGTTTGACCTTGTGGTTAGAAGTTCAGTGCTTACCCTATAGTGTGCTTATTGGATATTGTTTAATAATTTCAGCATTCAGTTGGATCACCTCTCTTTGGAATGGACACAGATCCAAACCTCTTCCAATAAATTGGCAGGGTGCTGTCTTCCAAATTTCTTGGCATAGATGAGTGAGTGCCTCCAGTGCTATATCAATTTGCTGGAAGATGTCAACTGGTACTTCGTCAATTCCTGGAGACTTGTTTTTGCCAATGTACTTCGTTCTTCAGTATCATTGGTTCTTGATCATATGCTACTTCTTGGTATGGTTGAACATTGATTATTTATTGCTGGTATTATGACTCTGTGTGTTCCTTCCATTTCTTTTGATACTTTCTGCATCCTTCAACCTTTTGCCCTTTTGAAATAATCCTTCAGTATTTCAAATCGAGACTTGAATTTTTTCTTCAGTTCTTTCTCCTTAACAAATGCTGAGCATATTCTTCCTTGTGGTTTTCTAACGCTAGATCTTTGCACAGTTCATTGTAATACTTGATTGTCTTCTCAACTTGCCCTTTGAAATGTTCTATTTCATTCTTTTACTTCCTCACTTCATCTAATTGCTTTAGCTTCTCTATGCTCAAGAGCAAATTCCAGAGACTCTTCTGACATTCATCTTTGTCTTTTCACTTTTCTTACTGTAATTCTTCATGCAGATCAAAACCACAGGCTTCACTACTGATTGTACTTCAATGTAAAAAAAAAAAAAAAAAAAACCCTCAAAACGAGACCAATAAATAACATCATGATAAATGGACAAGAGATTGAATTAGTCTTTTTTTCCCCCTTTCTTTCCTGACATATGTGAAACAGACCGTCACTTTCTCATATTCAAGTTCATACTGAAGCTAAAGAAAGTTAAAACAAGAGAGCCAAGAAAAAACTTGGATATATATTATTTGAATTTATAAACCATCTCAAGAACAGATTTGATGTCTTAGACACTAATGACTGAAGACCAGAACAGTTGTGGGATGACTTCAAGAACATCATACAGGAAGAAAACAAAACGTCATTAAAAAGATAAGAAAGAAAGAAAACACAAAAATTGATGTCAGAAGACTCTGAAATTTACTCTTGAGTATAGAAAAGGTTAAAACAAGTGGATGAATTGAGAAAGTAAAGAACTGAACAGGAAATTTCAAAGGGCAGTCTTAGAAGACAGTGTCAAATATTATAATGAAATGTGTAAAAACCTATAGTTAGAAAACCTAAAGGGAAGAAAACACTCAGCATTTCTCAAGCTGAAAGAAATGAAGAAAAAATTCAAGCCTGGACTTATAGTATTGAAGAATTCTATGGGCAAAATATTGAAAGATATAAAAACATAAAAAGAAGACGGGAGGAATATACAATTTCACTATACTAAAATAAATGGTTGATGTTCAGCCATTTCAAGAGGTACCATGTGATCAAGAACTGATGGTACTGAAGTCCAAGTTGCACTTAAGGCATTAGCAAAAAATAAGGCTCCAGGAAATAATTAAATACATATTAAAATCTTTCAACAAACTGATGCAGCACTAGAAGTGCTAACTCATCTATGCCAAGAAATTTGGAAGACAGCTACCAAGCCATCCTATTGGAAGAGATCCATATTTGTGCCAATTCCAAAGAGTGGTGATCCAACAAACTGCAGAAATTAATGAGCAAATAGTCCAAGAAGGTGGATTACATGAAAAAGAAGGTGGCAGCAGGACTGAAGGAAGACTCATTTACAATTTGCAATTTGCTCACTGAACTCAAAGAAGACTTTAAAGCAATTATTGGCGAAGATCAAAACCCACAAACTTCCGTATGGATTGCACCTAAATGTAAAGAAAATGAAAACCCTTAAAACATGACCAATAAATAACATCATAATAATTGGAGGAAATCTCGGAAGATTATAGAGACTGTTTTATTATTATTATTATTCTAAAGAAATAATCTTAATAGATTTTCTTGAAGGACACAGGATGATTGATCATTGGTGCTAATTAGGTAGAAGTTTATGAAAATCAAAGTTGTCAAAGACTTGATTTTGCTTATATCCACATTCAATATTCATAGAACAGCAGTCAAGAAATAGGATGATTTATTGCTTTAGACTAATCTGCTGAAAAAGACCTCATTAAAGTGTTCAAGAGCAAAGATATCTGTTTAAGGACTAAGTGCGCTTGACTGTGTTGTTAAGTGCTGTCAAGTTGGTTTGATTCATGGTGACTTTGTATATAAATTCCAAGAAGCAACTGGTGAGTTTGAATTGCTGACCTTGCAGTGCAAATCAACCTTGTCGCCCATCCCATGTTTATCCTACAGTGCCACACTAGTACTCTAAAGTATCATGGACTGCTATAAATTTGTGTTGGAATGAATACAGCCAGAATATTCCTTCGAATTAAGGATGGCGAGACGGCGTTGATTATACTTTGGACATGTTATTTGTAGAAGGGCATCATGTTTGATATAGTAGAGCATCAAAGAAAAGAGGAAGACAATCAAGTGAATTGATGCAATGGCAGTAACAATGACCTTAAACATAACAATTGTGAGAATAGCATAATATGCTTCTTTCTGTTGTACATAGGATCACTATGAACCAACTCCAAGGCACCTACTAGCAACAACAATTGGAAAATTATGTGGACTAATCACCTTAATTCTGGGTCACAATTCCTCATTTTATGACAGTAAATTGAAAAGAATGAGGTGACTCTGTAGGATATATAGTGAAATGCTAAGCTGTTGGATCCCATCAGCCAACCCAAGGGAGAAAGATTCTGTTCCCAGAAGAGTATAGCCTATAAATCACAATACATAGTGATCATGAATCAGAACTGACTCAAAAATAATTGACAACAATAAAAACATCTCAAAAGGTGCAGCCACTAGAGTTTCAATTCAAACTTGCTTATGTTTATTCTAAACAAAACTTATTTAACCATATCTCTGAGATCAGTGGATGTTACAAAGAAGTTCCCTGAGTAATAAATTTGTCTTAGTCTCATTAGGGTGCCTTTATTTAAAAAACAAAACTTTTGTGCCATGGGGAGGGGGGAAGTCTAAGGTTAGGGGTAATATAAAAATTTTAATAAAATTCAGTGGGCATCTTCTCAAATTTTTGAAGATTTGAAATGGTTTTATGGAATGATGCGCCACATAATGTATATATTTTTTTGATAGATCAAGCATTTTAAGAAATGTGGAGAAGACTTCAAATATGAGTCAGTAGTGGGAATACCTTCCAATTTTATTTTCCTTAGAAAGAAAAAATTGTGACTAAAGTTTAGTAACTGGTGGGAGAAGACCATAGACTCAACACTGATACAACAGTTTAGTGTGGTTCTGCATTTTCAATATTAAGGGAACATCTTGGCATCAGCAAGATGTTGGCTCAAAGGGTGCCAAAAGCACTGTATGATGATCAGCTGGCTTAAAAAGTTTGTCTTTCCATCAGTCTTTAAGGAAGATCAAAGATAACGACAAAAAAATTATGGACTGAAACATAACTGCAATGTGTTTTGGAGTTACCAGTATGATCCAGAAGGTTCTATCGAAATAGTGGCTTCTGATGAAATCTGATGGGTCAGAGAGGTCATCTCAGAAGGTTATGGAGACTATTGTTTTTGTTATTATTTTTATTCCAAAGAGGTAATCTTGATAGATTTTCTTGAAGGACACAGGATGACTCTTAGAGCTAATTAGACAGAAGTTTAAGAAAACTGAAAACTTCATTGGTCTGAAAAGAGCAAAGAAAGTTGTAAGGAAATACTGTTTTCCATCATAACAACATACTTATTCTTTATTCTTTGAAGGCAGTTAAGATTGTCTAAGAGATTTTTGTTGATAAACTTTATCCCATCCACCCCACAACCTTAAGCTTACTTTTGTTCCTAAAAATCAAAGAACATCTAAAAGAAACATAATTTGAGTACCTCAAAGAAGACAAAACTAGTGTTTTAACATGGTGTAAATCAAACAATACAAAATTATTTGGTGAAGGATTAAATATAAAAACATAACCTTCAGAAATATGTAGACTTAGATGGAGGATATGTTGAGATATAATAGCTTCACATTTTGACATTTGTATTCTAGTTTGCTCACACAGCATTACTTACAGCAGTGAAGCTCTGTCATGAAAGCTAGAGGTATTTCTCTGATATTTAGATACATTGACAGCCAAATAAAAAATGTGACATAAACTACTACTCATTGATGGTCATCTGAAAACTTTATTCTCTTCAAGACAAGGGGAAGGTATGAAGCAAAGTGATAAGAAAAACTATGAGGATGTGTGGATGTGTGTTCTCACATGTGTGGGTAAGAATTGTCTTGTCTCTATCCAAATATACTTCTCTTCATTTTTCCTTCACAAAATTACAGTTCCCTACAAATGAGTCCACCACTCATCTGTCAGTTTGTCATATTGTGATGGCTTGTGAGTTGCTGTGATTCTGGAAGCCGTATCATGGGTATTTTAAATACCAGCATGGTCACCCATGGTGGACAGGTTTCAGATGAGCTTCCAGACAAACACACACTAGGAAGAAGGAGTGATGAACTACTTCCAAATATTTAGTCACTGAAAACCTTATGAATAG
>NW_006408553.1:19378063-19378992 GCF_000296735.1 Chrysochloris asiatica | reverse complement strand
AGTGAGGATGAAATAGAAGAATTCTACCAACTTCTTCAATCTGAAATTGTTCAAACATGCAATCAAGATGTATTAATCATTACTGGTGATTGGAAAGCAAAGGTTGGAAACAAAGAGGAAGGATGAGTATTTGGAAAATATGGTCTTGGTGATACAAATGATATTGGAGATTACAGGATAGAATTCTGAAAATTAATGATTTATTCATTTCAAATACCTTCATTAGACAGCATAAGAGACAATTATACACATGGACCTCACCAGATTGAATACACAGAAAACAAATTGACTACATTTGTAGAAAGAGACTATCGAAAAGCTCTATATCCATTCAAAACAAGTCCAGGGGCTGACTGTGGAACAGACCATCAATTGTTCATATGCAAATTCAAACTGAAGCTGAGGATAATGAAAACAAGTCCAAGAGAGCCAAAATATGACCTTCAATATATCCCACCTGAATTTAGTGATCACCTGAAGAACAGATTTGATACATTTAACACTTAAGACCAAAGACTAGAAGAGTTGTGGGATGACGTCAAGAACATCATACATGAAGAAAACAAAAAGTCATTAAGAAGACAAGAAAGAAGGAAAAAATCAAATTGGATGTCAGAAGAGACACTGAATATTGCTCTCCAGTGTAGAGATGCTAAAGCAAATGGAAGAAATGAGGAGGTACAAGAGGTGAACAGAAAATTTCAAAGGTCAGTTTGAGAAGGCAAAGTCAAATATTACAACAAAATGTGCAAACTTCTGGAGTCAGAAAACCAAAAAGGAAGAACCTGCCCAGCAGTTCTCAAGCTGGGGAACTGAAGAAAAAAATCAAACCTCGACTTTCATTATTGAAGGATTCTCTGGGGAAATTATTGAATGATGCAGTAAGCATCAAAAGAAGATAGAAGGGGAGAACAAACAAGATGGCGGAT
>NW_006408553.1:19371414-19373123 GCF_000296735.1 Chrysochloris asiatica | reverse complement strand
AGTTATGGTGTTGGAGAAGAATATTGAAAGCACCATGGGCTGCCAAAAGAACCAATAGATCTGTGTTGGAAGAACTGCAGCCACGATGGAAAACTTGGAGGCAAGGATGGCCAAACTTCGTCTCTCATAGTTCGGACTTGTGTCAGGAGGGACCAGTTGCTGGAGAAGGATATTATGTTTGGTAAGGTGGAGGGTGACAGAAAAAAGAGGAAGACCTCCAAGGAGATGGATTGGCAAAGTGGCAGCATCAATGGGCTCAAGGTTATCAACAATTGTGAGGTTGGTCCTGGACCAGGCAGTGTTTCTTTCTGTTGTACATAGGGTTGCTATGAGTTGGTAGGGACTCAATGACACCTAATATCAAAAACAAAACAAATCAGTGCTTGAATCACAACTCCTGCCTACTCAATCAAGAAACATGAGGTTTAAGTAACTTCTAGGTTCTGAACACAGAGACAATATCAGAAGACCATTTTTATCTTGATCCAGTGAAAGGAAGAGATTTGGCCATTGATAAGGATTGAATTGTTGCTGCTGTTGTTGCATCTGCATGTGAATGTGACACTGCTTGGAAAAAAAAATGGTTTTCTTTTGTTATGTTAATACGTGCATGCCAGTATAAAGAGTCTTAAAAGTAATATCTTCTGAGTGTTATCATATAAAAAGGATAGAATAGTCAGGAAGAGACACACATAGCAGGAAGACAGATGATGTATGGCAACTGCCAAGGATACATCTACAAACACAGTAAAGTCACCTATTGACAGCAGCTTCTAGAAACTGAAAGAGACAAATAAGGGTCTTCCTCTAGAATTCAGGCTTCTAGCCTCAAGAACTTTGGAAGAATAAATTTCTTTTCTTTATAGCCACCAATGTGTGATATTTCTATTGCATTAAGAGACTGATATTAAACAAGGCATTATTTTATGATTTTGGATTGCAAATGCATGAATTTTGTAAACTTGAAATCAAGCCATTGTTTCTTTATTACAGAGATTAATGAACTTCTATTGCAGTTGGTGTCTTATGGCTGATCCTGGGGATAATTTTGTTCTTCCTAGTGTTTGATACCACTGACCTATAATAACCATTATCTCTGCTTCCGATTGGAATATAGTTGTGTTTGATAAGAGACAGGAATTTAGTGAGCCTAAAGGCTAATCTTGTTTAGATTGGTTTATTTTAAGGATGTCTGGTACTGTCTCATTGTATTCTACCCAGTTCACTGTTGTTAGGTGTAGTCTATTCCAAATTAAAGCAGCCTTATGCACAAGAGAACAAAATGCCACTTGGTCCTGAGGCATCCTTAAAATTATTGTTATGTTTGAGCCCATTATTGTTGACACTGTGTCAGTCCATCTGATTGGAGGTCTTCCTGTTTTTCACTGACCATCCACTTTACCAAGCATGATATGCTTCTCTGGGGATTGGTCTTTCTTGAGATGTCCAAAGTGTGAAAGACGAAGTCTCACCATCCTCAATTCCAAGAAGCATTCTGACCGCACTTTCAAGATGGATTTGTTTGTTCGTTGGCAGCATAGTGCACTTCCAATATTCTTCTCTAACACCAGAATTCATCATGCTGGATTATTCATTGTCCAACTTTCATATGTATAAGAGGTCATTGAAAATACCATGGCTTTGATTAGTCATACCTTAGTCCTCATAGGGACATTTTAAACTTTAACACATAAAAAGGCATTTTGCAG
>NW_006408553.1:19367544-19370579 GCF_000296735.1 Chrysochloris asiatica | reverse complement strand
GATAGTGCTTAACAATAACAACAACATTGACATATATAGATATAATCTTAGTTATGTAATGTTGCTATAACAGAAATACCATAAGTGAGTGGCTCTAAGAGAAATTTATTTGCTCTCAGTTTGGGAGGATATAAATCTGAATTCAGTGTGCTGGTTCTAGAGGAAGGGATTCTCTCTCCGCTGTCTCTGGAAAAGTACCTTTGCCGCAAGGTTGGTGGTTCAAACTCACCAGCTGCTCCTTGGAAACCCCATCTATACAGGGCTAATATGAGTCACAACTGACTTGACAACACTGAACAACAACAATCCTACATCTTTCCTTCCTGTTCTTGCTTGTTCAATCTATGTTATATCTTTAAAAGTGTCTTGGTTGGCAGTCCAATGCTTAGCCTACAAAGCCACCCTACACTAATACTGTCTCATTAACAGAACAAGGAAGGTTTATTACCAAATAAGATTATAATCACAGATATAGGGGTTAGGATTTAGAATATATATATTTTGGTGACACAATCAAATTTATAACAGATATACTTCTTGTTAGATGACCTTGTATCAGTTTCTAAGGAGCAGATGATGTGGTTGAACTGCTAACTTTGCTTGTCCTACAGCACCACAACAGGCCCACAGATATACTGCTGCTGGTGGTGATTGTGTGTCACCAAGTCAGTTCTGACTCATTGTGACCCTGCATAGGGTTTCTGAGGTTGTAAATATTTACAGGAGAAGAAAGCCTCATCTTTCTTCCACAGAAAGGCTAGTTGATTCAAACTATTCACCTTTCAGTTAGCAGTCCAGCTCATAACTCACTAGACTGCCAGGACTACTAACATCTACTGTTCTTGTTGTTAAGTACTGTTGAGTTGGTTCCTACTCATTGCTACCCTGTATAGGGTTTCCAAAGAGTGGCTGGTAGGTTTGAACTGCCAACCTTGTGGTTAGCAGCACAGTGCTTACCCTATAGCATGGCACACCAGGATTCCTACAAATATACTGTAGGATATACTCTGTTGATGCTAGGTGTGATTGAGTCATTCTGACTCATAGCAACTCTATGCACAACAGAATGAAACAATGCACAGTCCTGCACCAACCTCACAGTGTTACACTTGATCCCTTTGCTGCTGTCACTGTGTTACTCCATGTCTTGGGGGGTTTTCATCTTTTTACTGACCCTCCACTTTACCAAGCATGATGTCCTGCTCCACAGACTGGTCCCTCCTTATAATATGACCAAAGTATGAGAGACAGAGGGTATCGTCATACTGGATTCTAAGATTGTTCTGGCTGCACTTCTTCCATCACAGAATTGCTTGTTCTTCTCGTAGTCCATGGTACTTTTAATATTGTTCTCCAATTCCATAACTCAAATGCTTCATTTCTCCTATAATTCATTGTCAAAACTTTCACGTGCATATGAAGCTGTTGAGCATATCAAGGCTTGGATCAGACCCACCTTAGTCCTCAAACTGACACCATTACTCTTGAATACTATAAAGAGGTCTTGTGCAGCAGATTTGCCTAAGGCAATATGTCATTTGATTTCGTGATTGATGTTTCATGAGTGTTGATGGTCGATTTAAGCAAAATGAAGACTTTGAGAACTTCAATCTTTTCTCCATTTATCATGATGCTATTTATTGCTCTAGTGGTGAGGATTTTTTTTTTTTCTTTACATTGAGTAGCAACCCATACCAAAGACTGTGGTCTTTGATCTTCATTTGTAAGTATTATAAGTCCTCTATGTTTTCAGCAAGCAAAGTTATATCACCTATTTATCACAGGTTGTTAAAGACTCTTCTTCCAGTCCTAATTCCATGTTCTTTTTCATGTAATCCAGCTTCTTGAATTATTTGTTCAACATACAGATTGAATAAGTATGCTGGAGGAATATTACCCTGGAGCATACCTTTCATAATTTTAAAACCTTCAGTGTCCCTTGTTCTGTTCAAATAACCACCTCTTGGGCTGTAAGTACAATTAGTTGTTCCAGAAAACTCATTTTCTATAATGTTGTCCATAATTTATCATGATCCACACAGTCAAAAGACTGCATACTCAATAAAGCATAGGGAAGCATCTTTCTGGTATCCTCCTCTTTCAATCAAGGGCCATCAGACGTCAGCAATGATATCCATCATTCCACATTCTCCTCTGAATCTGGTTTGAACTTCTGGCAGTTCCCTGTCAATGTACTGTTGCAGCAGTTTTTGAATTATCCTCAGCAATATTCTACTTGCATGTGATTTTAATGATGTTATCTGATGATTTCTGCATTCTGTTAGATCACCTCACTTACGAATGGACATTAATCTGGATGTCTTTCAATAAGTTGGCTTTCTTCCAAATGTCTTGATATAGATGAGTGTGTGCCTCTAGTGATGCATCAGTTTGCTGAAAATTTTAAATTTGTATTCCATCAATTCCCAGAGCTTTGTTTTCTGTCACTGCCTTCAATGCACCTTGAACTTCTTCATACAGTACCACTGATCCTTGATTATATGTTCTGTCTTGAAATTATTGGATATCAACCATTTCTTTTTGATGTAGTGATTTTGTGTATTACTTCCATTTTCTTTTAATGATTTCTATGTAATTCAATATTTTGCCCATAGAATCCTTCAGTATTATTGCACATAGAGGCTTTTCTTTTTTCTTACATTTTTTTCAGCATTAGAAATGCTGAGGGTGTTCTTCCCTTTTGGTTTTCTAACTGCTTGTCTTTGCACATTTCATTAGAATATGTATACTAAGGGACTTTAAAAAGTTAATTTGAAATTTCATTCTCTTTTCATTTCAATTTTCTGTGAACTTTTTGAAGTTCCATTGTAGATACAGCTATGATATATATAGATATAGGTATGGTGGTGGTGGTTATGTGCGGTAGAGTCGGTTCCGACTCATAGCGACCCTATACTGGTTTTCCGAGGTTCTTTGTCTTTACAGGAGCTGAAAGTCTCATCTTTCTCCCGCAGAATAGCTGGTAGTTTCGAACTGCTCACCTTGCAGTTAGCAGCCCGATTCGTAACCACTAC
>NW_006408553.1:19355897-19366516 GCF_000296735.1 Chrysochloris asiatica | reverse complement strand
CTGGTGTGGTACTGCAGGATGATTCACTGGACTGCAAGGTCAGTTGAGTTGCAAGGTTGGTGGTTCAAATGCACCAGTTACTATGAAACCCTGTACAGGGTTCCTATGAGTTGGAACTGGCTCGACAGCAATTAACAACTATGTCCATGTATGGAGTCTTAGTGTGGCACTGTTAGATAAAGCACTGGACTGCAAGGTCCATTTGAACCACAAAGTCAGTGGTTCAAGCTCACCAACCATTCCTTGGAAACTCTATACAGGGTAGCTATGAGTCATAACTGACTTGATGGCACTTAACAACACCAATAATGCTATGTAAGTCATACTAGTATGGCATTGTAGTATAAAACACTGAACCACAAGGTTGGTTGAACCACAGTTTGACAACTCAAACTCACCAGCCTCTCCTCAGAAGCCCTATACAGGGTTATGAGTTGAAATTAACTTGACAGCTCTTAACAACATGCCTATGTTTATGTACATCTACTTATGGCAAGCATAAGCATACATGCCACACAGGATTTTTTTTTATTCCAAAATGCAGACTACAGTTTGATTAGAAAAATATAGCTTCTTTCTGCCATAATTATATTCTTTGTGACACTTTGCTTCTGTCAGTCAGGGGTTGGGGTGTTTTCAGTAATGCTACTTCTTCACTGTGGGTGTTTTCCAATTGTTATGTAGCACTGTACTTCTTGAAACTGCAAAAGTAGTAACTGGCCTTTCTACTTAAGTACCATTGAGTTTTTATTCCATTATTAACATGATTGTATTGTGATAAACACCTAATTAATGTAGTCATTGATCATTAAAATTGTCCAATAACATCACAGTTCAGAAAGTTCTCTTAACTTATTTTATCCAACATTCAAGACTTTTAACTTTCGTTGTGGTAGTGGTGTTGGTTGTGGAATGCTGTGCAGGTGATTATTACTCACAGAGACCCTGTATAGGGTTTCTGAGGTTGTGAATCTTTATGGGAACAGAAAGCCTCATCTTTTGCCCATGGAATCCCTGATGGACTCAAACTGTTGACCTTGTGGTTAGCAGCTGAAAACATAATCCACTATGCTAAGTGGGTCCTTGGATTTTAACTTAATGACCATAAGACCATAAAACTATCCTATATTTATGAATGAATATACATATGTGTGTGTGTGTGTGTGTGTGTGTGTCTGTGTTTATTTATACATATGCAGTCTATATTATCACTTTGGCGACCTATAGAAAATTGCCATCCTTTTCTGCAGTGCCTGACCAAAATGGCAAATAATGATATATAAAATGTTGATATTATATAAATTATTTCTCTTCCACTTTTTTCAACATTGAAAAAGAGCTCTGAAATGTTTATGTAGCTTTTCGTATATTTTGCTAACTTCCAAAAATGAGTAAAGTTATTCAGAGTGTTTTTGGTTTCAGTTTGAACAAGGTCCAGGAGACAATGGGTCAAAGAGGGAAAGGCAAGTATCACTGGCTTTAATATATTATTATCTTGGTGAACAAACTCTGATAACGGTTATTCAATGAGGCCAGATATATATCAGCCTATGAAGGAGCTTGAAGAGAGATATTTTTAATCTTAATATTCATTGCTGATGTTAATACAGTCATTATGAGGAACAAGAATATCTGCCAAGTATGTAGTGAAGTCACAAACTGTTATCTACTACAATAGAGATTGTCTTAATAAAGAAAAAAAAAACTTTTTATTTTTATTTTTTATTAGAGGCTGGTAGATCTACTTAAAGAAAATTATGTAGCCCAGGATTATAAAAGAGTAAATAAAGCCCACTTGTAATAAATTTCTTTCCCTTCTTATGGAATAAAATTCATATCCAAAAAGAGTAAATAATATAATCCAGAGAAGTTTTATAATTGTGAGAGATGATTTGCTTCTGGATTCAGGAAACAAAACTCTGATTTAAAATGATTATATAATAATGTTGGGAGGTTAAATCTCTAATGCTAAAAATATTCATATGTTTATTTTTTAATCAGTATGTATATAAATGGGAGCACAGTGGCACCATATGATAAGCACTGCAATAGGAATCACAAGGTCCTTAGTTTGAGCCCAGTGGCAACTTTCAGGAGAAAAATTAGACTCACTGCTCCTGCAAAAAATTTAATGTCTTGGAAACACTCTGCAGGTTCATTTGTTATGAGTTGGAACCACTCAAAGACACTTATCATCAACAACAATGTATACTAAGAGGACAATGGTGGTTCATACAAGTGTCCTAAATTGGATTCTCAGCCAGTGTACCTCAAGTAAACCCACAGCTCATCTATCAGCAGAGGTTTCTGTGTTGCTCAGACACTATACAAGTTTAGTGGAACTTTCAGACTAAGATTAGAAGAAAGGCCTGGTGATCTGCTTTCTAAAATCAGCTAATAAAAGCACTATGGAGTACATTGGCCCAATCCTATCACGTGTGAGTTGGGAGCCTACTCAATGGTGGCTAACAATAACAAAAACAATAAATGCAATGGAAATTAGAATAAATATCCTTGAAATATTGTTAGCCCACAAAAATACTGTAGTGCATGAAAAAGAAAATTGGTGACATTCCCACTTTCAACTATCTTTACATCATGTCATATTGTCATTAAGATTTGAATTTGGCAATGCTTTGTCTTTACAATTCAAGTTTACTTGGCAATTTTCTAATTCTATCTCTGAGGAAAACTGTTAGTTCCCATGTTGACTTCATTAGCATTGCTCAGTAAATTAAAATGTAGGAGACAGCTTGAAAGGAGCAAAGAGAATGCTATTTGTTAATGAATCATTTTGCATGAATAATTTTCTCTAATCAGGCAAGGAGAAGCAAAACTATGTTCACCAAAGTGCCCATGCAGGAGGAAAGTATGAATCATTAATTGTATTAGGTCTGACCAGTAGGATTAGTGTTGTGTCTGTCTTCCTTTGTACAAATATTGATGGCATATTTAAAGAGACTGTAGCGTGACTATGGAGTCCTAGCGTGGTGCTGTAGACTAATGCTCTGTACTGCACAGTCGGTTTCAACCAAAAGGTTGGTGATTCAAGCTACCAGCTGCTCCTTGGAAACCCTCCTTGTATAGGGTTGCTATGGGTCAGAACTGACTTGATGGCACTTAACAACAACAATAGTGTGACTATAGCTCAGTCCACCAAGATGTGTTATCTGATCTTTTTAAGTATAGGATTGCAGAAATAAAGAAAAGAATTGGACTTTGAGGAACCAATAGTTTTTTAGTGATGATGAAGGTCATCTTAGTTCAGTCTTCTTATATTTCTTATCCAGAATACTGTATCAATTGTCTAATCAGTGCCTGATTGTCTTGCTTTCAAGCAGCAAGCACGTACTCCACACTACCTCTAATTTCCTCAGAATGTTTGTCTTAAAATAAAAGTCTTATCCTGTCAGTCATCTGCTGAAAATCCTGCAAAGACTCCCATCACCTAAAGGATAAAGATGAAAATCCTTAGTCAAGTAGAGAAATCCCTATTAGATCTGGCACCAGATGACCTTTCCTGTTTTGTCTCTATGTGCTCTTTAACTTGTTTACACTTGAGCATTAGCTATAGCACAAGTCTTTTAGTTCTCCATACTCACAACACTCCATCATGTACCAAGCCACTGCACATGCTATCTTATTTGTCTGCAATGACCATCACAACCCTCCTCATCTTTCTTGTGCCTGGTGAACAACTGTATTTTCTTCAAAACACAGTCCCAATGTCATCAAAGCTGAAACAAAACTATGTTCAGCAAAATGCTCATGCAGAGGTAAGAAGGGAATACATTTTATATAAACACAGAGAGACAATCTTTGTTTTGCTTGATGATGCTGAACTGTATCAATGATTGGGCATACTAAAACTGCTCAAAATAGCCTTAATGAACACTGGGAATGATTATGATTTTTTTGTGACATTTAAATTTTATTGTTAAAGTACTAAAAACTTTCTTATTGTTGGTATGGTACAGTGAATTACTTCATAAGTTTCTTCAAACCATAATCTTTGTAATTCCTACCAAACTATTTTCTCCTGGTTGATCTCTGTAAGAGAAGGCGGTGGAAGAAGCTGATGGAGTATATGATTCAGTTGTGAATTGTTAACAGTGTTCATTGTGATTATAAAAAACTTGGAACTCTAACATGTATAAAATAAGTCATGTCAGAAGCAGGAACGGGAGGAATCTCACTCCCATCATAGAAGAAGGCCCAGGAGTGGAGTGCATCCTTCATCCTTAGTTCTTGCACATTGAACCTCCTTGACCCAAGGATATAAAGCTGTGACACCAAAGGAGAGAATTAGCAGAACCAGGAACCATAGAATGAGATAGAGCAGTGAACTTCTCAGATCATATAGCAAGTAAAACGGAGTGACTTTGGACAGAAGACTTGCTTACACATTAATTGGGGAGCGAGGTTTACTGGAGATGAGTGCCTTCAGACTGAGGCTTGTGATAGAGTGATGTGCCCTGTGTGCATTTATTAGAAGCCCTAAAAGGCCTTTGTTGCCCAGGGCAGACAGAGGTCTGCCTGTGGGAACAGTTGATGAGAGGCTGTCCTAATGAGAAGAACTGTGCCCTGACCATTTCTGTCTTTGAAATGTTAACCTGTTAACCTCCTAATAAGCCCTATAACTGATAGTATGGGATCTGAATTTTGTGTGACCATTAAAATAAATGATCAACCCGAAGTAAGTAGAATGCTGTGTGTGTGGAGGGAGTAGTCATGATGGGGGGTTGGGGAATGTCATGGTTGGTGTCAATTTTTTGCAGTTGGTTATAAATACATGTTAGCTGTCTTGACTTGAGTACTAACTCAGTGATCTCATGTGCAACTGTAGGCAATGGTGCCCAGTCATGCACCCTGTCCATACTAGGTTATGGTTTGGACTTCAGTGATCCATAAGGATTTCATTGGATAATTATTAGAAGTAAATTGTCAGGCATCTCTTTCTTGTCCATCTTAGTCTAAAAGTTCCAGTGAAATTTGCTCAATGTCATGGCTGCACAACCCAGGTCTTCTGCAGGGAAATCAAGAATTCTATCACTTTACTGCCAGAGCCTTATAAATATATAGAAAATAAAAAAATTAAATGAATATTTAGTTAGCGGATTGTAATTTTACACGTAGAAACATTGAAAATTAAAGTTTCTATTTCTTTGTAAAGAAACACATCAAGAAGTTTGAATAACCTTTATATCTATATGCGCAAGCATCTTTTTTATGTATTAACAAATTGTCATACTCCTTTCTAAGTTTGGATCAGCTTCCAAATTTTATTCTTTGCACTTCCATTGTCATAAAATCTGTACAGGATATACTTTCAGGAGAATTTTTTTTTTTGCCAACATTGCTTCCTCTGGGAATTTTTCATCCTTGTTGTCACAAACTCTTTACCCATTTATGCCAGTATGTTCATCTTTAATAAGTTCCTCTGGCTGATATCTAGGATATCTCAAATATCATTGTCAACACTCCACAGTCAGCTATTTTTTTTTTGTAACTCTGTTTATGTTAGATTCCATTTTCATTCCCAATGTCATCACTTGTTTCTTTGCTGTACTTTCATCTTTTTTGGCTAATGCTCTCTTTAAATATCCATACTTATAAAATGTCACATGAGTTTATCACTGAGAGAAAAAATAACGCACCTACATTCATTGATATCTGTGTCTGAATTGAATAACATGTGCACAGTGATCATTCAAAAACAGACTTTAAACTAAGTGACATGATCAATCACTGTTCATGGTTTTCATCTGATATTTATGTTGTGATTTGTGATCAAAAGAGCTAGCAACAAAATATATACTTTACACCCTGAATCACAGTTACATACCATGGAAACAAAAATTTAATTTTATTTTTGGAGGAACTGGTGCTATTTAAGCAAACAATGATTAAATTTAAGTAAACTAAAATTCATGCATATTGAAGTGTTACAAAGCTATGAATGCCACAGTGTGTGTGCTTATTTCTGTGTGTGTGTGTGTGTGTGTGATATAATGTGCCTCCAATTCTGTCTTTCCTTCTAGACTGTTCATCACTATACATCAGATATCTCTTATGCATTACTTCTGATGGTCTTGGCAACTTGTTTTGTCCCAGATGCTTTGTGACTGAATTCACATAAAAACAAACCCAAAACCCAATACTCATCTCTGCCTCATATTCAAATCAGATATTTTTCACCTCCCTCTAGAAATTTTTCCTTGTTACACTGTGGTATAAGATTTCAGAAAGCCAACTCAATAGCCACACATGTACAACTCAGGAAGGAAGCCAATAGTAACTTATTGCCCTTTCTCTTTTATGGTAGGCTGTTCTGAGATGTAATGGTTTGCACAGCCTGTAATTGGCAAGTACTGCAAAAAAAAAGGTAATCTTTTCTGCTGAGTCAAAGAATAGCTCAAGATGTGTTAAAGTCCTCATTTATAAACATATATTGCAAAAATGACATGGGGACCATGTCTGACCTCTTCCACGTCTGGCTTCACAAGAGAAAAGAACAATGAATCTACAAATCAGGCTGATTACTATAAGACAGGACAGATATGCCTCTACTTTCTAGCCTTCTTTTCCTTTAACCTGACAGCAACCATTCCTCCTATGTCTCTCTCTATTCTGGCCTCTGGGTTGGCAAAGGGTGAGACTGACTACACCTTCAGCTTCTAAGAGGACAAAAGAACAAGGGAGACTTCAATGTACTTGCTGTCAACCTCCAGTCATGTCCTGTGCCCACCAGCTGCTGAATCAACAGTTTCTTACAAAAGCTCAAGATGGTTGTGCCATACTACACCAGCCCACTCTGACTGCTTTTCTTCATTCTCACTGCTTCTGTTTAGTTTTCTTTACCAGTCAGCACTTAATCTACCTTTGTGCCCTGTTCTCTGATGCTCAGGGTTCCAGGATGACCTGCTATATCTTTTTCATTCATTCAGTTTCCCAGGTTTTTGTTGCAGAGGGTGAATTCGTTGCATCTGTTTTTTCCACCATCTTGCCCCAGGCTTGTGGATATGATTCTTGCTTGACATTTTACTTTTATTTCAGAATTTTTTATATGTCATCCTATTGTCTTCTTGCCTGCATATGCTCAATTGAGAAATCAAAATTTACTCTGAATAGTTTAACTTTGGATGTAACTTTTTATTTATCCCAAGTTGCTCTCAGGATTCTTGCCTTGTCTTTGGTTTTGAAATTTTTATTTTAATATATCTTGGTGATTTTTTGGGGGGGTCTATGCTGCTTGGAGTTCTTTTAACTTCTTAAATTGTTATTTCTCCATTTTTCATGATTTTAGGGAAATTTTCTTCCAACAACCCTTAGCCAATTTTCTCACTCTCTCCCTCTTTTTTTTTTTTTCTGGAATTTCAATCACATGTAGGTTATTCCTCTTGTTAGTGTCTAATTTAAATATTAGGTTTTCTTTGAATTTTTTTCTTATTTTTTCAGATTGTTCCTCTAGCAGATGAATACTGAGAGATATGTCATCATTCCACCTTCCATCGATTCAATTCTACTTCTTTGCCTTTTCAACTATCTCTTTCTCAAATTTTAGTATCAATCTCTGGCTTTCTAATTGTTGTTTTTGTATTGTTTCAAATTTTTTCATGTATTTTGTCAGTTTGTTCTTATATTACTTTCCTGAATTCTTCTAAACTTTTTTTTTTTTTTTTTTCTGAGTTCTCTTTGCCTTCCCTGATCTTTCTCTCAATCCATTGACGGTACCTAAATATCATTCTTCTAAATTTATTTTCAAGTCATTCTTATACCATTTCTGGTATTATATTTTCTGAGATTCTGTATTTTGTTCACCTGTTTGAGACATTCTGTCTTGCTTCTTCATGTAAGCTGAAATTGTCTGCTTTCTCCAAGACATTGTGGTATCATTGTAATTTTTTTATTTAATTGATGATTTCATGTTGGTGTGCTCTCATACACTCACTATCTGTTTCTGGTGGATAGGAACTGGAAACTAGAACACCGTTCTCTGTTCATAGTTTGTTTAGTGTAGTTTAGGGAGGATTCATGTTCCTCCAGAAGCAGGAAAGGCACTCAAGTTGTTTGACCCCAGGCAGAGCTGAAGCCGCACAAGAAGGGTACCATTGACTGCTGCTGTCTTGGCAGGGATAGGGACTAAAGAGCAACTTAGCTACCAGGAACAAAGGATAACTGCACCACCTTGTTGCCAATCTCCAGTTTCATTCTGTTCCTATAGGCCAATGTATCAACAACAGTTGACAAAACCATTCCATGCCTGTTAACAGCTGATCGGTACTTCTTTCTTGCTGTTACTATTTAGCTTCCTCTAACAATTGGCATTCATTCCATTTTTCTGTCATAGCCTCTGGACCTCAGGATGCCAGTAACAACATTTGTATACATTTCATTTGGTCTTCCATGTTTTCGTTGCAGAGGGTCTGCTCAATGCATCTGCCTATTTCACCATCTTGCTCCAGAAATCACATATTATTTCTATTTATTACTTCAGATATTCTCAACTACAACTCCCTTCTGTTCTCTTGGCCGTTTACTTTGCTTCAGCCATAATCTGACAACTTCTTTCTTCATGACTATGGTACATGACTCTTCCTCTTTCCATCCCCAGGGTTTTTTGTTTTGTTTGCTACTGTTGAGGTTTTAAATGATATAGAACATGCTGAAGAACTACATTTATACACTCAGAAACAGGATAAGAGTTAATGTTCTCTATAGAAGATCTTTACCCAATGTGAGATGGAGAAAATAAACAAACTGGCTATGAATGGACTAAGGACTTGTCTGTCAGTTTGTCTTACTCTGGTGGCTTTTGTGTTGCTGTGATTCTGAAAGCTAGGCCACTGGTATTTTAAATACCAGCAGGGTCATCCACAGTAGATAGTTGTCAGAAGAGCTGTCAGACAAAGACAGACTAGGAAGAAAAGGCTACAGACTAATTCTGAATATTTAGTCACTGATAACCTTATGAATATCAGTGGAACACTGTCGGATATAGTACCGGAAAATAAGGCCCTCACTTGGAAGGCACTCAAAATGCAGATGGGGAAGAGCTGCCTCTATAGTTGACCATGATGATGTGAATGGAGAAAATCCCTTGGAACCTTCACTTGTTGATGGGGCACAACTCAAATGAAGAGAAACAACTGTGAATATCCGTTAATAATCAGAACATGGAATGTACGAAGTATGAATCTAGGGAAATTGGAAATTATCAAAAAGGAAATGGAATGCATAAACATTGATATCCTAGGCATTAGTGGGCTGCAGTGGATTGGCATTGACAATTTTGAATCTGACAATCACATGGTTTACTATCTCAGGAATGATAAATGAAGACAAATGGTATTGCAGTCATGATAAAAAAGAACATATCAAGATCTGTCATGAAGTACAACGCTGTCTGTGATAGGATAATTACCATCCACCTACAAGGAAGACCAATTAATACCTCTATTATTCAAATTTACACACCACCAACACTAAAGCCAATGAGCATGAAATTGAAGAATTCTGCTAACATCTTTAATCTGAAATTGATCAAACATGGAATCAAGATGTATTGATAGTTACTGGATATTGGAATGCAAAGATTGGAAACAAAGAGGAAAGAAGAGTGGTTGGAAAACATGGCCTTGGTGATAAAACGATGCTGGAGATAACATGACAGAATTCTGCAAGACCAGTGATTTCTTCATTTCAAATACATTTTTAAACAGCATAAAAAGATGACTACACACATGGACCTCAAGATATGGGATACACAAAATTCAAATTGACTGCATCTGTAGAAAGTGATGGTGGAAAATCTCCATATCATCAGCCAAAATAAGACAAGGAACAGACCATCAATTGCTAATTTGTAATTTAAAACTGAAGTTTAAGACAATGAAGACAAGTCAATGAGAGCCAAAAATATGGCCTTGAGTATATCCCACCTGAATTTAGAGATTATCTGAAGAACAGATTTGTTGCATTAGACACTAAAGACCGAAGACCAGAAATGTTGTGGGGTGACATCAAGAACATAAAAAAGGAAGAAAGTAAAAGGTCATTGAGAAGACAAGAAGGAAGAAAAAAAAAATAATAAAATGGATGTAAAAAAAGAGATTCTGAAACTTGCTCTCCAGGACAGAGATGCTAAAGCAAATGAAAGGAGTGAGGCAGTAAAAAGAGCTGAACAGAAAATTTCAAAGGTCAGCTTGAGAAGACAAAGCCAAATATTCTACCAAAATGTGCAAATACCTGGAGTTAGAAAACCAAAAGGGAAGAGCATGCTCAGCATTTCTGAAGCTTAGGTAACTGAAGAAAAAATTGAAACCTTAACTTGTAGTATTGAAGGATTCGCTGGGCAAATTATTGAAAGATATAGAAAGCATCAAAAGAAAATTGAAGGACTACAAGGAATCACTGTACCAAAAAGAAATGGTGGATGTTCAACCATTTCAAGAGGTAGACGATCAAGAGCCAAAAATCCTGAAGGAAGAAGTCCAAGATGCATTGAAGGAATTAGCAAAGAACAGGGCACCAGGAATTGATGAAACACAAATTGAAATCTTTCAACAAACTGATGTAGCACTAGAGGTACTAACTCAACTATGCCAAGAAATTTGGAA
>NW_006408553.1:19353805-19355172 GCF_000296735.1 Chrysochloris asiatica | reverse complement strand
AGCATCCTTATCAACGAAGAACTTATTGAAATTGTCAAGACTTCATTTTGCTCAGATCAACCATCAATATTCATGGAAGCAACATTCAAGAAATTAAATGACATATTGCATTAGGCAAATCTGCTGCCAAGACCTTTTTAAAGTGTTGAAGAGCTAAGGTATCAGTTTAAGGACTAAGGTGCATCTAACCCAAGCCATGATAATTTCAATAGCTTCATATGTGTGTCAAAGTTGGATAATGAATAAGGAACATGATAGAAGAATTTGAGTGTTGATGTGTTTGAGTTATGGTGTTGGAGGAAAATATTGAAAGTACAATGGACCGCCCAAAAAACAAATAGATCTATGTTGGAAGTACAGCCAGCGTTCTCTTTAGAAGCCAGGATGGCCAGACTTCATCTCTCATACTTTGGACATATTGTCATGATGTCAGGAGCGACCAGTCACTGGGGAAGGACATAATGTTTGGTAAGGAGGAGGGTCAGAGAAAAAGAGAAAGACCCCCAGCAAGATGAATTGGCACAGTGTCAGCATCAATGGGCTCAAATGTAGCAATTGTTGTGAGATTGGCCCAGAATTGTGCAGTGTTTTGTTCTGTTGTTCATAGGGTTGCTATGAGTCAGTATCGACTCTATGACACCTAACAAAAACAAGAAGGTAAAAATATAGCTATTCATAAAGCATCTCAAAAGACTAAGCTCATTTGGAAGGTTAGTCAATTCTCTTGGCCAGTTTAATAATTTGTTGTTGCTGGGTGTTATTATGAAAGATGAGCCAATATGTATTCGAGAAGATGAACAAAGTCCAAACAGTATAGACCACAAAAGAAGCTGAGGTAACTGAAGAAAAAATTGAAACCTTAACTTGTGGTATTGAAGGATTCGCTGGGCAAATTATTGAAAGATATAGAAAGCATCAAAAGAAAATTGAAGGACTACACGGAATCACTGTACCAAAAAGAAATGGTGGATGTTCAACCATTTTTTTGGTCTATACTGTTGGGACTTTGTTCATCTTCTCGAATACATATTGGCTCATCTTTCATGATGTTAGGAAAGTTTTCTTTCAACAATTTTTCAGCAATTTTGCTTCTGGATTTTTTTTGTTTTTTTGTTTTTGGTCTCTTTCTGTTTTAGAATTACAGTTTCATGCATGTTGTTCCTCTTGATGATAGTATCCCACATATGTCTTAGACTTCCTTTTGATTTTTTTTTTTTTTCTTTTTTCTGAATGTTCTAGCAGATGACTACTATGTTATTTATCTTCAGGTTCACTAATTCAACATTCCATTGATTGAATTTTACTTCTGTGCTCTTTCAATGTATTATCTATTTCAGAACTAAATCTTCTGGCTTTCTAATTGCTAT
>NW_006408553.1:19346318-19353705 GCF_000296735.1 Chrysochloris asiatica | reverse complement strand
TTTTCTCTATCAATATCTCAGTCTTTTGAAAATGCCTGAATATCATTCTTTTAATTTCTTTTCAAATAATTCTGATGGCATTTCTGATATTATAATTTCTTACACTGTGTTTTGATTACAACTTTGAGACACTCTGTCTTGTTTCTTCATGCAAGCTGAGATTGTTTGTTTTTTTTTTGAGATATTGTGATAGCATTGTGTTTACATTTAATTGATTTTATGTTGATGTGTTCTCAAGACTTACCACCTGTCTCCAAGTAGGATGATACAGAATGGAAATACAATCACATTTCTCTTTTCACTGATTGTGTAGTATAGTTTAGGGTAAGTTCATGTGCCTCCAGCTGCTGGAATAGTATTCCTAGTGTCTGACCAACCACAGGCAGGGCTGAGGTTGCATGGAAGGGTGGGCCACTGATCACTGAACTGGTGAGTGTGGGCACTGGTCATACCCGTGGCTACCAGGAGGGTGCTCGGAAATAAGGAAGAACCTTAGTCCCCTTGCCACCAGCTGCGTCCTGTGCCTTCAGACCACTATATTTATTGACAGCCACCTGCAAAACTTAACATGAGCATACTACTCCATGCCAACTAACAGCTTGTCCATTTTTCTTCTCTCATGCTGCTCCTATTTAGCTTCAACTTCTCAGTTGGCTCTCTATATACCTCTCTGTCCTATCCTTTGAAGCTCATGGTTCCAGGACTACTATCTGTATTTGTTTCACTTGGTCACCCAAGTCCTTGTTTCAAAGAGCCTACACAGTGCATCTGCCTACTCTGCCATCTTGCCCCAGAAGCCAAGCTAGTATTTTTTAAAGGAATAATTTAATTATTTTCTAAATATAAATGATAGAAAATTTCAGCAGTAAGTAAGTAAGTTGTTTTTGTTATACTCTAGCCTTTAATCCACCATTTTGATTTTCACCTTTATGAGTTGGGTATTTGGCCATCTGGATTTTGCACATGCATTCATTTGCGAAGGAAACACAAAGGCTTTATAATGGTAAATTAGCTTGTGTCAAGGACCAAACAACAGATTTCCTTCTCCTCCTCTGTCTTGACAGCTTACTTCTTTGCATTTTATCTGTGCACATATTTTCAGAGAAATGCATCTTTCAATGTGATTCCTGACAGCCACATTATTTAAGATTTGAAGTGGTTTGCCTCCTGAGAACCCAAGTAACATTTGTTAATTTTGATTTATAGCTAATGTTTTGTACTCCATTCATGACTTTCAGTTAGCACTTAATGAGCATCAGTTCTCACAGCGCCCCATATATGGTCTGAGAATGTTATTTACAGCCTAGCAATGAAGGACATGTCACAACAAGAACTTAGAGCTCAGCAGGAAACCGAATAAACCAGAATGGGATGAGCTTGAAACCAGAAACTTCTAATATGTCATTTGAATGAGTCATGTGCTCAGACTCATTCAAATGTAACTATTTGACCAGATAGGTTAAACAGATTGCAACTAAAACTTCAAAAATCGAAATATCACAGTAATCAAAATTCTTTGAGGTCTTATAGATTGTAGAATCAAAAAGACATTTGAATTCAACAATTCATTAATGAGTATGCCAAAAATATTTTCAGTGGATTGTAAGATAGGAAGCCAAATTTCAATATACTAATAGAAGAATGAAATTGAGAAAGAATTGACAGTAGTTGTAGACATCTCTTTAAGAATTGTAGTGGTGAAAGAAAGAAAAGAGGCAAAACTATATCTTCATTGTGAGGGTTTGGTAGACTTTTAAGTCTGTTTTACAATGGGGAGTTATTTAAGGAAAAGTAGCAAGCAGAGAGGAAAAGTTTGAAGAAAGAAGGATGTGACCAATGATGCAGAAAGGGGAAAAATTAAATCACACAGAAGGAAGATAAATGATTCTGGCAATTTAAAATGTTGAACTAGGACTTGGGCTTCTTAGATGACATATGACTAAGAAAAGTATTGACTTTAGGCAGAAGATATGTATGGGCAGTTAATAAAGCTTACTCAGGGACCCTCACTTTCAAGGCTGTAATGTCAACATGGTCTTATGTTTTCATCAAATTTCAGAAAAATATAGCATATTACAAGCAATTGGTAAAGGTCTCTTGAATATTTTATTCTTGCTTTACTTCCTTTCTGTCTTACACTTCCCTTCCTTTTGTGTCAGAGAGCCTAAGAATGGGCAGAAATATTTTGATGATCATTCCAAGTGAATGTTAATTTATGAATACATTTTATTTGATGTTAATTGAATATATTGTGTGATCCACATATTTGAAGGTTTACATTTACCAGCTGCTCCTCAGAAACCCTATACTGGGTCTCTATTAGTAAGAACTGACTCTATGGCACCTAACAACAATATGTGTGTCATAGTCTCTTCCACATATAGATGAATTATTGAGAGTCATTTCCATTTGAAATATTTTCCTAGAATAACCCTAGCACCCACATGACAAGTCACCAAGTACCATGGCTTAAAATATAGGACCAGAGATTGTAGGAACCCCATTTATATGAAACTATGTGGGCAATGAATGGAAGATAAACAAGATGTAAAATGCATGAATTTGAAGGCCAATCTTTGGAAATATCTTAAAAATACATATGTAGTTAATGTATGGGAAAAAATGGAAAATTTCTCCAAAATTAACAACTTTTCTAAAATTTATGATTTTATTGATAATGTGTTGTAAAGTTGAAATATACTTTTGAAAGTTACAATAAAACAAGTTTAATTAATCACAGTCAATTAAATTATTTTTCTATAGAAATATTTAAAAATCATTACAGGATACGGTTTTCACATAATATAACTAAAATATGTACGATAAAATGTAATATAGAAATTTCAAAAAGTTTATAAACTAGCTGCTTCTTGGAAAACCTACACAGGGTCACTATGAGTCAGAACTAACTTGAAGGCACTTAAAAATAACAACAAATATATTGATATTGATATCAATATAGATAGATATAGATATAGATAGGGAGGTTCTTGGTGTTACACTGTAGGATAAGTACTAGACTGCTAACTTCAAGGTCATCATTTAAACCCACCAGCCACTCCTTGGAAAACCTATACAGGTTCACTATGAATCGAAATTGACTTGATGGCACTTAACAACAATAACATACAAGTATATATATATACACATATATGTATACACATATACACATCTATTGCTGTTTTGTTAAGTGTTGACATATAATTAATTATATATAATTATGATATATAATTCATTGTACAAGTTATATTGATTGTATATATTATATATGTAATTGATAATATATATAATACTCTTTTTTTTTTTTTTTCTTTACAGCTTTTATTGTGTATTGAGTGAGTGAAGTCTTAACAGGACAGATCAAAATTTTTAGATTCAGCGAATCATTGTAATAATTACAAGACCCTCCATGTACTCTTAGCCAACAGTGTTTACCTCTATTACTTCTTTTTGTTGTTTTTGTTGTATACATACATTGTAAATATATATTCGTTTAAATGTCCAATGGGCACATTTTGCAAGCCAGCCTCCTGACTGCAACCATACTGCTTTTCTTAGTCCATGGGATTAAAGCATACTGTCATTCTGTCTCTCAATGCCATTGTCTCTTTTACCTTCTCTATTGTTGCTGCTTTTCTGGTCAGGGTCCCTCACTCCTCTCATGTTCTTTCCTCTTGATGGTCCTAGGGTCTCCTGTTCTTGAAATGACTAATTAACTCCTCCCCCTTTTAGTTGCACCTCTTCTACATTTACAGTTAATGACAATTACCATTAGAACTGAAAACAATTACTCGGAATTGTACCATAAATTCTTATCCCCCTCATTACCAGACCCATCTGGATAGGAGGAAAACTATTCAGTTTACTCCCTGTGTTCTGACACTAAGGATCCTCATGAAAACTTGTAAGATTTTATAACCCCCATTTTTTGTAGCCAAAGTCTAAGTTGCCCATCTCTATCAACCCAGTGTTCTAAGGATATATACTTTATCCTTGGTATGGAGAATCCTTTCCTAATTGGTTGGAATTTTGAGTGGCCTCATCCATGATCAGTTGATTAGGATATAGCAATTTATGCTTGCTCCCTGTATCATACTACTTTATCTTAATCTGGTCGACTTCTGGTCAGCAAACCATCCAGGCTGTTTCTGACGGTACTGTCAGCAAGTCAGGGAGTTCTTATGTGCTTCTCCCTTCTTGAGATCTGATGGCTATTTCATTCTTAACTTTAGCCTTCAGTGACAAGATCAGTGTCTTTGGGCTCAGGAGTTCACACATCACCCTGAAATTCAAACATGTCAGCCCATCCTTTTCTTTCTCTCATTCCAACATCCTGGGGAGTCTATGGAATATGGCAAATCTCAGCCCACGTCTTCTTTGCTGGAATACCCCACCCCCACCCCTGCCTCCATTTGTAAGTCAACCAGCATGGTTGCCAGGGAGTTTGCAAGACTGTTCATGCATCTCTTTGAGGTTCAGTCTTAGAAAGGTATTTACGCTGAGAGTTGACTTTTCTTGCCTTGATGGCTCCAGGGCAAACTACAATCCTATTTTTCTGAATTTTCTGATGATTTTGCTTTTTATCACATTTTTAAAATGTATAATTTCTTAAATAATTTTCTGTTCATGACTATTCAGTTTTGTACTCCATTTGATATTTGAAATTTTAAGGACTTTTTCTCAGAGTTCCTGGGCAGTGCAAACAATTACTATGCTGACCTGCTAGCCAAAAGTTTAAAAGTTCAAGTTCATCCAGGGATCTTCAGAAAAAACGTGTGGCAATCCACTTGTGAAAACTTCACCTTTGAAAACCTAAGGAGCACAGTTTTTCTCTGATACACAAAGGGTTGCTATAAGTTGGTTTCTACTTGACAGTACATGATTATATCTGTTTTACTTTTCTTCTCAAAAAGAAGTCTCAGCAGACTCTAAATTTGTGAACAGGAAAGATGAGAAACAGGGAATTCTGTAGTTCATTTCAGGAAATGGAAGCTTGCTTTTATAAATTTTTATACTCAGACAATAAGAGGAGAAAGAAAAGTGTGAATGAAAGTAAGGTGTGGGGAGATCAATATTTACAGAACATAGCAACTTTCCAGACACTGTGATACATACTTTATGTATGTATTTTAATTCATTTAATTATTTCAATAATGATATTTGACCTTTATTTAGCACTTATCAACTTAGTATTTGGCATGTACTGTTCTAAGCATTTTACATATATTAACTCATATAATTCTCTCAACTATCTTATAAGATAAGTACTATTGTTATCCCCAGATGGAGATAGTAGGTAGAATTGTCATTATAAGTAGAAACATGATTGAAATATCGTCTGTTAGTCTCCTGAGCTGCATACTTAACACTTATTCTATGCTAGCCTCATAATAACATTAACAAATCACTTCTCCGATCCTCTTGCTACCTACAAGGGCATGCAAGCTCAGAAAACAAAAGTATCTTATTCAAGGTTGCATAATTTGTGCTAGAATTGAGATTTGAAACTCTTCTGAATGATTTTAGCCCATGCATTTTCCTACAGCATCAGCTGCCACTCAGTGAGGCTACATACTGTGTTGTATACATAGCAGAAAAAGATTGGGAACACAAAAAGTATATGTGGATCAGTTTTAATGAAATTTTGAAATACTTCTTGTCTTTTCTGATATTCAATTCTTGGACAATGGTTCGAGGAGAAACACATGGAGACATTCCTGAAGGATTTTTACTGTACCCATAGGAGACTGGGTTGACTATAGGAAATGATTACAATGCCAACTGTAAAAGAAGATTTTCAGGAGATGGGTAACAGAAAGTAATCACTAATAAAGAAAAAGAAGACAATACAAATTATAGCTTAATGCAGGTATGGCTTCAGAAATGTTAAGTAATGCCGTCTCTGTCAGAAAACTGTAAAAAAAAATTCTTGCCACCTCTATTTTATAAATTACTTTCTTTTTATAAAAAAGTGAGAGAAATCCATATTATGCTTGTCATCAAAATCACCTAGTAAACTACCAAGTGCCTGTGACATTACATCAATTGACAAAGTCACTTCTTGTTCCTTAAGATTTTATCACATAAGACAGCCACTACTGATTAAAGCAAATTAGAGAAAGACTTAAAAGTATATTCCTAGTAAGTAATCAGTATAGTGTACTCATTGCTGTGGCCATCCTGGATTGGTACCAATTAACTAGATTGCAAATCACTGAGGAATTGTATCCTATTTAGAGAAAAGACATCTATAAATACAAATTTGGATCAAGAACAAGTGCTGATAGCATGACTTAAGTTAGAAAAAGAAGTAATTCAATGTGGGATTTAATCTAGGTTTAAAATATTGGGTAGGATTAGATGTTGTTGTTAGGTGCTGTTGAGTGTTTAAGAGCAAAGATGTCAATTTGTGTACTACATTGTACCTGACCTAAACCATGGTATTTTCAATAATTTCATATGCATGTGAAAGTAGGACAGAGGACTCTATTCATTTGTGTTATGGTTTTGAAGGAGAATATTAAAATACACTGACTGCCAAAATAACAAAGAAATCTGTCTTGGAAGAAGTACAGACAGAATGATCCTTGGAAGCCAGGATAACAATGCTTTGTCTTTGTTACTTTGGACAGATTATCAGGAAGGACCAGCCCCTAGAGAAGGATATCATAAATGGTGAAGTGGTGGTGGTGGTGTGCTATGGAGTCAGTTCCAACTCATAGCATAGGGTTTCCAAGGCTGTAAATTTTTTTGGGACCAGAAAGCTTCATGTTTCTCCCATGGAATGGTTGGTAGTTTCAAACTGCTGAGCATGAGGTTAGCATCCTAACTCGTAACCACTATAGTACAAGAGCTAAAAATAACAAGCACCCCACAAAATGTATTGTCACAGTGGCAGCATTAATGGGCTCAAAAATAGTAATGATTTTGAGGTTGGCACAGGACTGGGCAGTGTTTCATTCTGTTGTGCATTGAGTCACAACGAGTAGGTACCAATTTGATAGTACTTAACAACATATCACAATAAAATATAAACATATTTTAGGATACCGTTATCTATTGTGTCCACTTAAATTATCAAATCATACCTATTCATTTATTTAAAATCTCAGTTATTTCATTGAATCTTCAAGGATGAAATATAGAAGTTATATGTTAGTCTAACAGATGACTATAAATATGGACCTCGCCAGATGGAAAACATAGAAATCAAATTGGTTACATCTGTGGAAAGAGAAGATGGAAAAACTCCATATCATCAGTGAAAACAAGGCCAGGGGAAGACTACAGAACAGACCATCAATTACTCATATGCAAATTCAAACTGAAGCTGAAGAAAATGAAAACAAGTCCATGAGAGCCAAAATATGACCTTGAATATATCCCA
>NW_006408553.1:19343880-19344473 GCF_000296735.1 Chrysochloris asiatica | reverse complement strand
AATAGTGAGGTTGGCCCAGGATCGGGCAGTGTTTCATTCTGCTGTGCATAATGTCACTATGGGTCAGTACCGACTCAATGGCACCTAACAACAACGACAGTGTTAGTCTACTATAAAGACAGTGCCTCTTTGTAGATTTTTGTTTGAGGGGACAAAGCCATGAAAGTGTATCATACAAGAAGACTGAGTAGCTAGTATAGGCAATTTAAACCAGAGCATATCAATAAGTATTGCCTAGGTTAACTGCACTCAGTGTACATCAGGTCCTTGTATCTCTACCTTGTCCAAGTTAACTGGCGCCAACAAGATACATACAATAAGTCACATTTACAGTGAACATATGAATAAATAAAATTGTCAAGGATTTAATATTCATAACTTCTACCCAGGGCTTTCCCAATATTGCATGCATAGGAAGTCATAGATAATATTAGAAATGTGATTGATGAGTTTGGATTCAGAGCAAAGGAAAGTAGATAATGTTTAGAGTTTATTTATTTTGACATTAGAAGCCTGATACTTCAAAAAAGATGCATCTGAAAAGGCTGTGTTTGTCGCTACAAAATTAATCTCTGTTTCATATATATATATAT
>NW_006408553.1:19339302-19340765 GCF_000296735.1 Chrysochloris asiatica | reverse complement strand
TTCCTTTATGGGGTTCGCTCTGTACTCTGTTGGTGAAGTCTTTGATGTACATAGTTTTTAGTATGTCCCAATCATCTATTTTGTCTACTTTTGTTTGTATAATTTAAAAATGTTTGGTAGTCTATGTATGCCCTGTATTAGAGCCCTCACATTTGTCCCTATTTTTTCTTTGATGACCTTTATAATTCTGGGATTCAAATTTAGGTCTTTAATTCATGTTGAACTGATTTTTGTATAAGGCTTGAGGTAAAGGTTTTGTTTAGATCTTTTGCATATCGCTTTCCAGTTCTGCTAGTACCATTAAAGAGACTATGTACTCCCAATGCAAAGCTATTTGTTGAAAATCAGTTGGCTGTGTGTGGAATGGTCAATTTATGGATTCTTGATTTTGTTCCATTGATAAATGTATCTTTCATTTACTTCCTTTAATTTCCCTATTTTGCTGTATAGCTCTGGCTAAGACTTCCAGCACAATATTGAATATGAGTGATGACAAAGGGCATTCTAGTCTGGTTCTTTTCACAAAGAGAAGGCTTTCAGATTCTCTCCATTGAGAGTAATGTAGGCTGTTGGTTTTGTATATATGCTCTTGATTATGTTGAGGAATTTCCCTTTAAATCCTACTTTGTTGAGTATTTTTATCAGGAATGAATGTTGGATTTTGTTAAATACCTTTTCTGCATCAATTGATATGATCATGTGCTTTTTTTTTTTTTTTCTTATTTATATGGTGGATTACATTGATTGTTTTCCTAATGTTGAACCAGCCTTGCAACCCTGATATGAATCCCACTTGGTCATGATGTGCTTCTGAGTTCTGTTGGCTAGGCTTTTGTTGAGAATTTTTACAACTATGTTCAAGTGGGATTTTGTTCTATAATTTTCTTTCTTAGTAATGTCCTTCCCATGTTTCAGTATGAAGGTTATGCTTGTTTCATAAAGTGTATTAGGAAGTTTTTCATCCTCTTCTATATTCTAGAATAATTTGAGTAGAATTGGTGAGCGCTCTTCCCTGAATGTTTGGTAGAACTCACCAGTGAATCCATCTGGACCTGGACTTTTTTTTGGTTGGGAGGTTTTTTGTGACCTGATCAAATGCTTCTTTTGTTATGGTCTGTTCAGGTTTTCTACTTCACTCTGTGTAATTTTAAGTAGATAGTGTTTTTCTAAAAATATATCCATCTCTTTTGAGTTTTCATATTTCTTGCAGTACAACTCTTCATCGTACACTGTTATTATCCTTTTGATTTCCTTTTGTTCTGTTGTGACATTGCCCATGTGGTTTCTAATGCATGTTATTTGTATCTTCTCCCTATTTTTGTTTATTAGGTTTGACAATGGTTTGTTAATTTTATTTATTTTTTCAAAGAACCAGCTTCTTTGTTGCTTCTTTCTATAGTTTTTCTGTTTTCTATCTCATTTATTTCTGCTCTAATCTTTATTATTTCTTTTTCCTTTCTTTT
>NW_006408553.1:19320038-19338907 GCF_000296735.1 Chrysochloris asiatica | reverse complement strand
TGCCCTCCTTCCTGAATGTAGTCCAGGTCTACCTCTAGGTTATTTGTCTCAGACATTTTATCTTGTTTCTGAACATTGTGATATGGTCATCTGCTTTTGCTTCTTGGACATGTTTACTGTTTATCTGTGGCCTTAATACTTAATTGAGTGTGTGTTTTGGTATTTTTTATACTTTCTGATTACCTTCAGGTAGAAGTGATCAGGATATGAGTTTCCCTTTTCACTATTCTGATTGCTTAACTCAGAGTAACTTTCACAGGTGTTGTCTGCCTCCCTGGTGTATGATAGTTGGTATTGGTTCTTGCTTGGATGTTGGTGTTTTATAGAGTGTGATTGTAGTTTGACTATATGACAGCAGTTACTATCTCTTCTTGGGTAATATAGGGAGAAAAAGAGTTCCCCAAAGGTAAAAAGGTGAACAACAAAACAGCAGCAGCAAAAGAACAAGAAAAAAAGGGAAAAAAAAAAAAAACAAAAAACCTAGACTGAATACTGTAGTCTATAATTGCAGAAAAAGGAGAGGAGGGAGAGAAGAAAAAAAAATTCTGTAGCCTAATATGTTGTTGTTGTTAATTTCCCTTGAGTCGGTTCCGACCTATAGTGACCCTGTATAGGGTTTCCGAAGAGCAGCTGGTAAGCTTGAATCACTGACCTTACAGTTCAAATGGCTTGGCAACCTGACACATTAACCCACAGCACCATACCAGAACAATGATTTTAATGTCCTCTTTCAGCTTCTTGCCTTCAAGGCCTCCTGATAAGTTTCAAGATGCCACTATTGGTTGTTATGTTGTACCTCAAGATTTAATTTTCAGCCTGTTTTGTTTTTAAACTCTTACCCCCTGTCCTGTCTACACCCCTTGCTCTGGCCTTTTCCCTATTAAAAAAACAGTATGGTTTATTGAATGTATAACTGATTATCTTTTCTGTAAACCTTCACTCAATTCACACTACAAATTTTTTTTTAAAAAATCAGAAATCAAGGATGTGACTAAATGATCACTTGCTAATTAAGTGTGTGAATTTTGGATTCAATTAACCATCTAGTGTGGAGTGCCATCAAGTTAGACTGAGGGGAACAGAGATAGTCCAAAGTTAAGTAAAACTGTGAAAAGTCTGGGATTTTACATGTAGGAAACAAGCCAATTAAGTTAGCTAACTGTAAATATTTGTTTGCCTTCAGAAAAAAAAGGAACTACAACACTGAAGGAAATGTAGAGAATGGCAACTTGGTTCAAATGGGTCTAGAGGTAAGGGCTACATACTACATACTTCATTTTAGGGGAGGAACTTTTTCCTATGTGGGACAGAGGGAACAATGCAATTACCCAGGATCTGAAAGGTAGAACATACAACCAACTAGAATTATTGTCAAATCTTAAAATTTAATCAAATTTATTCTGCTAGGCTTGAGACTTGCTTTGATTTGTGTTTCAAATTTGCCCTCAATTTCTCCTTTTGGAATGTTAATTGCCTACATTGGGACTCTGTTGTTAGCTACTATCATGTCATTGGAGTCCTGGTGTGGTACTGGACCTCAATGTCAATTTAAACCACACAGTGATGGTTCGAACCCACCGATTGCTTTTTGGAAACCCTATCAGAACTAACTTGGTGGCACTTAATAGCAATAACAATTATGTCATTCCAACTCATAGAAATCCTATGCACACAGAATGAAACAAACATAGTCTGGTTCTGCATCCTTCTAACAATCCTTGCTATGTTTGAGTCCATTTTTTCAGCCACTGTGTCAGTACAACTCATCGGCAATCTTCCGTTTTTGGCTGAATCTCTGCTCTACTACACATGATGTCTTTCTCCAGGGGCTGGTCTTTCTCCTTATAACATGCTGAAAGAACATGGAAGGATAATTCTGGTTGTAATTCTTCTAATATAGATATGTTCCTTTTTGTGGCAGTCCATAGTATATTCAATATTCTTTGTCAATACCATTATTCAAAGGCATAAATTCTCCTTCAACACTCCTTATTCATTATCTAGCATTCACATGCATATTAGGTGACTGAAAATATCATGGCTGTGTCAGGGGCACCTTAATCCTCAAAGTGACAAATTTGCTTTAAAACACTTAAAAGAGATCTTTTGGAGCTGATACGCCTAAAGAAATATGTTATTTGATTAACTAAAGTTTCTATGAACATTGATTGTGGATTCAAGTAAAATAAAATCCTTGGGGATGTCAATCTTTTCTTTGTTTGTCACGATGTTGCTTATTGGATAAGTTGTGAGGATTTTTGTTTTCTTTATATTGAGGTGTAATCCAAATTGAAGGCTGGAGTCATTGGTCTTCATCAGTGAATGCTTTAAGTCCTCTTTACTTTCAGCAAACAAGGTTGTGTCATTTGCATACCTTTTTCTTCATATAGTCCAGGTTCTCAAATTATTTGCTCAGCATACAGGTTGAATAAGTATGGTGAAAGGTTATAACCTTATGAACACTTTTCCTTACTTTAAATCATGCAGTAACCCCTCATTTTCTTGACTAACTTCAACTTGTACTATGTAGAGTTTCTGGAATTCTTATTCTTCAAAATGTTATTTTTTATGATTTACACAAACATTTTTGCAAGGTCAATAAAACACAAATAAGCATTTCTGGTATTCTCTGCTTTCAACCATGATTTATCTGACAGAAACAATATATCCCTAATTCCACATACTCGTTTGAATCTGACTGAACCTATGCCTATACCACCATTGTACTATAGAATCTAGTAAATTGAGATAAGAGTTTTATAGGATGATAGATTGGGAGGAATTTTGCCCCAGGATGAGTGATACCCATAGTCTCACCCCCACCTGAGAGAGATAAAGTGAAAGATGCAATATTGGATAAGTTTGCCATTGACGATGGAATGGGTTAAGATTTTGAGAATGAGATCATGTATTTTGTGTTTGGAAAGGAAGTGAGTTTTGTCAAGACAGAAGAAAGAATGTTATGAATACAATTGTGTCTCTCTAAATTTATTTTTAAATCCTAATTTATGGTAGTTGTGAACTTGTTTTACTTTGTATGGAAATAAGGTCTTAAAAGATGCTACCATTTAAGTGAACAGAAGGTCATAGTGAAGTAGGGTAGGTACTAATACAATCTGAGTCGTCATTGTTGTTGTTGTTAAGTGCTATTGAATTGATTCCGACTGATAGAGACCCTGTATAGGGTTTCTGAGGAGCAGCTAGTAAGCTTGAACAGCTGACCTTGCTGTTCAAATGGCTTTGCAGACTGATGCATTAACCCACAGCACCACACCAGGGCCCAGTACAATCTGAGTGGTGTCTTGTAAAAAAGAGGAGACAAAGGGAGACAGGCAGGAAAGTGTGCTGCCAAGGGAAGATTTATCTACAAAATAACAAATGTTTGGGAATATTGAGACAATTTCCTAGAATCTTTGGGGGAAAAATATGTCCTGCCAACATCATGTATTTAGATAACTAATCTCCAGAAAAATGAAACAACACATTTCTGTTATTTAAAGCCATACAGAAAGTAACCTTTTTCGTAACACTACAGGCTAATGCACTGGACTGTAAGGTCGGTTTGAACCACAAGGTTGGCAGTTCAAGCTAACCAGCCGCACCTCAGAAACTCTATACAGAATCGCCATGAGTTAGAACTAACTCAACTGCACTTAGCAACAACAACAAACTATATTTGGAGGCAATATTTCTGTTGCTTTCTTATTATGCCAACACAGTCTTTACCTAGTAAATGTGTTTAGTGTTGGTAGCACAACCTATTCCCCACTCCACACACAAGCCAGTTAGATTTCAGTCTCAAGCCTATTCATTCTTAATATATTATGATTTCCAGATTTAACCATTCGGTTCCCATCTCACTCTTATCACTTTCATGCTGGAAAATTTTAATAGCACCTCCCATTACCATTGATTTAATTCCAGCTCCATGTATTGCACTGGGCTAATCTGCTGTGCAAGACCTCTTTAAATAGTTCATGAGCAAATATGTCGGTTTGAGGATTAAGGTGCATGTTACCCAAGTTATGGTATCTTCAGTAACCTCATATGCACATCAAAGTCAACAACGGCTAAGGAAGAATGGATGCATTTGCATTTATGTGTTGGAAAATAATATTAAAAGTCCCATGGACTGCCACAAGAACAAATAAATCCATGTTGGAAGAAGAAAAACCAGAATGCTCCTTAGAAGCCTAGATTGTAAGACTTCATCTCTCATACTATGAACATATTATCAAGAGGGACCAGTGCCTGGAGAAGGACATCATTCTTATTAAAGTGGAGGTTCAGTGAACAAGAGGAAGACCACCAATGTGATGGATTGGCACAGTGGTAGCATTAATGAATTCAAGCTTAGCATCAATTGTGAGAATGGTTCAGGGCCTTGCAATGATTCATTCTGTTGTGTATAAGGTCACTATGAGTCAGAGATAACTCTACAGCAATGGCAACAAGGTCTGTATGGAAGCAGACTGCCATATCTTTCTCCTTCCTGACAGCTGGTGGGTTTGAACTGCTAACATTTCAGTTAGCAGCCAAATGCTTAACCACTGTTCCACCAATAATTCTTAATACCAATGCAATCACTCTGCATTCACTCTTCTGAGTTCCTTGTATTTCTGAAACAATTCTGTGTATTAGTTATAAATCAAATTCTTTAAAGAATAGACTTCATCCAGCTATTGATCTCTCCTAAATATTGGTAATTCTTCATTTTCTAAAGCCCAAACTCCTTACCCTGTCCTCTAAAATCTACATATAACACATAAATTGAATATCAACTGGCATAATTTACAATAAAAATCTATCTCTGTTCTCTGAATCTTCTCTGTTACCATTCTGATTTCCACTGAACTCCTTTCTTGGAAATATGAGCCTACTTTGTTCTGGTATCTAGTCCTCTAACACTTGTTTGTTAACTTGTTGTATGTGATGACTTGCATGTTGTTGTGATTTTGGAAGCTATGCTACCTACCAGTTGTTGGTTTTTTTGTTGTTGTTGTTTTGTTTTTTATTGTGCATTATGTGATACTTTACATGTGAGAACATTACTTTTACATTCATTCTATCGTATATCGTCTCATTGCCATGGTTAAAATCCCCTCCATGCATCATCAACCAAACAAAGGGTATACCCTGTAAGCCTGTCTTCCCCCCCCCCCCCCCCCCACACACACACACACACCAGATCTTCAGCACACAGTCTCTCTCCCTCTCTGGATCTAAAGTCTCCAGCTGTTCCATCGCTCCATGTCATCGTCTCTGCCTCCATCTCAGGAATCACTGCTTCTCTGGGTAGGGTCCCACTCTCCGCTTTTTTCCGTTAATGGTTCTAGGGACCTCTGCTCCTAGACTGGAAAGTTAATCATTCCCCTCCTTGCTACAAAATGTCTACCTTTATATTTCCAACCCTCACAATCAGTCCTGATAACAATTATTCACTATTGTATCACAAGAGACTCGTCTGCATTTCATTTCATCAGGCTCGCCTACACAGATTGGATATTACTCACTGGAGATTCTACCTTCCTCTAGGCCTTCTGGATCTAGGTGCCCTCTTGAAAGCTTGTAAGCCAGTCACTTCTTGCCTTTGTAACACCCCCACTCCCCCCATTTTGGGTAGCCAATGTCCAAGTTGCCCATCCCTGTCTACTCTGTGTATGGAGGGGGTGGGAATGATTCTTGCTGTAAGGCTTTGTTCTCGCTTTTGAGGTATTGCTTCCATAGGTGTAGGTCAAGTTCATCAAATTGTATCAGATTACTTTTTTTTTCCTCTTCTTTCTTCTTCTCATTGAGCTCTGATCATCCAGCCATTGAAGCCAGGTCAAGTGGGTACTATCTGCAAGTATGAGTGTTCTTGTGCATCTCCCCTCACTTCATATCAGCTGGCACTTCACTCTCTGCTCTAGTCCTCTGTGTCCATGTCACTGCCTCTGGACCCAGGAGTTCCCGGTTCTTGCCATACTGCTGGCCATCCAAGTCTCCACCTAGGTTCACAGGGGTCTATTGAATGTGGTCGGGCTTAGCTCACAACTTCATTGCTATTTTTACCCCCTTTTCCCCTTATTGGTGACCAATGCAGTCACCAGCCAGATCGCCTGCCTGCTCATGTATTCCCCTTGAGTCTCAGTCTTGGAAGGGGTTTTGATTTGAGGGGTCCCAACCACTTGCCTTGATGGCTTCTGGGTGAACAGCTTACTTGTTCTTGTGCCACCAGTTTTTAAAATACCAACAGGGTCACCCATGTTATACAGTTTTCAGCTGTGCCTCCAGTCTAAGACAAACTAAAAAAGAAAGACTGAATATTTCTAAATATTTAGCCATTGAAACATTATGAATAGCGGTAGAAAACTGTCAAATAACACCATTCCTTTTCC
The DNA here is from genome assembly GCF_000296735.1 of Chrysochloris asiatica. Classification (NCBI taxonomy): domain Eukaryota; kingdom Metazoa; phylum Chordata; class Mammalia; order Afrosoricida; family Chrysochloridae; genus Chrysochloris; species Chrysochloris asiatica. Next base: position 19,332,530 of record NW_006408553.1, on the reverse strand, counting down.
TTTTTTTCTTGTTTTCTTAATGACCTTTTGCTTTCTTCCTGTATGATGTTCTTGATGTCATCCCACAACCCTTCTGGTCTTCCATCTTTAATGTTTAATGCATCACATGTGTTCTTGAGATGGTCTCTAAATTCAGATGGGATAGGTTCAAGGTTATACTTGGTCTTTCGTAGACTTCTTTTAATTTTGTTTATCTACAGACTCAACTTCCATATGAGCAACTGATGGTGTGTTCCACAGTCTTCCCCTGGGCTTATTTTTGTTAATGATGTGGAGCTTTTCCATTTTCTTACTCCACAGATGTAGTCAATATGATTTCTGTGCATTTCATCTAGTGAGGTTCATGTATATAATCACCTTTTTTGTTGTTTAAAAGGTATTTGCAATGAAGAAGTCATTGGTCTTGCAAAATTCTATCATGTGAGCTCCAGCATTATTTCTATCAACAAGGTCATGTTTTTCACCTATTGATCCTTCCTCTTTGTTTCCAACCTTTGCACTCCAATCACCAGTAATTTATCAATACATCTTGATTGCATGTTTGATCAATTTCAAACTGAACAAGTTGGTAGACTTCTTCAATTTCATCATCACTGGCTTAGTGGTTGGTGTGTAAATTTCAATAATAATGGTATTGATTGGCCTTCCTTGTAGGTGAATGGATACTATCCTATCACAGGCAACGTTGTACTGTAAGACAGATCTTGATTTGTTCTTTTTGATGATGAATTTAATGCCATTCTTTTTCAAATTGCCATATCCATAATAGCCTACCATGTGATTGTCAGATTCTTAATGGCCAGTACCAGTTCCTTTCAGCTCACTAATGCCTAGGACATCAATGTTTATGCATTGCATTTCATTTTTGACAATTTCCAATTTTCCTAGATTCATACTTCTGTATTCCATGTTCTTAATGGATATTTATAGCTGTTTCTCTTCATTTTGAGTTGTTTCCCACCAAAGAATAAAGATTCTAAAAGTTTTCCTCCATTTGCGTCATCTCATCAACTATACTTTGAAACAACCCAGTCACTTTTTGAGTGCCTTCCAACCTTATGCTCTGGCACTGTATCTGACAATATTCTTGTGCTCTTCATCATGTTACAATAGTCAATGTTTTGGTGCTGTTTGTGTTCCACTGCTATTCATAAGGTTTCCCATGACTAAGTATTCAGATGTAGTCTGTTTCTCATTCTTCCTACTCTGTCTTTGGAAGCTCAATTGAAACCCAAGCACCATGAGTGACCCTGCTGGTATTTAAAATACCTGTGGCATAGAGTCCAGAATTACAGCAACATGCAAATCACCACAGTAGACAAACTGACAAATGAGTGGTGATATTGTGATATAGTATTCATAAATAGATGTAGCTATTCAAATTGAAGGTTTAACAAAACAGCAGTGAAAGCATCCCACAACTTTTTACACATCTTATGTGGCATGCATTGAACCAACACATGGTCTTTGTGTTCCCAACTAAAAGGCAATAACTAGAAGTAATCAAATGTGTTTGCACTTATTTTAGATACCTACCAATGTGACACTGTAGGATCAGTACTGTACTACGAACCACAAGGGAGGCATTTCAAACCCACCAGCTGCTTTTAACAAACCCTACACATGGTCACTGTGAGTTCTAACTGACTTGATGGTACTTAGCAAGAAACAACAACATGGAAGTGCTTGAAAAAGAAATACAAATACTATAAGAAGCTTTGAATATGAAGACATTGTTAAATGATCTATGAGTTTAGAATTTCAAGAAGTACAAATAGGCAAACTATGGGATTTTATTCAAAGTTTAATAGACCACTGGGTTATGTACATGGCAAAGGCTAATCAATTATTTTTCTGCATCCTTTTCATATTTACACTTTCCTTTCCTTCCTCTGTCTTCCTATCTTTATTTCTGTTAGAATTTATGATATACTATTTTGTTTTTTTTTTATATAACTTGATTACATTTGAAAATAAAAATCAGCAATCCCATATGATCCATGAGGAAAAGAGGAGACAGAAATGAAGGGGTGTGAATGTGTATACACATTTGTGAGATTAAAAAGAAAATAGAACAGTGCGTGTTAGAAAAATAGGCAATATCTCAACTACACAAACCCTGATGTAATCAGATTTCAATTCAATCTAGCATCTTTTCAAATACTTTGCATCTAATAACAGCAGAAGTGGAAGTATATTACATCAAAATGACATATAGAAGGGGCTTAACCAGCTGGCAAACAGAGGTTCTTAGTGCTTAGGATGGTGTTATTTAATGTGTTTATGACTATAGCTTAAGCATGTTCTGAATTTTATAACAGATATACACATAGTATCTACTGTATCTCAATACAGACACATCTGCATAAATGATATATGGGAAGTGGATTACCCCTGCACATTTTATCCCAAATTACTAGCAGTTAATGGTTATTCATAAATTTTATTAGAAAAACAAATATTGAAAATGAAAACATATATTTATAGTAGAACTTGAGCTAAGGTGCAGTTGTCAGGAAAGACATTCAGTCCTCAGATATATTAGTAAGGAATATTTCAAATAAGTTTTTTTTTGTTTTGTTTTATAAATTGTGCTTTATGACTTCATTCTGAACTATGCATTTAACAGTTCGTCTTTCTCTCTGGCATTGGATAACACATAAAAACCTGCATCAATGAAATGAGGTTTGTGGGTAGTTTCTAATTAGAGACAGAGCAGATCAAATAAATTCTCAAAGTTCAACAACCAAAGCTAGAAAGGGAACTTACTGAAGGATGAATTGCAGGGTAAGCCAGGTGACCGTGTGCTTAATGGTATATTTCTGAGTTTCCTAAAGTCTATTAAAAATGCCAACAGTGTTTACCTGTACAAATAAATTGGGGATGTTGTACTTATAAACCCCATGGAATATGTGGGAAAGGTTTCATTGCTCAGTATTTCTTAGCTTCTGAGTTTAGGAGGTTCCTTGTTTTGTTATAACTCATTTTTTTCTTTTATGGCAGCAATTTTCATGTTTTTATAGCATTTTTATGATCCATTGGAAGACCTCTTGGCACAATATTTGGCAGTTTCACCTCAGATCCTGTCACAGAATTCACAATAGGGAGCAGAGTTTCAACAAGGAATGCAATATACACTTGTTCCTGGTCTAGTAAGGGTCAACCCCCAGTTATCCCAAATGACCCCATAGTTAACTCTGTTTTAGATAGTCCCCCAAACAAATAATGACTTAACATGGACAAAAATTAGAGGAAACTTTCTCATGACCTGGTGCTTAGAAAAACATAAATGTGTTCCATTCCTAACTTTCACTGTGACTCTAATCCACTGAATGTGGCAGTTCACTGAGGTTATTCTAGTAAATTTGTTTTACTACTGAGATCAGAACCAGGAAGTTATAAATCCATTGACAGGGTATCTAAATCTCTTTCCATTCATGTCTTCTCTTTTTATTCCTGCCAGTTTACGGTGCTCGACCTCTGGACCTAAATCCTACATTTTCAGATGCTGAATGGGACCATGTGTAAACTTACCCAAATCTCTGTAAATGCTGATGTTGTTGTTAAGTGATATCGAATCGGTTCTGATTCATAGCAACCCTGTATAGAGTTTCTGATCAGTGGCTGGTGAGCTTGAACCACCGACCTACTGGTTCAAACTGACCTTGCAGTCCAGCACATTAAACCATAGTGCCACACCAGACTCCAAAATGATGATATCAATCCCTAAAACTGACTAGGTGCTCATAATACCACCTAAACTCTTCTTAGACACAATCATGATTTTCACCCTGTTATGGATTTATGTGTGCTCCCCAAAATATGAGTCGTATATAGTAACTTCTGTCTTGGTTATAATACCAATTTGAAATGGGTTATCTTTGTGATGTTAATGAGACAGGATTCACATAGGGTGTGTTTTTATTCAATATCTTTTGAGCTCTATCAATAAAAGAGATTCAATAAGAAGCAGATATGAAGGAAGAGAGATTCCAAGCCATATGAAGATCTCCAGGAGCAGAAACTCAAGGAAGACAATGATCTTCCTTAAAAGTCAACACAAAGAAACAAAGACTTCCCATACAGCTGTCACCCTGAACTCAGACCTGTTGTACTCACAAGAGAACAAAACAGTGCCCAGTCCAGCACCATTCTCACAATCATTGTTATCATTGATTCAATGGCTGCTGCCACTGAGCCAAAGCGTCTCATTGGAGTTCTTCCTCCTTTATGCTGAAACTTCAATTGACTAAACACGATGTCCTTCACCATGGACTGGTCCCTCCTGTCAACATGTTTAAGTATGAGAGATGAAATCTCACCATTCTGGCTTTTGAGGAGTGTTCTGGCTGTACTTCTTCCATCACAGATTTGTTTGTTTTTCTAGCAGTCCATTATATTTATATTATTCTTCAACACCATATCTCAAATGCATTAATTCTTCTATGGTCCTTCTTATCCAATGTTCAACTTTCACATGCATAAGAGACTAATGAAAATACTATGGCTTGGGTCAGGGGCACCTCAGTCCTCAAACTGACATTTTTGTTCTTGAACAGTTTAAAGAAATATTGCACAGCAGATTTGCCTAATGCAATGTGCAATTAGATTTCTTGATTGCTGCTTCCATGAGTATTGATAGTGGATCCAAGCATATTGGTCTCTGACAATTTCAATCTTTTCTGCAATTATAATGATGTTATTTATTGCTCCAGTGGTGAGGATTTTTGTGTTTTTATGTAGAGGTGCAAGCCATACTGACGGCTGTGGTCTTTGATCTTCATCAGTAAATATTTTAAGTCTGCTTTCAGCAAGCAAAGTTGTATTATCTGCATATCACATGTTGTTAATGAGTCTTCTTCCAAACCTGATGCCACATTCATCTTTATAATCCAGCTTCTTAGGTTATTTGCTAAGCATACAGATTGAATAAGTATGGTGAGAGAATGTAACACTGGCACACAGCTTTCCTGATTTTAAACCATTTAGTGTCCCTTTAAGGAATCCTGGTAGCATTACAGATTATAAATGGGGCTGTTAACTGCAAGGTCAGCAATTTAAATCTACCAGTCTCCCCATGTGAGAAAGATGAGGTGCTTTTATATAGATTTCAGCCTAGGCAACCCTACAAAGGGTCGCTATGAGTTGGAACTGAGTCAGTGGCACACAACCACAACCACCTCCAATATCTCCTTGTTGTGTTAGAATAACTGACTCTTGATTTATGTACAGTTTCCTTATGAGTACAATTAAGTGTTCTGGAATATCCAGTCTTTGCAATGTTATCCATACCTTGTCATGATCCACACAGTCAAAAGACTTTGCATCATCAATAAAGCAGAAGCAAACCTCTTTTTGTTAATCTCTGTTTTCAGCAAATATACATCTGGCATCAGCAATGATCTCCCTTGTTCCATATCCACATCAGAATCTGGCTTGAATCTCTGGCAGTTTCCTGTCAATGTACTGTTGCAGGGTCTTCTCAGTTTCACACTGTGATGTCATAGGCTCCTGGATCTCAAATGGTGGGGCCATGACCTTCTAAACTTCAACTAGACATATCTTCTTCACCAATGTGGTCCCAGAGTCTGGGGCCATCATTAAGATGTGCCAGGAATATGGCATCACCACCCAAAGTTTAATGGTTAGTGTTGTCATTTCCAAGGGGGTGAGAAATGGGACATTCCAGAGCTGAGGGAGTGCATCACCACTCAGGTCACCTAAAACTAAGGGAGAGTCCTGGTGTGGTACTATATAATAATTAACAGAAGAGTAACCACAAAGTCGGAGTTCTGTTGTAGCACTGTGGGCTAATGCGTCAGACTGCAAAGTTGTTTGAACTGCAAGGTTGGTGGTTCTAGTTCACCAACTGCTCCTTGGAAATCCTGTACAGTGTCACTATGGGTCGGAATCAGTCTGATGGCAATTAACAACAACAATCACAAGGTCAGTGGTTCAAACCCACCAGCCACTCCTTGGAAACCCGATAAGTGAGTTGCAACCACTATGAGTCATAACAAACTCAATGGCACTTAATAACCAACAATAAAACCAAGGGAGAAAAGGTGCATCCCAGTGGTCTGTATGGTAGAACTGAATTCCAGGATTAAGTGGGTCAAGCTCACTAGTCGCTCCTTGGAAACTCTCTACAGGGTCGCTATGGGTCAGAACCAACTCGATGGCACTTCACAACAACAAGAATCCTCATTCCAGAGGGCATGGCCATTAGCCAGAGTCTGGAGGGTAGAACTATTGCTCGGATTGTCCCAAAGGACAGAGGATTATTTTCAAGCATTGAGAGCTAATGTAAATGGTTCTGCTTAGTTTTGGACTTCTTTGGTGTTTGTTATTCCTCATTTTTCTCTTATTTATCCCATTTGGAAATTTCTAATTTCTACTTTGTATTATCAGTTTACTTTCGAAGTAGATAATTTATAATCTATATTTTACAGATTTATGGATGAAAAGGAATTTTGTCCCATGATAGAATATGACTAAAGTCTACTCATATATTCTTTAGAGGATCCAGAAAATGAGATTTTGGATTTGGAGTTGATTTAAAACTTTTATGATGATGTAACTTGGTGAATGTGTTTGCATGTGGGAAAAGCATGAATTTGTGGTGGGGGCAAAAGGTGGACATTTATGTATTGAATTGTGTCACCAATAAATATGTGTTGTAAATTCTAACTTCTATGCCTGTGGTTAGATTCCTCATGCTGTAGGATCAACAATGGACTTTGGACCACAAGGTTGACAGTTAAGCCCACCAGCTGCTCCTTTGAAATCCTATATAGGGTCACTATGAGTTGAAACTGACTCCATGGCACTTACCAACAACATGCTTGTGGATATAATGCCATTGAAGAATGTGTTATGTTTATTATATTATAGTAAGCATTATGGTAAGGTGTGTTTTAAGTCAATCTCATTTGACATAGAAAATAGTTTAAATAATCAAGCAAAGGAAGTAGAGATGGGGGGAGGAGAGCGATACCAAGCCACATGAAGATCCTCCAGAAGCAGAAGCTCAGAAAGACATGGACCTTCCTTTATAGTCTCCCAAAAGAAAGAAAGCATTCACCTATAACTGGCATCCTGAATTCAGACTTGTAGCCTCCTATACTAAGACAATATATTTCTGTTTGTGAAAGCTATTTGCTTGTAGCATTACTGTTACAGCAGCAGCACAGATAACTAAGACACCTACTTTTCATCATTACATCTGGCCAACAAAAATCTGGTAGGATTTTGTTCATCTGCCTGTCCTTAGACTACTGATTTGGATTACTGGCTGTTTCTTCTGAAGCATCCTAATATCCTCAGTTTCAGAACAGTGCAGTATCATTGCAAGAATATACTCTGTTAGGCAACCCTAGAGGCAACTGAAAAGAAAGATTGTTGTTGTTGTTGTTAAGTGCCATAGAATTGGTTCCAACTGATATTGACCCTATGCACAATAGAATGAAACATTGTCTGTTTCTGGTCTGGTGCTATCTGACAATGTTCCACAGCTGTTCATAAGGTTTCTGATGACTAAATACTCAGAAGTAATCCATCTCTCCTCCTCTTTTGTCTAAGTCTGAAAGCCCAGCTGAAATATGTTTACCATGGGCGATTCAGCTGTTACTTAAAAACTGTTGGAATTGCTTCCAGCTTCATAACAACACCAACACAGTAAGATAAACTTACAGATGAAGAAACTGACAGTAAAGAAAGGTTTGTTGTTGTTGTTTTTAAGTTTCGTCAAGTCGATTCTGACCCATAGTGACCCTGTATAGGGTTTCTGAGGAGAAGTTCACCAGCTTGAACAGCCAATCTTGCATTACAAATGGATTTGTAGTCTGGCACATTAACCCACAGCACCATTATTTAAAAGTGAAAATGTACCTTTGGGATAACAATGCTAAAACATGTAAAAACAAATAGGGAAATAATCCTGCTTCCTTTATATCTTCCTACTAATGAGGGGTCGAAGTTATGTTCTTTTATTTTAAAAAATAAAAGAAAGATTTAAAAAAGGGGTGGTGTGAAAGGGCAATAAAAGCAGGGTGGAAAGAAAATATGCAGAAAGGGAGGAGACAGGAATAAAGGAAGGAATGAAAGAAAAATATATACCAATAAGCCAATGGAATTATTACAAGCCTAGATCAAAAGTAGACTACATACGGAGAGTTAAATTTACTTTACATTTTTCCTCAGTCTAGCATCTTTAGTTAATTAAATATTGATAGTTTGGATTTGAGCATCTTGTTACAAACAGGTGAGGTCAACCTGGGAAGTCTACTTACTTTAACAAACTTTAGCTCATCTTTTGTCCTTACCTCACCAAGAATATATTGTTTTACTTTTCTAGATTATTCTTCTGTGTTCTCTAACACTATGTTTTAATGGTAGATCAAATTACTTCTTAAGTGTTCTTTTTGTATCATAACATTTCAAATCCCTGTGCTTTTAAAAGATGTTGTTAGCTATTTCTGCATTTTCCTTCATCACTTTTTGACAATGAAAACAATAGTTGACATATCAAAGCCAATTCCTGTTCCTTTTTCCATGATAGACTAAATCATAACGTTTTATGAATTGATTTTATTCCACTGTTTGGTTGTGGTGGTCATGAGAGCTATAAAAGTGAACTAGTAGGTCACAGCATAGTAAAGTAGACAAAAATTTGTTGTTAAGTGCCATTGAGTTGGCTCCAACTAATATCGACCCTGTATAGGATTTCCAAGAAGAGTGCTGATAGATTTGAACTGCTGACCTTGTGGTTCAAGCTGACCTTGCGGTCCAATGCTTATCCTATAGAATCACACCAGGACTCAAAATTCACTGTTGGAGAGTCAATTCTGATTCATAGAAGTCCTATAGAATGCAGGAGGTGGATTTTCTAGTTTTAAATCTTTACAGAAGCAGACTATCACATCATTTTTCTGTAGAGCTGCAGGTGGGTTTGAACCACTGACCTTTTGGTAATACATAATTAGAATGCATTATGATGATTGAAAAATGGAGTACAAATATAGCTTTGGTATTGATTGATGGATCATATTCAAAATTAAATGTAAATGGATCCTGGATAAAATATTCATGTGGTTTTCCCAAGAGATCTGGCCATGCTTTACCTCATTTAATTTATTCTATTAATATATTGAATATGACAGATAAAATGCTTATTTTGATTAGCCAAACTAGATGAACCACTAAGGCAAAGGATGACAAAATCAAAAATTTAAAATATCTCTGTCAGTGGATAGTGTGACAAAATTTAATTTGTGCTCCTTTCATAAATTACTAATGGAATGTTGATTGATTAGTACATCTTCTTTGGAAACTTGGTAATATATGTGGGGACTTATAAAGTTTCTGGTAAAATGGAATTTTGTCCATGAACTTTTTGAAGCTTTCTCATATGCTAAAATAAATAAATAAATATGAAGAAACATTTCACATATAAGGGTATTTTCTATGGAATTACCAGAAAGACTAAATAATCACACTCCTTAGTTTTCATACACATGAATGTTCATTGCATTGTTTAAAATATTAAAATTTTTCAAAAAGCCACATATCAGTGGTAGAGGGACAGATTACATGTCAAATAAAATGCACATTTTAAAATCATAGTTTTAAGGAATAATTGTAAGGCAAATACTTTCTGTAAAACTAAAATGCCAAAAGTAAAACATTAGATCATTTGAAAATATTTTATGAAGTCATATATGAGTATTTATATATGGAACTGATATGTTATCTGGGAGCATCCTGCTCTTGGAAAGCTAGTTAACTTTAATATCCAAATTGAAGTCATGATTTATAGAAATACAAACCTATCTCCTATATTGTGCTCATTCTCAAGGGCTTAAGATGTGTTGATGCAGCCTTTAAGTCTATGGGTGATGTCATTTTAATAACTCATCACCCACAATAAAGGCCCTATTCTTTTATTAGTTTCAATAAAAGTATGCACTCACATGAAGCAATTTGAATTTTCAATTGTACCAAATATAAAAGAGTTACAAGGGGGAGTTATATTGCAGTGCACTGAAGTATCCCCTATTCTCTTTGCTTTGCAATCCCTCCAGCTCCTCTCATGTCTAATCCTCACTTCCTTACTTTTCATGCATTGGTATCATTGCATATGCAATTCAATGATATGGATTATAGTCTTCAAGTTGTGTAACTACTCTCCTTTTCCTTTCTCAAATCATTTCTACCATAGTGGACATAAACTCAATGCACCTTAAGCAAAATCTCTACCTTTCCTCTTCAGGGAGCTTTTAAATCATGATGGCTTCTTGCATTAATTATTTATTAATTGTTTATCAGGTGTCTGGGAAATTTTAAACTAGAGTTAAGAAGTAAGGGAAATCAAGGGAAAAAATATTAAAAGAAACACGGTCCCTGTCACCATTAAAAATAATAATAATAATACAAGGTCCCTGTCACCATTTTCAAGGAGTACCATCCATGAATATAAAACATACTTTCAGCTCCATGAAGCCTTAACGTTAAGATTATTGCACATTTTATTGGCCTTTCCTGGGCTCTAAAACTAGAAATTCATCTGCTTCTAACCTTTCCACCCAAGTCGACTTCATACATAAGTAAAGAGCAAGTTGAAATTACAGGGAGCTGTAAAGAAATGGGACTTCCCTGCTTTCTTCTTTCAAAACCAATATTAAAATATATGAGGTGCAATTGTCAAACTAAAAAATTGCCAGATGATTCATAAGGAATGAGTGGCCGGCAGGCTAGCCTGACTGCTCTCTTGTATTACCTATTTTTAACGGGTCTTTGGAAAGGAAGATGGTTATTTCCCATCTAAGTCAGACAACAAGGAAGGTGGGGCTTGTGGGAAAAGTGGAGGGAGAAAGATCAGATGCAGAACACATATAAGGAAGATAATGCCACTCAGCATAGCATATTCGGATGCTAATTTTTTTAATAAACAGCTTGTAAATGAAATCCCATGGGATTCCATTTCCCCTCCACCAACTCCTTATCACTCACACACTCCCCAAGGTGGAAGAGGCATACCTGTCAGGCATCCTTTTAAATTGTCAGGGACTTAACTTTAGCTGAGGCAGCCAGATATTACTGTTAAATGGATTTACACATTTGAGAGTGAATATCTGCTTCTGTTCACTGAGCCATGGCATTGATGCTTAATTTCTTGCTTACATGTCACAGAAGCATTGATTACTGTAGCCATTCTATGGAGGAGATTAGGTCATAGGAGAAATATGTGATCCTGTCACATGTGGTTTGGCCAGCAGGGACTACTTCTCCCTGAAGGCATTGGCCAGCATGTTCCTGACCTATGTGTGGAGGATTAGTGTTTCTTGAGTCTTGAAAGAGAAAAGGGCATATTGCATAGTGGTTACAAATCGGGCTGTGAACCTCAGGGTCAACAGTTCGAAACTACCAGCTGTTCTGCGGGAAAAAGATGAGGCGTTCTGCTCCCGTAAAGATTTACAGCCTCGGAAACCCTGTACGGGGTTGCTATGAGTCAGAACAGACTCCACGGCACATAACAACAACAACAACATTCTTTATTAGCCCTAATACCACCACTGAAAATATTATGATCAGTAATGTATGAGGCCTTTGTTAGCTAATCACTTTTTACTTGACAATATTTACTAATTTTTTCCATTAATTCGTCAAACATTTATTATAATAGTTTATAAAGTTCTATCCATTTTTCTGTGAGACCTTGATTCATATGAACAATGTTCATATCAGGGCACATCAAAAAGTGTTGCTATAACAAATAATCCATACCTATCGATAATTACACTGAATGTAAATGTATTAAATGTACCTGTTAAGAAATGGAGAGTGTCGGAATGGATAAAACAAGATCCTTCAATATGATGTCTGCAAGAGACACATCTCATACAGAGACAAAAACAGATTAAATGTCAAAGGATGGAAAAATACATACCAAGCTAATTGCAATAAAAAATGAACAGGAGTGGCAATGCAAATCTCTGATAAAATAAACTTTAAGGCAAAAAACAGCTTAATAGATAAAGATGAACATTATGTCATTATTAAAGGGACAATTGAACATGATGACATAACAATAATAAATATCTATGCTTACAATGAAAGAGCTCCAAAATATACAAAACAAACTCTAATAGATTTGAAGAAAGAAATAGGTGAATCTACAATAACTGTGGGCTATTTTAATACATGGCTTTCAAAAATAGATAGAACAACCAGAAAGAAACTTGACAAAGACACAGAAGAACTAAACCACACAATCAGCCAACTGGACCTCATAGGTGTGTACAGAGCATTCAATCCAACAACTGCACAATACACATTCTATTCCAGTGCATATGGAACATTCTCTAGAGTAGACCATGTCTTTGGCCACAAAACAAATATCCATAAATTTACAAATATCAAAATACTACAAAGCATCTTCTCAGACCACAATGCTATCAAATTAGAAATCAACAATAGGAAGACCAAGGAAAT
>NW_006408553.1:19317690-19319383 GCF_000296735.1 Chrysochloris asiatica | reverse complement strand
GAAGAGCTGTCACCAATTCTACTCAAATTATTCTAGAAGCTAAAAGAGGATGGAAAACTTCCTAATACATGTTATGAAGCAAGCATAACCCTCATACCAAAACCAGGAAAGGATGTCACTAAAAAAGAAAATTATAGACCAATATCCCTCATGAACATAAATGCAAAAGTTCTTAACAAAATCCTAGCTAACAGAATCCAGCAACACATCAAAAAGATAATACATCATGATCAAGTGGGATTCATATCAAGGATGCAAGGATGGTTCAACATTAGAAAAGCGATCAACTTTATCCACCATATAAATAAGAAAAAAGAAAAGAACCACATAATCATAACTATTGATGCAGAAAAGGTATTTGACAAAACCCAACATCCATTCCTGATAAAAACACTCAACAAAATAGGAATTGAAGGAAAATTCCTCAACATAATTAAGAGCATATATACAAAGCCAACAGCCTACATTACTCTCAATGGAGAGAAACTGAAAGTCTTCCCTCTGTGAACAGGAACCAGAAAAGGTTGACCTTTGTCACCACTCCTATTCAATCTGTGCTGCAAATCTTAACAAGAGCTATACGGCAATACAGGAAAATTAAAGGCATCCAAATGGCAAAGAGCAAGTAAAACTCTCTCTATGTGCAGACGATATGAGCCTATACATAGAAAAACCCCAAAGACTCAGTAAAAAATCTACCAGACTTCATTGGAAGATTTAAGAAAAGTGGCAGAATGTAAGATCAACACACAAAAATCAGTTGCATTACTCTATATAAAAAATGACAGTATTGAAAAGGACATTAGGAAAACAATACCACTTACAACAGTCACCCAAAGGATGAAATATCTAGGAATAAATGTAAGCAGAGAAACAAAGGACTTGTACAAAGAAAACTACAAAACACTACTACAAGAAACCAAGAGACCAACAAAAATGAAAAGAATGTATCATGCTCCTGGATAGGAAGACTTAACATTGTGAAAATGTCAATACTGTCCAAAGCAATTTATATATATAATGCAATCCCAATCTAGATTCCAACGACATTCTTCAAAGAGATGGAAAACACAATTACAAACTTTATATGGAAAGGAAAGTGAACCAGAATAAGCAAAGCACTGATTAAGAAGAAAAATAAGGATGGAAATCTCTCACTCCCTGACTTCAAAATTTACTACATGGCTACAGTGGTCAAATCAACTTGGTACTGGTACAATGAAAGATACATAGATAAATTAAACAGAATTGAGAATATAGAAATTACCTTATCTACATACAGCCAGCTGATTTTTGACAAAACACCTAAATATATCACCTGGGAGGTGACAGTCTCTTCAGCAGATAGTGCTGGCAGAACTGGAAAACAATATACAAAAGATTGAAACAAGACCTTAACCTCACACCATATACAAAAACCAACTCAACATGGATTAAAGACCTAAATATAAACATCAGAATTAAGAAGGCCATCAATGAAAAATAGGGACAAATGTAAAGACACTAATTCAGGGAATACACAAACTACCAAACATTTTGAAAACTACACAATTAAAGAAGACAAAATAAATGACAAAATTAAAAACTTTTGTGCATCAAAAGACTTCACCAGAAGAGTAAAAAGGGAGCCCATAGAATGAGAAAAAATCTTTTGCAATGACACATCAGACAAGGGACTTATTTCTAAAATATA
>NW_006408553.1:19296648-19312260 GCF_000296735.1 Chrysochloris asiatica | reverse complement strand
AAAGAACCAATAGATCTGTTTTGGAAGAAGTGCAGCCAGAGTGCTCCTTGGAGGCCAGGATGGCTAAGCTTCACCTCTCATACTTTGGACATGTTTTCAGGAGGGAACAGTCACTGGAGAAAGATATCATGCTGGGTAAGATGGAGGGTCAGAGAAAAAGAGGAAGACCCCCCAACGAGACGGATCAGCCAGGTGGCATCATTGATGGTGTCAGGTGTGGCAGCGGTAGTGAGGTTGGCCCAGGATTATACATTGTTTCATTCTGCTGTGCATGGGGTCACTATGAGTCGGTTCTGACTCGATGACACTTGACAACAACAACAAGGGTCTCTATGAGGCAGTACTGAGTCAATGGAACCTAATAATAACAACAATATGAATGGAAGAAATGTTGAAGTAAAACAGCTGAGCAGAAATTTCAAAGGGAAAGAAACAAAGTAAAGTATTACAATGAAATATATAAAAACCTAGAGTTCGAAACCCTAGAAAGTAGAAAACACCCAGCACTTCTCAAGCTGAAAGATCTAAAGGGAAAAAAAAAATGAATCTTGGTTTGTTTTACTGGAGAATTCTATGGGCAAAATATTGAACAATGCAGGAAGAATCAAATGAAAATAGAATACACAGGGTCACTGTACAAAGAAAAAAAAAATTGGTCAATAGTCGATTGTTTCAGAGGTGGACAATATTTAAGAGTAAGTCCAAGCTGCGAACCTTAAGGTCAGTGGTTCGAAACTACCAGCTGCTCCATGGGAGAAAGATGAGGCTTTCTACTCCTGTAAGGATTTACACCCTCGGAAACCCTGTTCAGGGTCGCTATGGGTCGGAACCGACTCGATGGCACTTAACAACAACAAATAACAACCAAGATGCACAGAAGGCATTGGAGAAAAATAAGCCTCTGCAAATTGATGGAGTACCAATAGAAATGTCTGAACAAACTGATGCAGCCCTGAAAGTACTCATTAGTCCATGGCATGAACATTAGAAAACAACCATCTGGCCAAACAACAGGAAGGGATCTATTATCTATTTTAAATAAAGTTGACCCAGATTAATGCCAAAATTATCAAGAAATATTAATATCACACTCAATTAAAGTTTTGCTGAAGATAATTTAAAAATAGTAGCAGCAATACATTGACAAGGAGATGCCAAAAATTCAAGCCAGATTCAGAAGAAAACTTGGAATAAGGTTTAGCATTGCTGATGTTTAATGAATCTTGGCTGAAAGCAGAGAATATCAGAAAGATGTTTCTTTGTTTTTTATTGACTATGTGGCACTGTAGGATAAAGCACTGGACTACAATGTCGGTTTGAACAAAGAGATCAGCAGTTCAAGCTCACCAACTGCTCCTTGGAAACCCTATGTTGTTGTTGTTGTTAGGTGCCATTGAGTCGGTATCTGCTCATAGTGCCCTTATGCACAGCAGAATGAAACACTGCCCTATCATGGGCCAACTTCACTGTTGTTGCCATGCTTGAGCCTATTGATGCTGCCACTTGGCCAATCCATTTCACTGGGAGTCTTCCTCTTTTTCTCTGACCCTCCACCTTACCAAACATGATATCCTTCTCCAGCAACTGGTCCCCCTTATTAGTCAGATAGTGAATAAGGAAGCCAGGAGAAGAATTGATGCTTTTGATTTACGGTGTTATAGAAGAACATTAGGAGTCCTGATGCATTTGGACTTCTAACCACAAGGCTGGCAGTAGAAATCCACGAGCCTCTCCTTGGAAATCCTATACAGGGTCACTATGAGTTGAAAACAACTCAACAACACTTAACAACAACAATACAATATCGAAAGTACTGTGGATTGCTAGAAGAACAAAGAAATCTGTGTTGGAAGAAGTATGTCCCTTAGAAGCGAAGATAGCAAGATTTAGTCTGCTGTATTTTTGACACATTATTAGGAGTGACCAGGCCCTGGAAAAGGACATCATGCTTGGTAAATTAGAGGGTCAGTGAAAAAGAGAAAGACCCTCAATGAGATGGATTGGCACATTGACGGCATCAGTGTACTCATACATAGCAACACTTGTGAGACTATCACAGGAACAGGAGCAGTCAGTGTTTCTGTTATACATAGGGTTGCTATTAGATTGAAATGAGGGGAAAACACCTAACAACAACCCTTACCCAAAAAATCCTATGCTCTTTGATTTTTATGACACATCAAAATAGCAGTTTTCTTTTACATATTATTTGAGTTTGGTGAACAAAAAAGAAGTCTAAAGGAGCAAGAACAAGCCTATAGTTCGGATAGGATAAGGTTTCCCAAAAAATTCTCATTGCCCAGTGTTTGCTACCTTAAAGAATAAGTAGGTACACTGTCATGAATAAGAAGAAGACAACAATCCTTGGTATAATTTCCTGGATATTTTCTCACCAATCTCAATTTTCTTAAAACATCTTCATAATAAGTCATGTGATTGTTCTGTGACCTTTGTGAAAATGTATCAATATTATCTCTTGGGAATACCAAAAAATAGTCAGCATAATCTTTCTGCCATGAATTGAAGTGGCCCAGCAAACCCCTTAGAAGTTACTATTTTAGTTAGACAGTTTGATAAGTCTTTTGTTTTAAAGACATCCTAATGAAACTAAGACAAATGTATTGCAGACAGAACTTGTCTGCTGTCATTCTCTGATCCAAGAGATATTTTAAACATGTTTTGTTTGAAGTCAATCAGTGCATGTATGCACTAGAACCTTTTAACTCTTGGGAAGTACATTAATCAAGAGAATCTCTCACTTAAAGAGAAAATACTGTTGGAGTGAATATTGCTACAAACATATTCATTGAAATCAAGATAGGGAATAGTTTGAGAAGAATGTTGTATGGTATTAATTAGAATATGTTGTAACCTAGATCATAAAATGAAACATGCCTATTTGCTCTGTGAGTAAACTTACCAAACACATCAAATAACAGAGCTATATTGTTATGAAAGATCATCAAGAAGGGAAAAAAACTTCAAAACATAATAGGAAGGACATTGTCTATAGTTTGTTAATAATCCTAATACAGAGAATACAGAACCCTTCCCCATTTTAGCATGCTGACCATTGAAGTGAAACGAGATATTAATAATGAGGACAATAATGGAGATGACCTATGGAATGGCAATCATAAATCCCAGATTTCAGGACTGGGTGACAATATAAGACCCTACAGCACAGATAGTAAGAGTGGAATTACAAAGTTAACAAGAATGGAAGTTACTGGGAAAAGAAGGCTTAGGAAGAGATCATAACTGACAAACGGCAACATGTGTCAACTCTCTTGCCATAAAGCAGTGATTCTCAACCCTGGCTGCACATAAGAACCATCTAGGGAGCTGTTTAAAAACACTGATGTCTGTGCCTTACCCCAGGGATCCAGATTCAATTGGTTTGGCATGAAACCTTGACATCAGTGATTTTAAAAGGCTCCTCAGGGATTCTAATGTGCAGCCAGGGTTGAAAACCATTGCCATAAAGAAAAGAAAGGACTTGATAGGCTTATTCAAGCAATTAAGCCAATGGACACTGGAGCTAAAGACTAAGGCTGAAATGACTCTCACCAACCCAGTACTCCAGATTCCAGTCGTTTGAAAACAGTAACTAATATCTAAAACATCAAATGCACATGTGATTCCACCTAGCATATAGTCTAAGATCCAGGCATACTGTGTTCTATAATCAAGATAAAATTTAGAGCACTTATGTTTTTTGAAAGCAGCTCTGGTGGGTTGGAATTGCCAATACTTCAGTTAAGCATTCGGCAGCTAAATGAAGCGTTGTCAGTTTCAACCCACACAGTGTTTTCGTGAAAGACCTGGTGATCTGCTCCCACCAAAGATAAAGTCAAGAAAACATTATGGGGAAGTTCTTGTCTGTCATATGGAGTTGTTATATGTTGAAATTGACTCTATAGATCCAACAACAGCAATATATTATTTAAAGGAAAATGACATTTATACATTCTTAATAAATTGGTTATTAAATCATTCATTTATTTCTAGCACAGCTAAAATATTTTTATGAGCAACATAATTTCAACATAATTTTTAAAGACAAATTGATACATAAGTGAGCAAACATTCCAGACACAGAATATAGAAATTCAGCAGTGTGGATTTGAATGTTTAAAGGGAATACTGAATAGTTTGCTGTTTTATTTCCTCTTCTTTGGGAGATAGCCTGTAGTCCAGAGTGATTTTATTCACTATTTATTTACAACATGTTTATCTCTAAAGGAGATGCTTTAACTCTATGGAATGCACTAAAGCCATGGACAAATGTATGTCGGCATCCCTCTGCAGGAACAGAGTAACACTTTGTGTTCTGTTTTACATGAATTCATTTTATCTTTAACAAGAATTGAAAATTATTCATCATCCTCTGTACACATGAATATAGGCAAATTTATGAAAGTGTCTTTTCTGTTGTTTAAGATAGCCAGTAAGAGAAAATTGGGATTCTATTTAGAATCAAATGAGGATGGACAATGTCACAATGAAAAAGTTATTAAAAAATGTTTCATCTGTGATGAAAGTCCGTTTTCTCAAACAATAAGTAATTTCACAGAGCCTAAATTCACATGAGATTTTGCGTTTAGATTTCACAGAGAAACTAAAGAGAAGAAAATCTGAGTGCCTCTCCTAAAGATACACAATAGATCAAGAACAAAATATTAATACATTTCATCTGGAAGTGAGTGAAATATTATTTTTTTAGCATGTCAAAAATAAACTTTATTACTTTTATAACAGCCTTTTATGCTTTCTTTGCTCAAGGCCTTCAGAGTAGCTGTTTTTTGGGCTGGAGACATCTGCCTCTTTTGACTTTGTGAAGACCCAGCCTTCTGGTTTACAGCTTTCTCTTTCTGGACAAGTGCCTTCTTTCCTGTAGTTGTCACCTTCTTTGCCGGAACCTTTTTAGCAGCTGTGTTTTTTGTGAGCTTCCAGGAGAGCTGTGTTTTGAATCGTCTTAACCTCATGATTTATTATTCTGTTCCTCATTTTATTTGCTTTCATGACCTTAAAATGATAAAAATCTATGATCTTGGCTTTTTTTTCTCTGGCTTCAATCTTCCTGGGCCATTTTATGGTTGTCCATTTTGTATGGATATCTGTGTTCTGCCAGGATTGTTGGACACACTTTGGTGGGCACTGTATGTGGACATGAGGATAAAATCAGTGAGTAGTGTATATTTGAAAGGCATGGCTTGACTCTTACTAGAGTGCATGGTCCATCAACCAAAGTCCTTTACTGATCAGTAGCATCTAAAACCATGACTAATTTCCCAGCATGAGACCCAAATAACACATGTGCCACCTGGCCAACGATGAAGCACCAAAACACCATGTTGGTGGCATTTGGCAAAAATAAGTGTTGTATTTAGATAAGTATGAAATCACAGGAAAATCCATCAAGAATGACGTCTACAATTGATATCTATTTCCTGATTTTTCTTCTTACCTTCTGGGCAATTTGAAATGTTATTAAAAGTTCAGGGGCCTAACCTGTGGCATAAGGATATTTTGGTTGTTAAGTGCCATTGAGTCAATTCCAACTCATAGCAACCCTGTATAGGGCTTCTGAGGAGTTTGAACTTTCTACATTTCTGTTCAAATCAACATTGAGGCCAAGTGCTTATCCAACAACACAAGAGGATGTTGTTGTTGTTAAGTGCCATGGAGTCGGTTTCGACCCATAGAGACCCTGTATAGGGTTTCGAGGAGCAGCAGGTAAGCTTGAACCACTGCTCTTGCAGTTCAAACTGGCTTTTGCAGTCCAGTACATTAACGCACATTGCCACATACTATGGACTTTATAGCATTATTTTATTTATGTATTTAATTATTATAATTTTCAGTGAGATGAATATGCAGTTACATGTAATATAAGGTTCTTATGTAATAAAAGAATAAGATTGTTATTATTCCTATTAAGATCTCTGGTAGCGTAGTTGTTATGAATAGGGCTGTGAAACTTAAGGTCAGCAGTTTGAAACTACCAGCTGTTCTGAGGGAGAAAGAAGAGACTTTCTGCTCCTGTAAAGATTTACAGCCTCGGAAACCCAGTACAGGGTCGCTATGAGTCAAAACCGACTCCATGGCACATAACCACCGTTATTTGCCTTTCCACTATTCGTCAGTCAGATTGTTGTATCATGGAGACTTGTGTGTTCCTGTGATGCTGCTCACAATGTCACCAGTGAGGTGAATATGTACATCTCCTGCACACACCTGCTAGCCCCACCAGAAGATAGCACCATCCACTGCAAGCAGCTGAACCTGCTTCAAGACTGGCTGGCTTATTTCCGAAAATCTACCTCCTCGTCCAGCACAGCCAACCCCGAGGAGCTGGTGGCATTTGACATCATCTGTGGAGTTTTGTTTTGTTTCTAGGAATTCAGACATTCAGTTTATTAAACTAATACTAATGAGACCACAGCATGAAAAAGAACTGCAGTCATTTGGAACAAGTAGATAATTTTATAAAGCTAAAATCTAAGACTTCAGACATGGAAAAATTCATAAGTATGAGGAAGTAATAGAACAAAAGTGACCACAAGAATTACAAATATATTTAAATCTCAGACCTGGGAAATGGACTATACATAGCCTTCTAGGGGAGAAGAGAAACTCCTTATATGTTCTGACAGCACTTTGGCTTGTTTATAGTGGTTGGTGGAACATGAATAGGAACCACATTGTTGCTTGGAGACATGTCGTTTTCACATCTGTCTGACATTTGCTTCTGAGAAACAATGCCATATACCTCTGTCAGGACTGTTTGGAATGCAAATGCTGAAAACAAATAGGAAGGATCAGTACCTGGAAAATATGGCCTTGCTTATAAAAGTGATGCTGAAGATCACATGACAGAATTTTACAAGACTCATTTTACATATTCATCGCAAGTAGTGTTTTAGATAATATAAATGGTGACTCTATATATGAACCTCACCATATGGAATACACAAGAATAAAATAGATTACATTTGTGGTAAAAGAAGAAGGAGAAGCTCAATATCATCAGCCAAAACAAGACTATGGACTGACTGTAGAACAAACTATCAATTACTTGTAAGCAAGTTCAGCCTGACACTAAAGAAAATTATAATAATAAAATAAATCCAAGAGAGCCAAATTTGACTACATATATTCCACCTGAATTTGGAGACCATTTCAAGAACAGATTTGATGCATTAGACACTAATGACCGAAGACCAGAATAATTGTGAAATGACGTCAAGAACATCATATATAAAGAAAGCAAAAGGTCATTAAAATAACAGAGAAGAAAGGAAATATAAAAATGGAGGCCAGAAGAGACTCTGAATCTTGCTCTTGTGTATATAGAAGCTAAAGCGACTGTTAAGAAAATAAGAAAATAAAAGAGCTGACAGAAAATGTCAAAGGACAGCTCGAAAAGACCAATATAGTATTATAATGAAATGTGCAGACTTGGAGTTAGGAAACCAAAAGGGAAGAAGGCAATCATCATTTGTCAAGCAAAAAGAACTGAAGGAAAATTGAAGCCTTAGGTAGTGATATTGAAGAATTCTATTAGCAAATACTGAATGATGCAGGAAGCATCAAAAGAAGATTGAAGAAATACAGTCCCTCTACCAAAAAGGATTTTTACGATATTCAGTTATTTTAAGAGGTACCATATGATCAAGAACTGATGGTTTAGAAAGAAGAAGTCCAAGCTTCTTTGAAGGCATTGACAAAAAATAGGGCTCCAAGTTTTGGAATTGACAGATGCGATGCTAGAGGTGTTTACTTCTCTATGTCAAGAAAATTAGCTACGTGACCCTGGATATGTTTGACATTTTGTTAGGAATCACCAATCCTTAGAGTAGGACATGCTTAACAAAGTAGTGGGTCAGTGTAAAAGGGAAAGACCATGACCCCACCCCCACCCCCAAGATAAATTGACATTATGGTTGCAACAGTAGATTCAAGGACAGCAACAATTGTGGGCACAGAAAATGACCAAGCAGCATTTTATTCAGTTGTTCACAGAGTAGATAGAAGTTGGAATTGACTTGAAAACACCTAACAATAGCACCATATTTGATTACAGGTCATTCTCAGAGGTGGGTTCACTTCCAGAAGTGAATGATATCTAAGGTCCATAGTATTGGGAGTTTCACCAATCTTTTTGAGGCATTGGTCCTCAAGGTCAGTTTGAACTGCAGTATCGATGGTTCACATTCACCATCTGTTCCTCAAAAACTCCATACAGGTTCACTATGAGTCAGAACCAACTCGACAGCACTTAACAACAACAACAAAACAAGTCTTTATCAGACCAGTAAGTTTGATCTTTTTCATGATTTTGATTTTTGTTCTATGTTGAACTCCCATTCTGCTCAGGAATTTCTGCTGTGATTTTGACCAGAGTGATTAGTAGTGGTTTCCAGGCCCCTTCTAGTTCTTCTGGACTAAGACTACTGGAGTCTGTGGTTTGTGTGGATCATTAGTCCTTTAAGTTTTTGAGTTCTTGATTCATTAATTCTTGATTTTCTTTACTCTTCTTTGCTAGTGTAAAAGAAGCTTTTGAAAGTAGACATTGTATTTTTTGTTGTTTTAAAAAAATAATATGATTTTAAAAAATAATATTAATATGAATTTATTACAAAATATTAGCTGTGCTAAAAAAAATTGCCAGCTTCTTTTAGAACCTATATAATCTTAGCTGAAAGGTAGAATTAAAGAAACCAAAAAATAAGGTTATTAATTAACTTATTTACTTTTGTTAAATGGGCTGCTGCCCATTACTTCTACATTCACATGGCATGGTGGCTATACTGGGAGCTAATGAAGCGAGGAGATCAGAACCAGAAAGATTATGACTAGAAAGTTTATGGAAAATCTTCTAGCTAGTTCAATCACCTCATTTTGCAAATGAAAAATCTTAGCTATACATCGAGGGGACAGACTTGATCCTTGAGGTGAAGACTTCTTTCGTCTTGGTTGGTATTTCGAGCTACTAAACCCATAAGGATAGATCAAGTTCATCAAATTCTAGCAATTTGCACTTGCTTACTTTAGCAAATTTCTTTATCTGTCTCTAGTCAATCTCTGGTCATTAAGCCATCAAAGCTAGGTCAAATGGGTACTATCTGCAATTCTGAGTGTTTTTGTGTGTTTCCCCTCACTTCATATCAGCTGGACACTTTCATCTCTAGTCCTCTGTGGCTAGGTCAGTGTCCATGGGCTCAGGAGTTCCCAAGTCTCACCAAACTTCAGACTAAACAGCCCTCCCTCTTCTCTCTCTCATCTCAAGGTCAACAGGGGTCTATGAAATGTGGTCAAATTCAGCCCATATCTTAATTACTGCCTTTTCCCACTTCTACTCACATGTAGACCAACGTGGTCACCAGCGAACTTACATGCCTGCTCATGTGTTCCCTTTGAGTTTAAGTCTTGGTGCAAGATTTCTCCTGAAGGGATTTGCTTGCTTGCCTTGATGGCTCCCAGGTAAATAGCTTGCTTGTTCTTGTAATAGCAAAACTGACTGCTGGGCTTCCTTTCAGAAAGTAGCTTGTGTTCCTCTAGCCACTCTAGGTTCATCTGCATGTACTTTCAAGTGGGAATGTCAGACCTCACAAATTTCTTGATGGGGTTCAGGATTCTACCTAAGGTTCTATACAACACAATGGTTCTGCAAGAAGTCTATTTCACTGGGCAACTTCTAGAACCCCTTTTACATATTCCAGTGAGATATAGACTGAAGACAGGCTTACAGTCTTTCTATAATTATATTTCTCAATATTCCTTTCTATCCCACTAAAGTGTCAAATTTACAATATTAGCCAAGGAAAACCAATATCCATAAGACAGTCAAGCATCTTAACATTATTTCACCTCTTTTACCCATTCAGACTATGCCTCAATCCCTGTATCACAGAGCCCTGTTGTTCCAAGTTTGAACATACATCACTATCCCATTTAGTCTATGCAAAACAAACTAAGTGTTCTCCTTACCTTGTTCTTTGACCCTCTGCCCTTCTTGTGTATTGCCCTCCTAAACACGTGAAGTATGTTGTGTCTAACCCCTAGTTTGTGCTCTACTGTCCCCTTTCTAACACCCCTAGTAACCAACATTTTTTATTTCTTTTAGTATGAGGAGCTCAGTTAGCGTAGTGGT
This sequence comes from Chrysochloris asiatica, assembly GCF_000296735.1. Lineage (NCBI taxonomy): Eukaryota > Metazoa > Chordata > Mammalia > Afrosoricida > Chrysochloridae > Chrysochloris > Chrysochloris asiatica. The sequence goes on along the minus strand of NW_006408553.1, from coordinate 19,302,101 downwards.
TACGAGTCAGGCTGCTAACCTCAAGGTCAGCTAGTTCAAAACTACCAGTGGTTCCATGGAAGAAAGATGAGGCTTTCTGCTCCTGTAAAGATTTGCAGCCTCAGAAACCCTGTACAGGGACACTATGAGTTGGAACTGACTCCACAGCATACCACCATCACCATCTTTTCTTAAGCTTTTACAATAATGGTCTTATGCAATATTTGTCCTTTTGTGACTATTTTCACTCAGCACAATGTCCTCAAAGTTCATCCATGTTATGGAGTGTTTTGCAGCTTCCTTGTTATTCTTCAAGGCAGCATAATATTCCATTATGCATATGTACCAGAGTTTGTTTATCCATTCTTCCATTAATGGGCACTTAGGCTGTATCCATCTTTTTGCTATTGTAAATAATACTGTGATAAACATTGATGTGGATATATCTACTTGTGTTCTTGGCTCAGATTTCTTGTGGATATTTATAAAGTAGATGGATTGCTGGATCATATAAGCAGCATTTAACAATAACAGCAAAGGTATTTCTAGTTCCAACTTTCTGTGGAAACAGCATAGCTTTTTCCAGATTGGTTGAACTATTTTGCATTCCCACCAGCAATGTAGGAAGGTCTCAGTCTCTCCATATCTTTGCCAGCATTTTTGGTCCTCTGCTTTTTTGAACTTCTCTGTTATTACTGGTGTGAGATGATATCTCATTGATGCTTTGATTTGCATCTCTCCAATAGCTAATGATCGTGAACATTTCTTTGTATGTTTGTTGGCTGCCTGAATGTCTTCTTGGTGAAGTGTCTGTTCATGTACTGTGCCTATTTTTTAATTGGGTTATTTGTTTTTTTCTTGTAGCAGGGTTGTAGTTTCCTATAGATTTTATAAATTAGTCTGATATGTTGATGCAAAAGATTTTTTCCCATTCTGTGGGCTCCCTTTTTACTCTTCTGGTGAAATATTTTGATGCACATAAGTTTCTAATTTTCAATATGTCCCAATCATCTATTTTGTCTACTTTTGTTTGTGCAATTTTCACAATGTTTGTTTGTCTATGTGTGCCCTATATTAGAGACAATAAATTTTTCCCTATTTTTTCATTGATGATCTTTAAATTCTGGATTCACATTAAGGTCTTTAATACATATTGAGTTGGTTTTTGTATATGGTGTTAGATAGAGGTCTTGTTTAAATCTTCTGCATATTAATTTCCATTTTTGCCAGTGCCATATGTTGAAGAGACTATCTCTTACTCATCTAATATATTTTGGCCCTTTGTCAAAGATCAGTTGGCTGTATGTGTATGGGTTAATTTCTGGATTCTGTTCCATTGATCTATGTATGTTTCATTGTACCAGTACCAGGCTATTCTTATAACTGTCGTCATGTAGTAAATTTTGAAATCAGGGAGTGTGAGGCCTCCAACTTTGTTCTTCTTCTTAAGCAGTGCTTTGCTTACCTGGGGACACTTTCCTTTCCAAATAAAGGTTGTAATAGGTTTTTTTCCATCTCTTAAAAAATGTTGTTGGAATCAAGATTGGGATTGTGTTATATGTGTAGATTGCTTTGGGTAGTATTGACATTTCCACAATGTTAAGCCATCTATCCAGGAACATGGTATGCTCTTCCATTTTTGTAAGTCTCTTTTGGTTTCTTGTGGTAGTGTTTTGGAATTTTCTTTGTATAGGTCTTTTGTTTCTCTGTTTAGATTTATTCCTAAACATTTCATCATTTGCGTGACTATTGTAAGCAATATTGATTTCCTAATGTCCTTTTCAGAGCTGTCATTATTAGTATAAAGGGATCTGACTGATTTTTATATGTTGATCTTGTACTCTGACACTTTGCTGAATCTCCCAATGAATTCTAGTAGGTCTTTTGCTGAGTCTTTGGAGTTTAATATGTATAGGATCATATCATGTGCAAATAGAGAGAGTTTTACTTCTACTTTATCGATTTGTATGCCTTTAATTTCTCTATCTTGCCTTATAGCTCTGGCTAAGATTTACAACACAATATTTATTGAATTGGAGTGGTGGTAAAAGTCATTCTTGTCTGGTTCCTGTTTGCAAAAGGAAAACTTCCAGTTTCTCTCCATCGATAGTAATGTTGACTTTTGACTCTATATATATGCCCTTAATTATGTTGAGGATTTTCACTTCAATTCCTACTTTGGTGAGTGGTTTTATCAAGTATGGATGTTGAGGGTTTTTTTTCAAATGCTTCAATCAATATGATCATATGGTTCTCTTCCTTGTTTTTATTTATGTAGTGGATCACGTTGATTGTTTTTCTAATAATGAACTATCCTTGTAGACATAATGTGAATCTCACTTGGCCATGAGGCATTTTATTATTATTATTATTATTATTATTATTTTTATGTGTTGTTGAAATCTGTTGGCTAGGATTTTGTTGAGAATTTTTGCATTGATGTTCATGAGGGTTAATGGTCTATAATTTTCTTTCTTAGTGATGTCCTTCCCTGGTTTTGTTATGAGGTTTATGCTTGCTTCATGGATTGTATTAGAAAGTTTTCCAACCACTTCTATCTTCTGGAAAATTTTAAGTAGAATTGGTGACAGCTCTTCCTTGAATGTTGGTTAAAATTCACCTGTGAAGCCATCTGGACCTGGACTTTTTGGGTTGAGAGCTGTTTGATGACCTGATCAATGTCTACATTTGCAGTTCAAGTGTTCTGCTTCACTCTGTGTAAAATTAGATAGGTTGTTTTTTTCTAAAAAATGTATCCATCTCCTCTAGATTTTCAAAGTTGTTGGAGTATAACTTTTCTTAGTTTTCTGTTATTATCCTTTTTATTCCCCTTGCTTCTGTTGTGACATCACTCATGTGATTTCTTATACAATATTGTGTCTTCTTCCTCTCTTCTTTTGTTAGGTTTGCCAATGGTTTGTCAATCTTACCTATCCTTTCAAAGAACCAGATTTGGGTCCTGTTGATTCTTTCTAGAGTTTTCCTGTTTTCTATGTCATTTAGTTCTGCTCTAATCTTTTTATTTGTTTGTTTGTTTGTTTGTTTATTTATTTTTCTGGTGATTGTAGGTTTACTTTGCTGGCCTGTTTCTAGTTGTTGGAAATGTTTTGTTAATGCTTTGATTTTGGTTCTTTCTTCTTTTTGGATGTGTGCTGTGCGTTTATTTTAATAATTTATCCTCTCAGCACTGCTTTTGCTGTGACCAAGTTTTTGGTATGTTGTGTTTTCATTCTTATTTCTTTTTAGAAATATTGTAAATTCATCTTTTATTTGTTCTACTACCCACTAACATTTAAGACGCGTGTTATTCAGTTTCCATGTATTTATCTTTATTTCCTTGGTCTTCCTATTATTGATTTATAATTTGATAGCATTATGGTCTGAGATGATGCTTTGTAATATTTTGATGTTTGTAAATTTATGGAGGCTTGTTTTGTGGCCAAACAGATGGTTTATTCTCTATAATGTTCCATGTGCACTGGAATATAATGTGTTTTGTGCTGTTGTGTACACAGCTATGAGGTCAAGTTGGTTGATCATATTGCTTAATGCCTCTGTGTCTTTGTTCAGTTTCTTTATGGATGTTCTACCCTTTTTTGAAAGTGGTGTATTAAAATCTCCCACTATTATTGTTCTGCTGTGTGTAAGGTCACACAGCAGATTTGTCTATTTCTTTCTTCAATTCTACTAGGGCTTTTTTCATGTATGTTGGGGCTCTTTCATTGGGAGTGTAGAAAGATATTATGATTATGTCATCTTGTTCATTTGAGCCTTTAATCATGAGATAATATCTTGCTTTATTTCTTATTCTGTTTTTTTTATTTAAAAAAATGTATTTTACCAGAGTTTCTATTGCCACGCCTCTTCATTTTGTATTGCAATTGGCTTAGTATATGATTTTCCATCTATTCTGTCACTATCTGTCTCTTAACTGGTGCATTGAACCCATTGACATTCATTGTAACTATCAATGTTATTCCTGTTATGTGCTGTGGAGTCGATTTCGAGTCATAGTGACCCTGTACAGGTTTTCTGAGGCTGTAAATCTTTATGGGAGCAGAAAGCCTAATCTTTCTCCCATGGAACAGCTGGTAGTTTCAAACTGCTGATCATGAGATTCGCAGTCTGATTCATAACCACTACGCTACCAGAGCTCCTTAATAGGTATGAATTAATTGCTGTCATTATATTTGCTTTTTTGTTGTGCTGCTGATTTCTTTGTTATGCATGCCTTCCTGTGCTGAGTTTATATTTTAGGATGCAACTCAATATCATTCCTTATCAGGCAGCTCCAAAGCCTACCCTCCTTCCAATGGGTATTCTAGGTCTACTTCTAGCTCATTTGTTTCAGCTACTCTATCTAGTTTCTTAATATGAGGTGAGATCTTCTGTAACTTTTTGGGTATCTTCAATAGTTCAATGTATTTTCAGTAATTAGATGGATGCATGTTGGTGTATTATTAAGCTTTCTCATTGCCCCATGATAAATGTGATTAGGAGATGGACTTCCCTTTTCACTACTGTTATTATTGAATTCAGAGTAATTTTAACAAGTATTGGCTATCTACCTGATATATAGAAGCTGTATTGACTTTTGCCTGGATTGTGGGATTTTATAGAGTACAATTGTAGCTTGTCTATATGATTGCAATTGCTACCTATTCTTGGATATTGTAGGAAGAGAAAAAGTCCCCCCAAGATAAAATGGAGACCAAAACAAAATGAAAACAAAAGCAGAAAACAAACCAAAAAAGCCAGATTGGACACTAAAGTCTATAATTGCACACACATACACACAAAAATCCAAAGCAAAATATAAATGAGCCTTTGTTGTTGTTGTTACATGCCATCGAGTCAGTACCAACTGGTATGACCTTAAGCATATCAGAACAAAACACTGACAGATCCTGGGCCAATCTCACTACTGTTGCCATGCTTGAGTCCATCAATGCTGCCACGTAGCTAATCAATCTTGTTGGGGGTCTTGATATCTTGATATCCTTCTCCAGTAATGGTCCCTCCTCACATTATGTCCGACGTAGGAGAGAAAAAGTTTGACCATCTTGGCCTCCAAGGAGCACTATGCTTGCACTTCCAACACAGATCTGTTGATTCTTTTGGCAGTCCATGGCAAGTTCAATATTCTCCAACACCATAACTCAAATGCGTCAAGTCTTCTACATTCTTCCTTATTCACTGTTCAGCTTTCACATGCATATGAGATTATTGAAAATACCATGGCTTGAGTCAGGTGCACTTTAGTCCTGAAGCTGACATCTTTGTTCTTCAACACTTAAAAAGGTCTTCTGCAGCACATTTGCCTAATGCAATAAGTCATTTGATTTCTTGACTGCTGCTTCCATGAGTGTTGATAGTTGATCCAAGAAAAATGAAGTCCTTGACAACTTCAATCTTTTCTCCATTGATAAGAATGTTGTTTATTGGTCTGGTGGTGAGGATTTTTGTTTTCTTTA
>NW_006408553.1:19286526-19295573 GCF_000296735.1 Chrysochloris asiatica | reverse complement strand
AAAAAAAAAAAAAAAGGGAGATGTAATCCATGCCGAAGGCTGTGCTCTTTGATCTTCATTAGTAAATGTTTTAAGTCCTCTTCACTTTCAGCAAGCAAAGTTGTATTCTGCATATTCCAACTTGTTAATGAGTCTTCCTCCAATTCTGATGCCACATTTTTTCTTCATATAACCCAGCTTCTCATATTATTTGCTCAGCATACAGGTTAAATAAGTATGGTGAAAAAATACAACCTTGTCGAACACCTTTCTTAATTTTAAATCATTCAGTGTTCCCATGTTCTGTTCAAACAACTACCTCTTGGTCTAAGTACAGATTCCTCATGAGCACAATTAAGTGTTCCAGAATACTCATACTTCACAGTGTTGTCCATAGCTTGTCATGATACACACAGTTGGAAGTCTGTGCGTAGTCAATAAAGCACAGGTAAACATCTTTCTGACATTCTCTGCTTTCAGCCAAGAACTATCAGACATTAGCAAAGATGTCCTTCATTCCACGGCCTCTTCTGAATCCAGCTTGAACCTCTGGAATTTCTCTGTCAATGTATGCTTGCAGCCATTTCTGTATTACCTTAAGTAAAACTTTACTCTCATGGGATATCAAAGAGATTGTCTGATGATTTCCGCATTCCATTGGGTCACCTCTCTTTGGAATGGGCACAAATATGGATCTCTGCCAATCAGTTGGCCAGATAGTTTTCATCCACATTTCTGGGCAAGGATGAGTGAGTGTCTCCTGTGCCACATCACTTTCTTAAACAATTTCAATTTTCATTCCATCAATTTCTGGTGTCTTGTTCTTTGCCAGTTTCTTCAATGCACGTTGGACTTCCTCCTTCAGTATCATTTGCTCTTGATCAAATACTATCTCGTGAAACGGTTAAACATTAACCATTTCCTTTTGGTACAGTGACTCTGCGTATTTCTCCCATCTTCTCTTGATGCTTTCTGCATCATTCAATAATTTGTCCAGAGAATCTTTCAATAACGAAAGTCGAGTCTTGAATTTTTTTCTTCAGTTCCCCCAACTTGAGAAATGCTGAGCGTGTTCTTCATTTTTGGTTTTCTGACTCCAGATAGTCGCACATTTTGTTGTAATATTTGGCTTTATCTTCTCAAGCTGATTTTTACAATTTTCTGTTTAGCTCTTGAACCGCCTCATTTCTTCCATTTGCTTTAGCATCTCTACACTGCAGAGCAAGTTTTAGTGTCTTCTGACATCCATTAAAATCCCTTTTTTATTGGGTTATTTGTCTTTTTCTTGTAGAGGTGTTGTAGTTTCCTACATATTTTAGAAATTAGTCATTTATCTGATGTGTCGTTGCAAAAGATTTTTTCCCATTTTGTGGGTCCTCTTTTTACTCTTTTGGTGAAGTCTTTTGATGCACGTACGTTTTTAATTATTAGTATGTCCCATTCATCTATTTTGTCTACTTTTCTTTGTGCACTTTTAAAAATGTTTGGTAGTCTGCATATGCCCTGAATTAATGCCTTCACATTTGTCCCTATTTTTTCATTGATGACCTTCATAATTTTGGGCTTCACATCTGGATCTTTAATCCATGCTGAGTTTGTTTTTGTATAGGGCATGAAGTAAAGGTCCTGTTTCATTCTTTTGCATATTGCTTTCCAGTTCTGCCAGCACCATTTGTTAAAGAGACTATCTCCTCTCCATGCAATATGCCTAGGCACTTTGTTGAAAATCATTTGGCTGTATGTGGTTGGGTTAATTTATGGATTCTCAATTCTGTTCCATTGATCAATGTATTTTTCATTGTACCAGTACCAGGTTGTTTTGACCACTATGACAATGTAGTAAAGTTTGAAATTGGGGAGTGAGAGACCTCCAACCTTGTTCTTCTTCTTAAGCAGTGCTTTGCTTATCCTGGGTCTCTTTCCTTTCCATATGAAGTTAGTAATTGTCTTTTCCATCTCTTTAAAGAATCTAGTTGGAATCTGGATTGGGATTGCATTACATGTGTAAATTGCTTTGGGCAGTACTGACATTTTCACTATGTTGAGTCTTCCTATCCAGGAACATGGAATGTTCCTCCACTTTTTCAGGTCTTTTTTGTTTTCTTGTAATAGTGTTTTGTAATTTTCTTTGTATAAGTTCTTTGTTTCTCTGGTTATGTTTATTCCTAAATATTTCATCCTTTGGATGGCTATTGTAAATGGTATTGCTTGCCTAATGTCTTTTCAGCACTATCGTTTTGCTATAGAGAAATCCAACTGATTTTTGTTTGTTGATCTTATAGCCTACCACTTTGCTGAATCTTCCAGTGAGGTTTAGTAGTTTCGTTTTTTTTTTAACTGAGTCTTTTGGGGGTTTCTATGTATAGGATCATATTGTCTGCAAATAGAGTTTTTCTTGTAATTTTTAAAAATTATTTTTCCACCACTGGCAAGAAGGCACATATAAAATAAGATGTACGATTTCTCTTCTAGAATAGTCTTGTCAATAGCAACCTCTCAGGAAAAACAGCGAATTCTAAAATGCAAAGAACAAATGTGCTTGATTTTATGAAAAGTATTGTCTATAATTAGCACTTTTAAAGACAAAATGAACAAGTAAAACTTAAACAAAAATGTAAGAAGGCATTAAAAGTGATTAGCTAAGTGTGTTTTAAAAAGCTCATTTTTAAAACACTGACCCAATATGAATAGGGATTTTCTGATATTTTCCCTTTATATTTTACTCAATCATATACTACTGATATCCCCAAATTAAATATCTAATATTTAATACAGTTACATATAACTACATTTCTAAATGCTTTCAAATTCTTTATCTTATTTTATTCTTTTTTTAAATTGTGAATTGAGTGATAGCTTGCATAGGAAAACATTGGTTTTACACTCATCCTATCTTGTTTTGTTTCATTACAATGATTATAATCCCCTCCATGTGTCATCATTTACCAGTATTTGTATCTATTCCCGGTTCTTTTTTTTTTTTTTTTTATGTACACAAAGACTATCATGAATATGTAATCATTTAAACAACCAACCAAAAGGCACATTCTGCAAGGCTTCCCCTGGGCTGTCAGCACACAGCCTTTCTTTTTCATGAGGCTGAAGTCCTCAGCTGTTCTATATCTCCATGTCATCATCTCTGCCTTAATCTCAGGTGTCACTGCTTCTCTGGTTAGGGTCCCATGTTCCCTCATGCTCTTTTATTTTGGTGGACGGTTGTAGGGTCTTTTGTTCCTGGAATGTAAGATTAACTACTCCCCCCTTTATGTTACAAAATATCTACCTTTACAGTTGTGATAATTGCAATTCATAATATGTTTTCACTATTAAATCAAAAGAATTCTAGACCCATCGTCTTCACCAGACCAATCTAGACAAAATGGAAACTATTCAGTGGGAATTCTACCTTGCCTTGCACACTCTGAAATGAAACTCCCTCTTTAATCTTGTAAGCCAGACACTTTGTTCCTTTATAGCCCTACCCCACCACCATTTTAGGTAGTCAATGTCTAAGATAGCCTATCCCTATCAACCCTATATCCCTAGGGGATAGATTTGATCATTAATATGAAGAATACTTTTTTCTTGCTTGATAATTTGAGCTACTACATCCATAAGTATAGTCAAGTTCATCAAATTCTGTCAATTTACACTTTTTTCCTTTATCAAATTTCTTTGTCTTCCTCTAATTGAGTCCCAATCATCAGTTCATCAAAGCTAGGTCAAATGGGTACTATCTGCAAGTTTAGACATTCTTGTGTGTCTCCCCCATTTCATATACACTAGATGCTTCACTCTCAGCTCTCACCCTCTGTGGCTAGTTCATTGTCCATGGGTTCAGGAGTCTCTAAGTCACCCCAAACTTCTGATAAACTAGTCCTTCCTCTTCTCTTTCTTTTCTTGAGATTGACAGGATACTATGGAATGTGATCAAACTCAGCCCATATTTTCATTACTAACTATCTTCCACTTCCACTCACATGTAAACCAATGCAGTCACCAGGTAGCTTACATGCCTGGTTGTATGTTCTCTTTGAGTTTCAGTCTTGAAGGGGGATTTGCCCCAAAGGGATCTGATTGTTTACCTTGAAGGCTCCCCAACAAACAGCTTGCTTGTTCTTGTAATAGCCAAACAGACTGCTGTTTTTATTTTTTCCTGCTAGTCTTTGTTTCAGGACATATCTTATTTAATTCTTACAAAATATATTTGGTGTTGATAGAGTTTGTGTCTTCAATTTAATAAGTCAAAAAAGTAATACACAGACAGTATAATGACTTTACTAAGGCAGCACAAAATATTTATGGTAGACCTGGAAGGGTATCAGACTTCCTTTTTTTTTTTTTTTTTTTTTTTTTTTACCACCATTACCATCAGTTTCTCTCAAAGGTTGGTTATGATTCTGTATACATTATTCAAAAACACTTTTAAAATAATATTTTAAATGGAGCTTATAAATATATTTTGACCCTTTCCTATTTTCCATGAGTTAAACAATTTAGTTATATCTGGATAGGAGAAACTTCCATTTTGAAACTGTCTGGCATGAACCTGTTTCCCTGTGTCTGATATAAAAGCTTGATGCATTTGCCCAGCTCTTCTATTGCTTTAGCAAAGAAAAAAGCATTACCCTAATCATTCTCAATGTGTGCTATCTCCAGGCACAGCTGTTGTGCAGTGCTTCCAAGCTCAGCCATTAAGGAATCTTACCAGTGACAAAGCCCAATGAGAGAAGCAGTGCCAGACACTTGCCCTCTAATAATATCCATTTTTGCTTTTCTAGCTAATTTCAGCAAAGATAGCCTATTGGGCAATGTCTCACAGTCCATAATTCTCTGCTTATTGTCACTTTCCCTCTTCATATTGAGGGACAGTGAGTTTGTGAGCCAACTTCCAAGCATAGCACATGGAGCAAGAGATTAAGTGCAACTCAATTGCAATGGGCTAATGTGAGCCTCTTTTTCAAAGGAGTCCATAGAATTTGACCAAAACAAGCTTCAAAAAGACAGATATGCTTTGGCAATTCATCCACCAATGATGATGCCTGTAGGAGACGTGACTGCTACCAAAGGCAAAAATGGTAGAATGAATTGGCTACCTCAAAATATAGCATCTTAGTATTGTGTCTTCTTGTTGAGTCAATAATTAGGACTGTTAATGGCCTATAAAAGTTACAATACTAACCTGATATTGGTAGTACTATGGCATTCTGGTAGTAGAAATGAATAATAAGAATTCTTACTATTAATTTAAAGTTTTATTTACAAAATGCTATGACTTCTGTTAACTCTTTTAAAGATGTAAGAGGGAAGAGTATGGATTTTCAGATGGAGAATTCAGTTCAAAACTTTGTTCTTTACTAACTGTGTCACTCAAAACAAATCAGTGCATTTTAAGCTCAATTTTTCAATCTGTAAGTTGGGGGATAATAATTTTTACCTTCATAAATTAAAGTTATTATTTTGGTCAAAATCTATATGTAATTTTCATATTATATGTAATCCACAAATACATAGACACTTTCCTTAACTATAGAGTTGTTGTTGTTGTTGTTATTGTTAAGTGCCGTCAAGTCGGTCCCGACCCATAGCGACCCTGAACAGAATTTTCGAGGCTGTAAATCTTTACAGGAGCAGAAAGCGTCATCTTTCTCCCATGAAGCAGCTGGTAGTTTCAAACTGCTGACCTTGCAGTTCACAGCCTGATTTGTAACCACTACGCTACCAGAGCTATCTCTCATTAAATGATGACTATTCCTGTATGGCGCTATGTGTTAATGCGCTGGACTGCAAAGTCGCTTTGAACCGCAAGATTGGCAGTTCTAATTTACCAAATGCTCCTCGGAGTCAGTATGGTAGGAACCAACTCAATGGCACTTAAAAACAACAACAACAGCAACAACAACATTTTTACATATCACAACAGTCATGTGACTGAAAATAATTAACATCTATTGTTGCTGTTTCTAAGTGCCATTGATTTGGTACCAACTCATAGCAACCTTATGCACAACAAAATGTAACATTTCCCAATCCTGGGCCAACCTCACAATCATTGCTACATTTGAGCCCCTTGATGCTGTCACTATGCCAACCCTCACTTTACCAAACATGTTATTTTTCTCCAGTGACTTGTCCCTCTTGACAATATGTCCAAAGTATGAGAGATGAAGTCTGGGCATCCTGGTTTCCAAGGAAGTATCTGGCTGTACTTCCAACACAGATCTGTTTGTTCTTTCGGCAGTCCATGGTACTTTCAATGATCTCAATACTATAACTTACATGTATCAATATTATGGTCTTCCTTATTCACTACCCAACTTTCACATGCATATAAACTAATTGAAAATATAATGGATTGGGTCAACCACACCTTAGTCCTCCAACTGACATCTTTGCTCTTCAACACTTTAAAGTGATTTAACACTTCAAATCATGTGCAGGAGATTTGCCCGATGCAATACGTCCTTTGACTTCTTTTCTGCTGCATCCATGAGTGTTGATGGTTGATCTAAGCAATATGAAGTCACTGCCAACTTCAATCTTTTGTCTTTATATGGACAATATTTAATGGTCAAGTCCTGAGGATTTTTGTTTTCTCTACATTGAGGTGCAATCTATACTGAAGGCTGTGGTCTTTAATCTTTATCAGTAAGTATTTTAAGTCCTCTTCACTTTCAGCAAGCAAGTTTGTATCATCTGCATATTACAGGTATTCTCTGCTCTCAACCAAGATCTATCTGATGTCAGCAATGATATCCTTTATTCCACACCCTCTTTTGAGACTGGCTTGAACCTCTGGAAGTTCTTTGTCAATGTATGGTTGCAGCCATTTCTGTATTACCTTTAATAAAACTTTACTTGCATGGGATATGAATGATATTTTCCAATGATTTCCACATTCTGTTGGGTCTCCTCTCTTTGGAATGGGCACATTTTCACGTCAGTTGGCCAGGTCTTCCAAATTTTTTGTCATAGATGAGTGAGTGTCTTAAAAACCACATCACTTCGTTGAAAGATTTCAATTTGTATGCCATCAATTCCCAGTGCCTTGTTCTTTACCAATGACTTCAATGCTCTTTGGACTTCGTCCTTCAGTATCACTGGCTCTTGATCATATGCTAACTCTTGAAATGGTTGAACATCAACCATTTCTTTTTGGTGCAGTGACTCTGGGTATTTCTTCCATCGTCTTTGTGTGCTTTCTTCATTATGCAGTATTTTACCCATAGAATCCTTTAATAGTTCCCTCAGCTTGAGAAATGCTGAGTGTTTTCTTTCTTTTAAGTTTTCTAACTCCAGGTCTTTGAAATTTTTTTTATAATATTTCCTTTGTCCTCTGGAGATGACCTTTGAAATTTTCTGCTCAGCTCTTTTACCTCCTTACTTATTCCATTTACTTTAGCATCTCTACACTGGAGAGCAAATATCTGAGTCTCTTCTGACATTCACTTTGGTCTTTTCCTTCTTCCTTTCTCCTTAATGACCTTTTGTTTTCATCCTGTATGATGTTCTTGATGCCATACCACAACTTTTCTGGTCTTTGGTCTTTAGTGCCTAATGCATCAAATCTCTTTATCTCTAAATTCAGGTGATATATATATTGAAGATCAACTCTACTTTGAGGAGGCAGTTCTTACCCAGTATCATTTTGAGTGTCATGCATCCTAAGGGACTCATCTTCTGGCACTATATCTGACGATATTCTGGTGCTCTTCATCATGTTTCATATTCAATAATCTGGTGCTGACAATATTCCATGGCTATTCAGAAGATTTTAAGTGACTAAACCATTCAGAAGTATTTCATCTTTCCTTTTTCCTAGTCTGTCTTCATAGGGAAGCTCATATGAAACCTGTCCACCATGGTGAACACTACTGGCATTTTAAAATACTAGTGGTATAGCTTCCAGAATCAAAGCAACCCACAAGCCACCACAGTATGAAAAACTGAAATATGAGTGATGGTATTATCTATGAACAATGAGAAAATGGAGGCCCAGATTTCAGTGACTAGCCCCAAATCACCGTGCTGAAAGGGAAAGAGTCAACACCCAAACTTACCCAGCAATATAGAAATAAATTCTTCTGTCATTCTAAAATCTCAGAATCCTGGCCAACAGCAAAAATTAAAAGACCTTATCAATAGAACAACATGGTCACCATAAAGAATACATGCCTGCTCATGTATTACCTTTGAGTTTCAGTCTTGGAAGGGGATTTGTCCTGAGGGGACTTGATTGCTTGCCTTGATGGCTCCCAGGTGAACAACTTGCACATTCTTGTAGTAGTCAATCAGACTGCCATTATGATTTTGATTTTTTCTGCTGGTCTTTCTTTTAAGAAGAATCTTCTGTTCCTCTAGCTGCTCCAGGCTGATCAGCTTGTCTTTTCAAGTGTAAATTTCCAACCTCAGAAGATTCTGGATGGGGATCAGGATTCCACCTAAGGTCTTATGCAATGCAAAGGCTTCACAGGAAACCTCTTTAACTGGGCAAGTTCTAGCCCCATTTTAGGTATTCCAATTAGTTATAGGTTGAAGACAGACTTACAAGCTTTCTATAGTGATGTTTCTGGCTATTCCTTTCTCTCCTGCTATAATAATAGGCAAGGGAAACCAAGATTCATAAGACAGTCAAGTTTCCTAACATTATTTTCCCTCTTTTACTCATTCAAACCATGCCTCAATACCCATATCACAGAGCCCTATTGTTCCAAGGTTTAGCATGTTGTTGTCGTTGTTGTTGTTGTCAGCCCTCGAGTCAGAATCAACTCAAAGTGACCCCATGCACAGCAGAATGAAACAATGTCCCATCCTGGGCCAACCTCTCTACCACTGCCACACTTGAGTCCATCAATGATGCCAACTGGCCGATCCATCTCGTTAAGGGTCTTCCCCTTTTTCTCTGACCTTCCACCTTACCCAGCATGACATCCTTCTCCAGCGACTATTTCCTCCAGACAATATGTCCAAAGTAGGAGAGATGAAGCTTAGCCATATTGGCCTCCAAGGACCACTCTGGCTGCAATTCTTCCAAAACAGATCTATTGGTTCTTTTGGCAGTCCATGGC
>NW_006408553.1:19269592-19279811 GCF_000296735.1 Chrysochloris asiatica | reverse complement strand
TTGCAGAATGTGCCCTTTGGAGATGTAATTTATTATATATGACTGAGTGGGTTTTTTTGTTTGTGTGTTTTTTTTTAAAAAAAGCTAAAGTGTATAAAGAGAAATACTTTTAACTGATGGTATATGGAGGGGATTATAATCAATGTAATGAAACAAGTTATATGAATTATTGAATGTGAAACTGATCCACAATAAAAACCTTAAATTAATAAAAAAAAAAAATATGTGAAGAAATAATGGCTAAAAAAAAAAAATGCAATTAGCCATTATTTTTCTAACAGTTAATAAGTGTGATTCATGCATAATGAGAACATGTAGTCACATACGTAGATCTATAAATCAATCCATTAAATGCTGAACATATCTCTAGGTATATGTTATATGGGGATAGGGAGTTGGCAAAATAAATGAATACAGAGTTCTACTTAATTAGTGTATAGTTTATTTGAAAACACATGATAAACAATGAGACAACTATGTACCTTCCTTTGGCATAGTTAGATGATATTCAAACCCCCTCTTCAGTCCGGTAAGCCAGCTGAAAGCAGTCAATGAAAGAAGAATGTTTAAATTTTCATTAAATATTACCTAAAACTCTACAAGACCTAAGATGATCAGGGCACAGGTGAGATGCTACATATACATTGTCAATATCTTTTCTACTACACTCAGTCTTACACTTACAAGAAACTTTAAGAATAATTTACCTAACTTCCCTATTAGAGAAGAAGGGACATATAGACACTCTCAGTTGCTTCTCCCAATAACATAAATTGACCTGCATGGTTCTAAGTACCTATGGGTCTAAGAAACACTACAATTTATATTGCATCACATGCACATATCAGATTCAATCATGTGATTGATCTCCTATTACAATGAAGTATGAATCAAACTCATCATAATCTAATTCAGTTGCACCTGCAACTATTTATCAGGTTATCTATTTTTCACATGAGAACACAGAGAAAGCCTGTCTCTAGGAGAGGGACATCATTTCACCAGAAAGATACGCTCACAGCTGGAAGCCTTGAATACCTGTGACACAAAGACTCTTGTTCACAGACCTGATGACAGATGTCAACAGGTGAGAGACAGTAGATGGGTAGCGTAGATCCCACCAGACCTTGGGTATGAAACTTGGTATGAGTTTGAGAAGACCAAGACATGAGAGAGAAGGCCTCACAAGTAAACTATAGTAAGTAATGCATCAATTTTCTCAGTGTTATTTTTCCCTCTCAAGACCTTTGGTAAAAGTTTTTGTTTAGTCCTCCTCAATCAATGAAATTTCATTGTCCCTCTAAAATGTCTAATTCCCCAAGGGAACCTTTCCTACAAGTTTTAGTGCATGCTGGTTAACTCCTCAAACCCTCAATCTCAAGTGTCAGCCATGTGCTACTAACTACTGAACAGGGACTTCCCAGGGCAACTCAGATTGGCTGTTACTCCATTCTCTTTTAAACACAACCTTCTCCTCAAGAAACATACAAAAAATGAAAACATCTCTACACTTCTAGCTCTCAAACGCTGGAAAGGTTAAAGACAGAAAGACTATCATGACTCACTGGATTTTCCTTCTACCATTTCTTATTTCTAAGAGCTCCTGAGTGGCCCAAAAACACTTAACTAATAATTGAGTGGATACCAGTTCAAATCCACCCAGAAACACTTTAGTAACAGATTTGAAAACTATGGAGCATAATTCTACTATGATACACCTGGAGTTGGAATCAAATTGCCAGCAAATGCTTTCATTGTTATTGTTGTTGTTTATTAATGGGCTTACTTATACTTAAAATGCCCTTACTTAGCAGGAGAATAAAAAAAAAATTTAAAAAAAAACTTGAAAAAATGGGACATAATCCACCTTGCATAGGGAAAAGACTCTGGGCACATTTTTGGAACACAATCATCCTTTTAAATACTTATAGGAGTGCTTCTGCCTTGGAGGAAAATGCCATGGCCTACTTCCTATGAAAATTGCAATATCCTCAGTGGATTGCTATTTCCCCTACTCTCTAATTAAAATTTTACTCATCCTTTAGGACCCAAGGGAAATGCCTTCTCCATATTCTTTCCCTACCCCTCAGGCAACTTTCATGGAACTTACCTTTTTTCTGAAGTAGATTTGAGCTACTTAACTACATTAGGCAGCTGTTGGGGAATCAATGTTGTATCTGGTTCATTTATATATCCCTCACAGTACTTTATATAAATTAAAAACTGAATAAATATTTTGAAATAATTGAAGTGTGAGTCAGCAACACTGCCTGAGTTGAAGCTGAATTATCAAGGGGAAAAGGGCAAATGTGGACTAGAGTTCTAGGCTGCACATGAAAGTCAGATGGAATTAGAAAATTATGTTATGTGAAAAAAATTTATATTTTTTTCAAAGGAACAAAACTTCAAATTTCTACAATAAAATATTAGCAACATGATGGACATAATCAATGCCACTGAAATGTACATGTGAAAAATTTTGAAATGTCATCTTTTATTACATATGTAGTCATCACTGTTTTGCAGATATACAGATGATTTTTTCTTTTTTCTTTCTGGCTATACACATCTAAAAATCCCTATTAATCTTATTCTAGTAATCATTAATAGTTGCCAATGATCTTTATAATGGACTCTAAAGACAATATATTTGAATGGATAAGCAAGATATAGTTATAAGATAAGATAAAGATAACAACATTCTTCCTGAATAGTTCAAAGCCTTTTTCTCCACAATATATCACATATTAAATATATCACAACACAGTTTTACTATCTGCTGAATAGTGTGGGTAGCCATGCTAAGTATTACAGGATCGGTAATACTAAATACTATGCCATATCCTAAAGGAGTTTCTAGTGTATAATAGAGGAATTAAACACATACAAAAACAAAACTAATGAAAAACAGGATAAAATATACTGAATATAAGGCATTTAAACAAAATTCTATGAGTCGGCAGAGAAAGAATATATCACATCTATTTAGGTCATTCAGATAATAAATTATATTCCATGGATTTTTGAAAGAGACCCTGAAATAGAGTAGAATTTGATTGAAGGAAGAGAGATTCGAAGCAAGGCCCACCAGTAAGCATTACAAAGAAGGTAAGCACATTATGAAAGGATTTCCATGATCTTGAAGCATTTTCATGACAAAATAATCTTGTTGTATTTTCTTAATTTTATTAGTGAGCTAAAATAGACTGGTACTGGCCATTTTGATTTGGATAACCATATGGTTGGACAACCATAGTAATGCCAGGAGTGACAAATTGCTGAGGAATGATATTTGCTGTCAAAAAGAACATTTTAAGATTGATGCTAAAATGCAGCACTGTAATTGATAGGATAATATCCATATGGATGCAAAAAATACCAGTTAACACAATTATTATTCAAATTTATGCTCCAATGACTAATGTCCAAGATGAAGAAATTGATGATTTTCACAAAGTTCTGCAGTCTGAAACTGATCAAACATGAAATCAAGGTTTACTGATAATTACATTTGACTGGAATATTAAAGACTGAATAAAAGAAGGATCCGTTGGAAAAAATGGCTTTGGTGATGGAAACATCTTGGGAAGTCACGTTGTAGCCTTTTATTTAAGACCAATGATGTATTTATTTTAAATACTTTTCTAAGTGGTAATTATACATGTATACCTTGCTGGATAACACAGGAATTAAATTCACTACATCTGTGGAAGGAGTCCTCGTGTGGTGCTGCTGTGGGTTAATGCACTGAACTTCAAAGTCAGTTTGAAATACAAAGTTGACAGTTCAAGCTCACTAGCTACTCCTTGAAAGCTCTATACAGCATAACTATGAGTTAGAACCAACTTGATGACACTTAATATTAATATTGTTTACAAACACAATAACCATGAATGTTGATTGTGGATTCAAGAAAAATCCAGTTTTTGACAACTTCAATCTCCATTTATCATGTTATTTATTGGTCCAGTTGTGAGGATTTTTTTCTTTATTTTGAAGTGTAACCCATAGTGAAGGCTATCATTTTTTACATTCATCATGAACTATTTCAAGCCCTCTTTGCTTTCAGCAAGCAAAATTGTATCTTCTGCATATCACAGGTTATTAATGAGTCTTCCTCTAGTCCTGATGCCACATTCTTCTTCATATAATCCAGCTTCTTTGATTATTTGCTCAGCATACAGATCGAATAAGTACGGTAGAAGGAAACAACCCTGACACACACCTTTTCTGATTTTAAACTATCCAATATCCCATTGTTCTTTTTAAACCACTGCATCTTTATCTATGTACAGGTTCCTCATGTGTACAATTATGTGTTCTAGTATACCCATTCTTTGCAACGTTATCCATAGCTTGCTATGATCCACAAAACCTAATGCATTTGACTACTCAGTAAAGTGCAAGTAAGCATCTTTCTAGTATTCTGTTATGAGTTGGGCTGTTAACCTCAAGGTAAGCAGTTTGAAACTACCAGTCATTCTGTGGGAGGAAAATAAGGTTATCTACTTCCATAAAGATTTATAGCCTCAGAAACCCTATACAGGGTCTCAATGATTCGTTATCAAATGCACAGCACACAACCACCTTTGTGCTTTTAGCCAAGATCCGTCAGACCTCAGCAATGATATTCTTTGTTCCACATGCTCTTCTGAATCTAATGTGAATTTCTGGTCACTTCTTGTTGATGTACTGTTGCAACCATTTTTGAGTCATCTTCAGCGAAATTTTCCTTGTAATATTAATCATATTGTTCGATGCCTTTCACATTCCATGAGGGAATAAAGGTGATCCCTCACAATGAAGATCCTATTAAATAATTTCAATAATATAAGCAAAATATTATTCATATTGCAAGTAAAATTTTTATTAAAATAATTCAAAAACCATTGTAGCAGTACATCAACAGGAAACTGCCAGAAATTCAAGTCAGGCTCAGCAGAGGACTTCAAATGAGAGGTATCATTATGAAATTCAGATGAATATTGGTTAAAAGCAAAGAATACTAGAAAGCATGTGTCTTTGTTTGTGTAGTTCCTAACAAATTATGGATAATATTGCAAAGAATGGACATTCCAAAATACATTATTGTACTCATGCCAAACTTGTACATAGAACAAGAGGCAGCTATTGATACATAGTTAATGAATACTGCATAGTTTTAAATCAAAAAAGGTGTGCATCATGGTTGCATCATTTCAGAATACTTATTCAATCTGTATGATGAGCAAATAATCTGAGAAGGTAGACTGTATGAAGAAGAATGTGGCAACAGGATTAGAAGAAGAATGTGGCAACAGGATTAGAGGAAGACTCATCAACAATCTGCAATATGCAGATGATACTTGCTGAAAATTAAAAGGACTTGAAGCACTAACTGAGGAAGATCAAAGACGACAGTCTTCGGTATGGGTTACAACTCACTGTAAAGGAAACAAAAATTGTCACCACTGTGTCAGTAAACCATATTATGAAAAGCAGAGAAAACATTGGAATTATCAAGGACTGCATTTTGCTGGGATCTACAATCAATGCTCAAGAAAGCAACAGTTAAGAAATCAAATGATATATTGAACAAATCTGCTGCCCAAAACCACTTCAAAATGTTTTAAAGATGTTATTTTTAGGACTGAAGTGCACCTGATCCAAGTCATGATATTTTCAAACATTTGAAAATGGATTTGAAAACTGGACATTGAATAAGTAATACCAAAGAAAACTTGGTGCATTTGAATCATGATATTGACAAAGAATGTTGAATATATCATGAACTTGCAAAAGAGTCAAAAAATATGACATGAAAGAAGTAGCCAGAATGCTCCTTAGAAGTGAGAATGGTGAACTTCATTTCACTCTGTTCATGTTATCAGGAGGGATCAGTTCCTGGAGAAGGACATACTTGGAAAAATAGAGAGCAAAAAAAAGGAAGATCCTCAATGGGATGGATTGATACAGTGGAGCATCAATGTACTCAGTCATAGCAACAGTTGTGAAGATGGTGCCGTACTGGATGGGGTTTTGTTCTGTTGTACATAGGGTCTCTATGAGTCACAACTGATGTGATGGCACATAGCAACAGCAACAACAGAATAGACTATCTCTGTTTGCACTAGTGTGTGGCAATGCCTTTTATGATTTTAGTCTAAAAGTGACCCAGACCCAGGAATCCAGACCTTGTCTTGCAATGCAGTTAAAAGAAAACATGCCTTGTGTTTTGCCTCATTTGGAGGTTCTCATATTGCTTCATTGATTTGAATCATCATTCTTGCCTTTTGCTTTGGTTTTTCTGTAATTTCTTGGATAAACATCTATTTGACTTGTTTGCAAACTTCACCTTTCAATTTTTCTTTGGGTCTTTGTTTTTAGTCCTGTCTCCTTAATCAACTTTCATCCATACTGTGAAACTGGGAATTAAATTATTACACAAAGACTGAATTCTAATTAATACTGCAAGGCACCTATTTAAATTATGAAGTGGAGATTAAAATTACTCTCTTAAAGCAAAAGTTATTTTATATGAAGCAAACATTTAGATTATAGGCATAAATACAACTTCCAGGTATCACATTAGTATCTTCTAGTATGAAATGTGGTGATGGTGGTATGCCATACAGTCAGTTCCAATTCATATTGACCCTGCGTAGAGTTTCTAAGGCTATAAATCTTTATGGGAGCACAAAGTATCATCTTGCTCCCATGGAACAGCTAGTTTTGCCCTGCTGATCTTGAGGTTATTAGCCCAACGTGTAATAACCTATACTACCAGAGCTTCTTAGTTGTTGTTGTTATTAGGTGCCATCGAGTCGGTACCAACCCATAGCGACCTTATGCACAGCAAAATGAAACACTGCCTGGTCCTGGGCCAACCTCACTACTGTTGCCATGCTTGAGTCCATTGTATGGAATGTAAATAAAGTTAAAAAAGATTGATTGATTTACTTTTTAAATAGAAACATAAATATAGCATATTTCATGCTTCTTTCCCATTTCATCCTATTCTCTAATTTCTGAAAGTACAGATATGAATTAATTATAAAATAATTCCTAATAAGTTGTAATATTTTTTTAATACATGCCAATCCTGTCCTCTATCACAGCTCTGCAAGTTAACATACCCAATTGAAATGAAATCAACAAATGATTCCAATTGGTCTTCTTTACAACCTGAAACTATGTATTAATTAATCATGATGATGGTGGTGGATAATAATTATTGAAAAATATTTTTAAAGCTTAGAAATCTCTTAAATTTTCTTTTCTCAAGTCACACAGCCTAGTACCAAGTCATTTTTCTTCATTGTCTTATCCCCTGTCCTTTTCTGGTCTCCTCTGCCTAAATTCTTTGCAAGACATTTAGCATTAAGCCCTCACAAAGAAAACAAGTATACGGAACAAAAAGATAAATCCTTCAATTTCATAAAGGTAGTGGTTGTTTTGTGCACTTAGCTAAAAAAATATTCATTTTCTCAGTGCACCCACATCAGTGTTGTCTGCTTTAGCAGATAAGCTCCTTGGGAGCAGGGACCATGTTTTTCTTAATTAGGTACAGGCTTTTTTAAAGCTTTTCATCCTGGGCCAACGTCTCCAGGTCCCTATAGGTGCTCAATAAATATTAAACACAGGCAATCATCGTCTAGTGGCATTTATTAAGCATCCTTTTGCACACACTGCTGTTCAGAGAAAAGTTCAACAAAGTTCTGTCAGCTAGGAATGTATGCTGAAAACTAATGGACAAAATTCATGAAAAATTGTGCTAAACTGATCAAAATTAATAAAATATGTTACAGTGTGTTTATATATACAAACATATTATATAGTGTTCTGAAGTAAATATTCAAGGAACTCTGGTAGTGTAGTGGTTATGAATCACACTGCTAACCTTTAGGACAGCGGTTTGAAACTACCAACTGATCCGCTGGTGAAAGATGAGGCTTTCTGCTCCTGTAAATATTTATAGCCTCAGAAACCCTGCACAGGGTCGCTTTGACTCATAACCAACTCCACAGCTCACCACCACCGCAATCCACCACCACTAAGTAAATATTTATACTCTATGTTTGGTGACTTTCCACAAAGTCAGAAATTATTTATTGAATATTGAACATCTAGTCCTACAAAAATTCAGAGAAATATAGGATACACTCCTTACATAAAAGGCCTCACAGTATATTGATAGCTACTTTTGTTAAGGTATGGTGCTGTGGGTTAATGGGCCAGACTGCAAAACTGTTTGAACTGCAAGGTCGGTAGTTCAAGCTCACCAGCTGCTCCTCGGAAACCTTATACAGGGTCGCTATGGGTTGGAACTGACTGGATGGCACCTAACAATAACAACAACATCTTCCATGTGGGAGGCACGAGTTCAATTCCTAGCTATTGAACCACATGTGCAATTACCAGTTGTTTGTCAGATTTGCTTGTTGCTAAGATGCCGACTCACAGTGACCCTGTAAAGGAGCAGCTGGTGGATTTGAAAGGCTAAAGTTGTGGTTAGCAGTCCAGTGCTTACCCAACAGTTCACTCTAGGGATATACACCACAGGAGGCCTGTGGGGAAAACCGCTAAATGCTTGGTTGCTGAACAAAGAAAAGCAGTTCAAACCCACAAGCTACTCCACAAAAGATATGGAAGTCAGCCTCTGTAAGACTGTTGTTCTTATGTCGGTTTTGACTCACAGCATCCTCGTATATGGTTTCCAAGGAGCGACTGGTGAGCTTGAACCACTGAACTTGCAGTTCAGACCGACTTTGCTGTCCAGCGCATTAACCCACAGTGCCACAACAGGACCCCTAGCCCTGGAAACCCAACGGGACAGTGTTACTATCTCCTACAGGATCATTGCATTAGACTGCAAAGTCCTTTGAACCGCAAGATCGGTGATTCAAGCTCACCAGCTGCTCCTTGAAAACTCTATACAGGGTTGCTATGGGTCGGAATCGACTCGACTGCACTTAACAACAACAACAGGATCATTTTGGAGTCTTGGTGTGGTCCTGTAAGTTAAGGTGCTGGACTGCAAAGTCTCTTTGAACCGCAAAGTTGGCGGTTCAGGTTCACCAGTTGCTTCTAGGAAACCTGATCCAGTGTCACTATGGGTCATAACTGACTTGATGGCACTTAACAACAACAACACAGAACCATTTGGAGTCTTGGTATGATACTGTGGGTTAATGCACTGAACAGATCGACAATTCAAGCTCACCAGCTACTCCCCGGAAAACCTTATACAGGATCACTAGAGTCAGAACCGACGAGACAGCATTTAACAACAACAACAACAACATGCTGGACAAACAGGATTCCTCAGAACTTCCAGATTAAAAGAAACTAGGTAATAGATTTAGTGGCATAGTTTAGTTCTATGAATCACAAAGTTATCATCTGCAGCAGATGGCCATAATTCAGGACACAACTGGACTGCAGCAAACAACAATGTTGCAATAGTCTCAGTAGTTAAATAATGAGCATCTAGCTGTCTTTTATTAAGGCTAAACACATCACTAAAGAATATCAGTTCTTTGTGAAATTCTGACTCATACCAGCCCCATGTGTTTGAAATCATCAACCTTCATCGTCAGTAGCCCAGTGGGTAGAGAACCAGGTGGCACAAACAGTTAAGCACTCCACTCTCAGCCAGAAGGTTGGTATTTCAAACCCACTCAGAGGTGCATTAACAGACAGGCCTGGACATCTACTTCAGAAAAGTCACAGCCTTGAAAGTGCTATGGAGCAGGTACACTCTACACATGCAGACTTAACACAAATTGGAATTGTTTCTTCAGAAAATAATTTTTTAAAAATGTAACCTCGTCTGAATTGTTTTGCCAGCCAGGCTTTCTAAATGTACTAACTGTTGTTGTTGTTAAGTGCCATCGAATCATTTCCAACCCATAGCGACCCTGTATAGGGTTTCCAAGCAGCAACTGGTGAGCTTGAACCACTGACCATGCCGCTCAAACGATTTTGCAGTCCAACGCATTAGCCCACAGCACCACACCAGACTCCAAATATACTAATTAGATAACCAAAAACAACCATCTCAAATGCATGCTGTATCTATTCCTGTTGTTTTTAGGTGGCCTCAAGTTGGATCTGACTCATAGATACCTTAAGCAAAGAGGAGGGACCAGTAGTTGGAAAATTTGGACTTGGTGATAGAAATGATGCTGGCGAATGAATGATAGATTTCTGCAAGACAAATGATTTGTTTATTTCAAAT
>NW_006408553.1:19267735-19269492 GCF_000296735.1 Chrysochloris asiatica | reverse complement strand
ATGATGTTCTTGATGTCATCCCACAACTCTTCTGGTCTTCGGTCTTTAGTGTTTAATGCATCAAATCTGTTCTTCAGATGATCTCTAAATTCAGGTTAAGCATACATCACTACTTACCTCTGTTCCATTTAGCCTATGCAAACCTGACTAACTGTTCTCCCATCTACCTTGTTCTTTCATTCCCCTCCCCCTTCTTGTGTATTGCCGAACCCCCCATCACCCAAACTATCATGTGTCTATTGCCTATCCTGTGCTCTACCTTCTCCTCCATTCCCTTGCCCCTCCCACTCTGGTAACTAATAAAGATTTTTTTTTTTTTAACCATATAGTGTGGGTATTTTTTCTAAGGTACATTCTTGTATACAATGCTAATTTTTCTACACTTATTTGTGGTTGAAGATTTGTTTTGCTTTATTTTATTTCATAATATAACATGCAAATACATAAGTAGAATACAACCTAAATAGGCTGAAGAAAAGTTAAATTAAACAATATTCAAAACTGAAACTCCAACTTTTAAATAACCACTAAATTCAGCAAACAAAAGTACTTCTTCAAATTGCTATAAATATTTCTAAGTATTGTCTAAAAGCTTACTAACTTTCTTTACCTCCCCTTCCATGATCCATCAATCACTCCCAATCCCACTTGGAGAAGTATTGCTTTCTGCTAGGTGCTTGGCTGGACTGTCATTTTTCTGTGCCACTGAAACAGTTGACTATTAAGCAACAAAGTCAACTTTGATGCTCTGACTCCCTAGACTTGTGTTTTCTAATTAGCTAAGTTAACTAGTCATCTCCCCTGGTCCATGAGCTTAATAGTCCCTTTGTTGTTGTTGTTGTTGTTGTTGTTGTTATGTGCCGTGGAGTGGGTTCCGACTCATAGTGACCCTGCATAGGGTTTCTGAGGCTGTAAATCTTTACGAGAACAGAAAGCCTCATCTTTCTCCCACGGAGCAGCTGGTAGTTTCGAACTGCTGATCTTGCAGCTCGCAGCCCAATTCATAACCAGTATGCTACCAGAGCTGCTGATAGTCCCTTAGGAACAAATATTATAATTTACTTTATGTCGTACTGAAATGATCTGAATGTTCTTACATATTAACTAATAAAACAAATTTGGCCAAAGGTTTATCAATTCTCCAGAGTTGAGAATCTTCTTTTCCCAATTGCTCTTTTATTTTAATAAGAATTCCATTTTGCTCTTGTTTTCCTCATGATCAAAAATGCATAGAAGATTTCCTAAAAAAATAGTAGGCATTCAATAAATGTTTGTGATTGAAAATTCATATTTGTTTCAACTAGTAATATTCATATTAATTTGCCAGGTAAGAATGACATCATATATATACTACCTGATTCTGAAATAATGAGACAGTCCATATTAGGAGGTTTATAATAAAGCTTGCCTAAATAGAATAGAGAAGATTCAGAAAGAAAAGGTTAAATACTAAAGTGTTTGCTATTTTGTTTTATTAAAATATTCTAATATTTTAATATCTGTTCTGTAAACTTAATGTTCCTGTTATTATAACTTGGAAGCTTTAGATTGTGCATGATTGCTCACACAATAAAAACTTGTGCCATAATACATTTAGATTGTGCATGATTGCTCACACAATAAAAAACTTGTGCCTTTAAATCAAAAGTACCAAGTTTAAGGTTATTCTTTAAAAAATGCAATTAGGGAGAACAAACAAGATGGCGGATCGGGTGGACGTATAGCAGAGAGCTCCGCCAACAACAACACAGAATACC
>NW_006408553.1:19239302-19267635 GCF_000296735.1 Chrysochloris asiatica | reverse complement strand
GTTGGCCCAGGATCGGACATTGTTTCGTTCTGCTGTGCATGGGGTCGCTATGAGTCGGTTCCGACTCGATGGCACCTGACAACAACAACATGTTCAAGATCACATTTTGGTTCTTGTAGAATCATTTTAATTTTCTTCAGCTTTAACCTGAATTTGCATATTGATGGTCTGTTCCCTTGCCTGTCCCTGGCTTTGTTGTGGCTAATGATATTGAGCTTCTCCAACTTTTATTTATAGAAACATGGTCTATCAGATTTCTATGCATTCCATCTGGTGAGGTACATATGTATAGTAAGATGTCTTTCATGTTATTGAAAAAAAAAGGTTATTTTCAATTAAAAAGTCACTGGTCTTGCAAAATTCTAATATGTGATCTTCAGTATAATTTCTATCACTGTGGCCATATTTTTCCAACTATGGGTCCTTCCTCTTTGACTCCAACTTTCACATTCTAATCACCAGTAATTATTATTGCACCTTGATCGCATGTTTCATCGATTTCTGACTGGAGAAGTGGGTGTTGTTGTTGTTATTAAGTGCCGTCGAGTCGGTTCCGACCCATAGCGACCCTATACAGGGTAAGGTTCGCAGCCCAATTCATAATCACTACGCTACCAGAGCTCCTTGGAGAAGTGGGTAGCATTCTTAAATTTCATTTACAATGGCTCTATTGGTTAATGCATATATTTGAATAATAGTCATATTAACAAGTTTTCATTTTAGACCTATGGATATTATCCTATCACAGACAGCACTATACTTTATGATAGATCCTGAAAACTCTTTTTGATAATGAATGCAATGCCATTCATCTTCAATTTGTCATTCCCATATAGTAACCTATATTATTGTTTGATTCAGAATGGTGAATACCAGTTCATTTCAGCTCACTAATTTCTAAGGTATTGAACTTTATGCATTCCATTTTATTTTTGACAACTTAAAATTGTTTTAGATTCACACATCACACAGTTCATGTTCTGATTTTTAATGAATGTTTGGAACTATATCATCTCATGTTGAGCTGTGTCAAATCAACAAATGAAGGCACCAAAAGCTTCATTAAGGTCAACTCTACTTTAAGAAGGCAGCTTTTCTGAGTCATAGTCTGAGTACCTTTAAACCTGAGGGGCTTTTCTTCCAGCAATATATCTGTAACTGTTCTACTGCTATTAATAAAGTTTTCAGCAGCTAACCATTTAGATGTGGTCTACCTGTCCTTAATCCTAGTTTGTTTTAGTCTGGAAGGTCTGTTGAATCCTGTCCATGATTTATGTATGACCCTGTTGGTGTTTAAAATATCAGTGGCAAAGCTTTCAGAATCACAGCAATGCACAAACCACATGGAATGACAAACTGACAGACAATTGTTGGAGAAACCCTATACTAGGTCTGTATAAGCTTTTAAGCAAAAAAAGGAGATACTGTGCGGTTAAATATCAGAAAACCTATATAGCATCAGTATATGTTGAAATCGACACAATGGCATTGAGAGGTACACAATGGAAGGCAAAAACGATCGAACAATATCATTAATAGTGCATGTAATTAAAATTATGCTGACTAAAACTATAAAAGGGTTGAAGCATATTGACAGGGAACTGCCTGAAATTGAAGCTAGATTAATGATAGAACTTGGAATGAAAGATATCATTACTGAGGTCAGATGAATCTTGATTATAAACAAAGAACACTAGAAATATGTTTATCTGTGCTTTATTGACTAAGCAGAGGGGTCATCTGTATGGAGCATAACAAAAATTTTATAATGTTACAAAGAATAGAAATCCCAAAACACTTGTGTACATGCAAAACTTGTACATAGACCAAGAGGCAATCTTTTGAACAGAAATATGAGATACTGTGTGTTTTAAAATCAGGAAAGTTATGTGTCAGTGTTATATCCTTTCACCATATTAATTCTATATGTATGCTGAGCAAATAATCTGCAAAGCTACATTATATGAACAAGAAGGAAGATTCGTTAACCAATTGTTATATGCAGATGACACAACCTTACTTGCTGAAAATAAGACTTGAAACACTTATTGATGAAGATCAAAGACTAGTTTTTAATAAGAATTATACCTCAACATCAAGAGAATACAAATTCTTACAACTGGACAAAAAGAGAAAAAAATCATGATAACCAGAGGAAAGGTTGAAGGTGTCAAGGATTTCATTTTACTAGGATTAGCCATCATGTCTCAGGGAATCAGCAGCCAAGATATTAAATGACTTACTGCATTGGGTAAAACTCTTTAAATTGCTAAAAAGCAAAAATGTCACTTTGAGGACTAAGATACACCTGACCCAAGTCATGGTATTTTCAATGGCCTCATATGCATTAGAAAACTGTACAAGGAACAAGAAAGACAAAGAAGAATTAATGCATTTAAAGTAAAGTGTTGTGTGAATAATATTGAATATACCATGGACTGTCAGAATAATGAACACATCTGTCTTGGAAGAAGTATGCCAGATGCTCCTTTGAAGTGAGGATGCCAAGACTTTGTCTTATGTACTTTGAATGTGTTATCAAGAGGTCTAGAGAATGATATCATGCTTGGAAAATAAAGGTCACAAATAAAAAGGAACACCTTCAATGGTTGCAGTAATGGGCTCAGTTGATTGTGAAGATGATGAGGACCAGGCAAGGTTGCTCAAAGGTTTACTATGAGTCAGAACAAACTCAGTATCATATCAAATACGATATTATGTAAGCAGGGGAACATATGAGCCTGTAGTTTAAGGAAAAGATATAAACTGAAAATATAAAATTGAGTGCTAATTATTATTGTTGTTGTTAACTATTGTCGAGTTGGTTCTAGCTCATAGCAACCCTGTATAGTTTCCAAAGATCAGCTGGTGAGTTGAATTGCCTACCTTCTAATTAAAACAGACCTTGCAGTCCAGTGCTAGTAACATACTTACAATATTTCAAGGTATGAGGATTAATAAAATCATTAGAGAATTGAGTGTTGACAGAGAAGAGAATCATTCTAGCATTAAGGAACATATTCATTGAGTCCTGGTATGGTGCTATAAGACAAGCACTTGACTTCTAACCACAAGGTCAGCAGTTCAAATCCACCAGCTGCTCCTCACAAATGCTACACAAGTTCACTATGAGCTGGAACCCATGTGATGACACTTAACAATAACAACAATATCCTCATGAAGTATCTGTAGCAAGTACTGGCCTACTAACCAAAAGATTGGTGGTAGGAAACCACCAGTAGCTACAGAGGAGAAAGACGGGGCAGTCTGTTTCTGTAAAGCTTTACAGCTCTTGAAAACCTCTGAGGCAGTTCTATTGTGTCCCATAGTTGTGATGAGGTCAGGTTGCTGTGAGGCTGATTGATTTGATAGCTATGTGTTTTAATGTGTATTCTCATGAGCATTAATTTTGATTGAAAAAGAAGCTGGGCAATGAGTTTCTTACAAATTGGAGTAATTATAAAATAATAAGATTTTCCTGATGTACTTGTAAATGTAAGATTTTAATACAAAACCAGAAGAGATCACCATGAAATTTCAGACTACATACTAAATTTATTTTAAAAAATACCCCATCATTACATCTATGAGGCATATGATGATATTTTAAGACTCCATCTCAATATCTATGCAGGGGTCCATTAAAATTGATAAGCTAGATGTATAAATAGCTTCTATAATAGCTGTAAATTGACCAGAAATTTGAATAAAGTGGCAGATAACATGAAAAAATAAAATGATTTCCAATAACATAGTCAACATACCACTCTCTATGGGATTTTTCCTTATTTGAATTGTTCAGAACCTATGTGTTGTTGTTGTTAAGTGCCATTGAGTCAGTTCTGACTCAGAGCAAACCTGTATAGGGTTTCTTAGGAGTGACTGGTAAGTTTGAACTGACAACCATGTGGTTCAAACTGACCTTGCAGTCCTGCGCTTATTCTACAGTGCCACACCAGAAGTCCCTCTGTAGAGTCCCCTTAATTAGACACTATTTTATTTAAGTGACTGGGGAGAGATCCTTGGAATGAAGACAATAAAATTAACTTTTTTTTTTCACTATGCATATCATATAAAACCCTGATGAGAGTTGGTTAAGAGCTGGACTGCTAACTAAAAGGTTCATGGCTCATATCCATCAGCTGCTCCATGGGTAAAAGGTAAGGCAGTTAGCTTTTGTACAGATCTACAGTCTCGGAAACCCTAAAGTACAGTTCTACTCTATCCTAAGGGGTTGTTATGACTTGAACTTCACTTGACAGCAGTTGGTATACAAATTATTATAAAGTAAATTTTGTTACCCCAAAGTATGTGTCCAGTTGTCTGGGTCATGATTCCTAGTATTGCGTGTTTGTCCTCCATTTCATGATGTGATTATCCTCCATTTTGTGATGTTGTTATTGTTAAGTACTGTGGAGTCAGTTCTGACTCAAAGTGACCCTGCACAGGGTTTCTGAAGCTGTAAATCTTTACAGGAGCAGATAGCCTCATTTTTCTCCCACGGAACAGCTGGTAGTTTCGAACTGCTGACCTTGCAGTTAGCAGCCCAATTCATAATCACTACACTACCAGAGTTCCATCCATTTTGTGATACATGATGTAAATTCTAACTTCTATATATGAATAAGGAGCTCTGGTAGCGTAGTGGTTACGAATCGGGCTGCAAGCCGCAAGGTCAGCAGTTCGAAACTACCAGCTGTTCCGCGGGAGAAAGATGAGGCGTTCTGTTCCCGTAAAGATTTACAGCCTCGGAAACCCTGTACAAGGTCGTTTGAGTCGGAACCGACTCCACGGCACACAACAACAACAGCAACAAATATATGAATGGGACTGGATGGCTTGTGTCTTTAGTCACAAGTTTAGAAGGAATTCAAATCATCCTTACTTAAGTACGCAAGTTAAATGCTTGCTTGACTCACATCTTTTCATTTACAAGCAATAAAATAAGACCAGCCTGGAATGACTAGAAGAACAAAAGATACTTCTTGAAATAAAGACTGACAGGAAAAATACAAAACAATTTAGGCAGACCGACTGATTACTCTAAGAACAAGCAAGTGGCTGGTCCAGGGGACATTAAGACAAGTGGTCGGGTCCCCTCAGAGCAAACTCCCTTCCAAGACTAAGACTCAATGGGAATACATGCTATGATTGGTGACCACGTTCGTCACCGATAAGGGGAAGTGAAGGAAAAACAACAATGAAACTGTGCACTAAGCCCTACAACATTCAATAGATTCCTGTGAACCCAGGTGGAGACCTGGTTGCCCAGCAGTGCTGCAAGATCTTGGGACGCTTGGGCCCAGAGTCAATGACATAGCCACAGAGGACTAGAGTGGAGAGTGAAGTGTCCAGCTGATAAGAAGAGAGGGCATATGCACAAGAACACCCACACTTGCAGATAATACACACTTGACCTGACTTCAATGACTGGATGATCAGAGCTCAACTGGAAGAAGAAGGAGGAAAAAAAGAGTAATCTGACACAATTTGATGAACTTGACCTACTCCTATGGAAGCAGTAGCTCAAAAGAGGAACACATTTTTACAGCAAGTATCATTACCACTCCCTCCATACACAGAGTAGACAGGGATGGACGACTTGGACAGTGGCTACCCAAAATGAGGGGGCTACAAAGACAAGAAGTGACTGGCTTACAAACTTTCAAGAGGGAGCCTAGATCCAGAGTATGCAGAGGAAGGTAGAATCTCCACTGAGTAGTATCCAATCTGCCTAGGAGGGGCTGATGAAAGGAAATGTAGATAAGACTCTTGGGAAACAATAGTGAATAATTGTTATCAGGACTGATTGTGAGGGCTGGAAATGTAAAGGTAGACATTTTGTAGTAAGGAGGGGAGTGATTAACTTTGCAATCTAGGAGTGGAGGTCCCTGGGACCATCAAGGGAGAAGAGCAGAAAGCCGGACCCTACCCAGGGAAGCAGTGATGCCAGAAATGGAGGCACAGAAAATGGTGTGGAGATATGGAGTCGCTGGGGACGTTAGACCCAGAGAAAGAGAGGGGCTGTGGGCTGATGACCAGGGGGCAGGTTTGCGGGTATACACTTTGGTTGGTTGATAATGCATGGAGGGGATTGTAACCACGGCAATGAAATGATATACGATAGGATGAATGTAAAAGTAATGTTCTCCCATGTGAACTATCACATAATTTGCAATAAAACATTAAAAAAAGAAATAAAAATAAAATAAGGCATGCAGAGAAAAGATATCTGACTACCATCAAGAAAGAAAATACAGGAACAGATTGCATCCTTTGGACCAGAGACCCTGTTCTGAGAAACTCATAGAACCAGGTGAACATAGAAGTCAAACATGGAAATCTACAAGGTATGCTGGGCGCAGAAATATTGAAAAGAGACAAGGAATTTCCCCCATATTTAACAGAAAATAAGCCTTTACCTAGAGCTGGTACCCTGACATTGAATTTTTAGTTTCCTAGACTGTGGGAGAATCAATTTCTGTTAGTTAAATCTGTCTACTTGTGATATTTCTATTATAGTTGTTGCTTTTGTTAGGTGCCATTGAATCGGTACCGACCCATATTGACCTTATGCACAGCAGATTGAAACAATGCCAGATCCTGGGCCAACCTCACTACTGTTGCCATGCTTGAGTCCATTGATGTTGCCACTTGGCCAATCTATCTCATTGGGGGTCTTCTTCTTTTTCTCTGACCCTCCACCTTACCAAATATGAGGTCCTTCTCCAGAGACTGGTCCCTCCTGACACTATGTCTGATGTATGAGAGACGAAGTTTGACCATCTTGGCCTCCAAAGAGCACTCTGGTTGCACTTCTTCCAAAACGGATCTATTTGTTCTTTTGGTAACCCATGGCACTTTCAATATTTTCCTCCAACACCATAACTCAAAAGCATCAATTCTTCTATGGTCTTCCGTATTTACTGTCTAGCTTTCTTATGCATATGAGGTTATTTACTGAAAATACCATGGGTTGGGTCAGGTGCACCTTAGTTCTCTAGCTGACATCTTTGCTCTTCAACACTTTAAAAAGGTCTTGTGCCACAGATTTACCTAATACAATACGTTGTTTGATTTCTTGTCTGCTGCTTCTGTGAGTGTTGATAGTTGATTCAAGAAGAATGAAGTCCTTGACAACTTCAGTCTTTTCTCCATTGATTAAAATGTTGCTTATTGGTCCAGTGGTGAGGATTTTTGTTTTCTTTATATTGAGATGTAATCCATAAGGAAGGATGTGCTCTTTGATTTTCATCAGTAAATATTTTAAGTCCTCTTCACTTTCAGCAAGCCAGGTTGTATCATCTGCATATCACAGGTTGTTAATGAGTCTTCCTCCAATTCTGATGCCACATTTTTCTTCATAGAACCCAGCTTCTCGGATTATTTTCTGAGGATTCAGGTTGAATAAGTATGGGGAAAGACTACAACCTTGTCACACACCTTTTCAATTTTAAACCATTCAGTGTTTCCATATTCTTCTCAAACATCTGCCTCTTGGTCCAGGTACAGATTCCTCATGAGCACAATTAAGTGTTCCGGAATACTCATACAAAGTCGTCCATAGCTTGTCATGATCCACACAATTGAAAGCCTTTGCATAGTCAATAAAGCACAGGTAAACATCTTTATGGTATTCTCTGCCTTCAGCCAAGACCCATTGGACATCAGCAATGATATCCCTCATTCCACGGCCTCTTCTGAATCTGCCTTAAACCTCTGGAAATTCGCTGTCAATGTATAATTGTAGCCATTTCTGTATTACTTTTAGCAAAACTCTACTTGCATGGAATATCATAGAGATTGTCCGATGATTTCCGCATTCCGTTGGGTCACCTCTCTTTGGAATGAGCAAAAAGAAGTTGGTAGAATTCTTCTATTTCATCCTTACTGGCTTTAGTGATTGGTGCATAAATTTGAATAATAGTGGTATTAACTGGGTTTTCCTGTTGTTGTTGTTGTTAAGTGCCTTCGAGTCGGTTCCGACCCATAGCGACCCTGTACAGGGTTTCCGAGGGTGTAAATTTTTACGGGAGTAGAAAGCCTCATCTTTCTCCCGCGGAACAGCTGGTAGTTTTGAACCGCTGACCTTAAGGTTCACAGCCCGATTCATAACCACTACGCTACCAGAGCTCCTTGGGTTTTCCTGTAGGCTAGGCACATGGATATTATCCTAGCACTTACAGCATTGTACCTCATGACTGATCTGGATATGTTCTTTTTGACAATGAATGCAACACCATTCTTTTTCAATTTGTCATTCCTGGCTTAGTAAACCATGTGGTTGTCGGATTCAAAATGGCCAATACCAGTCCATTTCAGCTCACTAATGCCTAAGATATTGATGTTTATGCATTCCATTTAATTTTTGACAACTTTCAATGTTCCCAAATTCATTCTTCGTACATTTCATGTTCCCGATTTTCAGTTGATGTTTACAGTTGTTTCTCTTCATTTTGAATTGTGCCTCATCAGCAAATGAAGGTTCCTCAGGCTTTTCTCCCATTGGCTTTACTCTGTTAGCGTCATCATGGTCAAATCTACTTTTATGAGGCAACTCTTCCCAGTTGCACCATCCCCTGAGCCTGCTTGGTACAGTATTCTGTGTTGCTGACGGAGCTCCTTACTGTACATCTATCTGATCCACCATAGTAGTACCACATAAGTAAAATAGACGTGTTTCTAAGGGAGAGTGCAAACATTATATATATATATATATATATTATACATGCTTCACATATGTAGTTTATTTTGTTTGTTTTAAGCAAGCTAGCAGTCCATCTAAAAGGTGTTCAAGAAAATATTTGGTGTCCTCAATCTACATTTTGGACACTTCCCATTTTTTTTTACTCCAGCATGGGCAAAGTTAATTATTTTCTAGAAATTACCAAATTTCTCTCCTAGAATTACTTTTACCTACTCCTTTTTGTTTTACTTTCTAAAACCTAAGATACAGCAACTTTGAAATGAAAAGGTGTGAAGTTGTAGCACAAGAAGCTTGCATATATACATGTGAAATCAGTAAGAGAGTGATTATCAAGACAAGAGTGCTATATTCTTTTCCATTTAAGATTTAAACAAACAGTTCTCCTCAAATGGATAGTACTTTAGGAGAAACAGAATAAGACTACAATAAAATCAATAATACCATTTAAGAGGCAGTGGTGTTTAGTAAAATAAGCACAATATTTGGAGGAAAAATTAAAAATAAGTTCTAGCCTGGTCTCTTATATACTATGTGCCTGAGCAGTTAACCTTTATCACTATCAATTTCCTTATGAGGAACCCCGAAAGAGTTGTTGTTAGGCTTGAATAAAGCAATACTATAAAAAAAATATTCTCTACAAATTGTTGTTAAGCACTGTTACATTGGTTTCAACTCATAGCTACCCTGTATAGGATTTCTGAGGAGTGTCTGGTGTGTTTGAACCTCTTGCCTTATAGATAGCAATCAAGTGCTTATCCTATATAGAACCACAGAAAGACTCCATCTTTATGGGAGCAGAGAGCCTCATCTTTCTCCTGTGGAGTGGCTGTTATATTTGAATTCCTCACCTTGCACTTATCAGCCCAATGCTTAACCCACTAGGCTACCAGAACCACAACAAATTAGTCAGTCAAATGTAGCTTCTTCAATTTTCATTTAAATTTTAACAAATTTAAGATTAGAATTTCTTAAAATCTATACCTTATACCCCCTAGACGCACATTTCTCAACTTTATGCACCAAGTTCTGATGTCCTGTTTTGGTACTATAGGATAAGCCCTGGACTACTAACTCCAAGGTTGGTAATTCAAACTCACCTGCCACTCCTTGGAAACCTTATACAGCATTTCTGTGAGTTTGAACTAACTCAATGGCACTTGACAACAACAGCATTGTACCAAGTTTCAATGTTTAACACATTATTTCACAATAAATGAAAAGAGCCAAATTTGAAGATTGAAATATAGAGGTTTATAGAACTGTTCTTCAAATAATGCTTTTCAGGAAATTATGGGTATGTGTCCTGTTCACATACTTTGACTTGGCCAACATGATACTTTTCCAGGTAGCAAAACCATTTCAATCTCAAAGATTATCAAGTTGGATGACAAGTGTTAGTATTCATTAAACTCTTGTTTTTTTGGAAAAAAAACTTATATATATGTATATATATAAGTAAAATTAATAGCTAAACTTTAAAAGGTAGAACATTGTTATAAAACGTGTTGTTTATATACCTGAAATTTTAGACAAAAGAAGAGAGTACCTAACAACTTTATTGTCATATTTGTATGAAGAGTAACAATTTTACAGAGTTTTGCACTTGGATTTAAAATTTATCTTAACATATCTTCAGAAGGATTGCTTTATGATGCTGCTTTATAAGGAAAAATCATTGTGCATGCAAAGAAGCAAGGAAACACATCTTCGTGATATAAATTCATGATATGAAAAAGTACTTGACAGGACATAAAAAGGGAAGACACCCACAAGTAAGTAAAGTTATGTGTCACTTGTCACTTAGACACATGCAAAATGATTGCCTGTCTCATGCCAAGAAAATAAATTAAAGCAACAGAAATTGCCAAATATCTTGGAATAGATCATACAATTTTCAAAGTCAGGAGAGGTTATATGAAGAAGTCATGACTCATGAAAAGTCATCACTTGGTTATTGAACATCTACCTGTCAAATATTTTCAACTGACTTTCAAGACAGTCTGCTTAAATTCTATAAATATTTTATTCAATTGAGACAAAAACAAAACTAATTTGACACTTAGTCTTAAAATATTCTGTCAGAATTAAAAGGTTCTCTAGAGGTCAAGGACTACGTAAAACATAGTAAATACCTTAATGATACTATGCTACTGCAGAAAACCAAACATGATTAAGAATTAATCTTCAAATATAAAGATATCTTAGACCAAATATTTGTTGTATCCATATGAAAAAACATAAAACATAATTGTACTGATAAATGCATGTTATGTTGTTGATTAACTTAAAAAAGCATCTCGATTCTTTTTAGTTATAAAACATTGTTACTGTCAAATTTAAAAATGAAAACATTTATAAAAGATTCTTATAATGAATACGGAGTTCTGGTGTAACACTGTAGCATAAGCACTGGAGCCCAATATCGGTTTGAAAAGAAAGGTTGTTGTTGTTGTTGTTAAGTCCTGTGGAGTCGGTTCCCACTCATAGTGACCCTGCACAGGGTTTCCGAGGCTGTTCTGAGGAGCAGAATGCCTCATCGTTCTCCTGCAGAACCGCTGGTAGTTTCGAACTGCTGACCTTGAGGTTGGCAGCCCGGCTCGTAACCACTTCGCTACCAGAGCTCCCGTAGGCAGTTCAAAGTCACCAGCTGCTCCTGGAAAATCCTATACAGAGTTGCTATGAGTAGATCTATATAATTAGTGGAAAAGAGGAAGACCCTGCAATTAGATGGATTGCCACAGTGACCACAACAATAGGCTCAAGCATAGCAATGATTGTGAGGTTGTCCAAAGACAAGGCAGTATCTCTTATGTTGTACATAAGGTCTGTATGAGTCAGTTATCTACTCAATGGCACTTAACAACAACAAACAACTTACTTATTCATTGTCCAACATTCATATGCATATGAGGCTATTGAAAATCCCAAACTTGAGTCAGGCACACTTTAGGCCTCAAACTGACTTCTTTGATCTTGAACACTTTAAAGAAGTCTTTTGCAACATATTTGCTTAGTACGGTATTCCATTTGATTTCTTGACAGGTGCTTCCATGAATGTTGATAATGGATCCAAGCAAAATGACATTTTTTGAGAACTTCAATCTTTTCTGCATTTATCATAATGTCATTTATTAATCCAGTGGTGAAATTTTTTGTTTTCTTTACATTGAGATGAAATCCTCAATGTACTGAAGGTGAAGGCTGTGGTTTTTGATAGTCATCAGTAAATCTGTTAAATCCTCTTCACTTTCAGAAAGGAAAATTTTATCATCTGCAATGAGTCTTCCTTCAATTCTGATGTCATGTTCTTCTTCATATAATCCAGTTTCTCAAATTACTTACTTAGCTTACAGATTGAATAAGTATGATGAAAGAATACAACTCTGGCACACACCTTTTCTGATTTTAAACTATTTAGTGTCTCCGTGTTTTGAGCAACTACATTTTTAATTAAGTATTCTGGAATACCCATTGTTCACAATGTTCCCTATAACTAGACATGACCCACAAAGTTGAAAGGCTTTGCATAGTCAATAAAGAACAGGGAAATATCTTTCTAGTTTTCTTTTCTTTCAACCAAAATCCTTCTGATTTGGCAATGATATTTCTCATTCCACATCTGAATCCAACTTGAACCTCTGGCAGTTCCTTGTGGATGTACTTGTGGCAGCTTTTTTAAAAAATGTCTTGAGCAAAACTTTATTTGCATGTGCTATTAATTATATTGCCCGATGATTTCTGATTTCTTTGGGCCACCTCTCTTTGTAATAGTAACAATTAGAAATCTCTTCATATTGGTTGACCGGGTAGTTGTCTTCCAATTATTTTGGCATAGATGTGTGAATGTCTGTAATACTGTTCACAGTTTGGTGAAATATTTCAATTTGTATTCCATTAGTTCTGGGGCCTTGTTCTTTGCCTCCAGTACATCTTGGACTTCTTCCTTCAGTACCATTGGCTCTGCACCATAAGCTATCTATTTAAATAGTTGAACATTTGACGTTTCTTTTTTGGTACAGTATTCCATCCATATTCTTTTATTTTTTTTTTTTTTAAAAGCTTTTATTGTTAATTGAGTGAGTGAAGGTTTAAACCACAAATCATCAGTTTTACATACAGCAAATCTTTGCAATGATTATAATCTCCTCCACAAACCTTCAGTTAGGAGTATTTACCTCTATGACCTTTTCAGTTTTTTTTTTTTTTACATACACATATCACATTGAAAATACATATTCATTTAAATGTCTAAAAGGCACATTTTTGAAGCCGGGCTCCTGTCCACAGGCCCATTGCCTTTCTCATTCCATGGGCCTATAGTCTTCTGCATCTCAAGGTCAGCCTGATGGAACCTCAGAGATAAAGGTGTGGACATTCTGGGGATTTTTTTTTTTTTTTCTTTTTTCATATCTGTTCATTGGTCTGTCATTGTCTATGCACCTCCATTCTGGTGACTATCGGGGGTGTCTGAGCGAGTGACCCTCCCCCTCAGCAACAGAGGGTTCTACTATGCATGCACACAAATCTCCTCAAAATTTAAAGGGACAGTTTCCACTTAACACCAAACAGTAGCAAATACGGCCACAGTTTGCCCTGAGCTGATTACCACTCGAAAAAAGACCAGAATAGAGGTTGTGGAGCAGGAGAAACTGACTAAAAATTAAACAGGGTGAAAAGTAAATCCTGGGTAACTTCATAACAACCAACAGTGGCATCTTGAAATTTTTCAGGCAGCATTGAAAGCAAGAAGCTGAAAGAGGATATTAAAGTCATACACAAATTAGCTTACAGATTTTTATTTTCTCTTCTCTCGTTTCTTCAATTATAGACTACAGTGCACAATCTGTCTTTTTTGGTGTTGCTGTTTTGTTTTTTGGTCACCTTTTTACCTTTAGGGAGCTTGTTCTCTCCCTACATTACCCAAGATGAGAATGCAATTTCTGTTATTTAGTCAAGCTACAATCATACCCTGTAAAATTCCACAATCCAGGCAAGCACCATCACCAGCTGCCATATACCAGGTAGGCAGCCAACACCTGCAACAGTTACTCTGAGGCGAGTAATAAAAAGAGTGAAAAGGGGCTCATATGCAAATTCAAACTAAAGCTGAAGAAAATGAAAACTAGTCCACAAGAGCCAAAATATGAGCCTGGATATATCCTGCCTGAATTTAGAGATCAACCGAAGAACAGATTTGATACATTAAACACTAAAGACCAAAGACCAGAAGAGTTGTGGGATGACATTAAGAACACCATACAGGTAGAAAGCAAAAAGTCATTAAGAAGACAAGAAAGAAGGAAAAGATCAAAATGGATGTCAGAAGAGACACTGAAATTTGCTCTCCAGCATAGAGATGCTAATGCAAATGGAAGAAATGAGGAGGCAGAAGAGATGAACAGAAAACTTCAAAGTTCAGCTCAGGAAGATAAAGCCAAATATTACAACAAACTGTGCAAATATCTGGAGTTAGAAAAGCAAAAAGGAAGATCACGCTCAGCATTTCTGAAACTTGAGAAATGAAGAAAAAATTCAAGCTTTGACTTTCATTATTGAAGGATTCTCTAGGCAAATTATTGAATGATGTAGAAAGCATTAAAATAAGATGGAAGGAATACGCAGAGTCACTGTACCAAAAGGAAATGGTTACTGTTCAACCATTTCAAGAGGTAGCATATGATCAAGAGCTAATGATACTGAAGGAGGAAGTCCAAGGTATATTGAAGGAATTGACAAAGAACAAGGCACCAGGAATTGATGGCATAAAAATTGAAATCTTTCAAGAAAGAGGTGGCATAGGAGGTATTCACTTATCTCTGCCAAGAAATTTGGAAAACAATTATCTGGCCAACTAATTGGAAGAGAGGTGACACAATGGAATGCGTAAATCATAAGACAATCTCCTTGATATCCCATACGAGTAAAGTTTTGCTAAAGGTAATACAAAAATGGCTATAATCATACATTGACAGAGACCTTCCAGAGGTTCAAGCCAGATTCAGAAGAGGCCATGGAACGAGGGATATCATTGCTGATGTCCGATGGATCTTGGCTGAAAGCAGAGAATATCAGAAAGATGTTTACCTATGTTTATTGACTACACAAAGGCTTTCAATTGTGTGGATGATGACAAGCTATGGGCAACATTGCAAAGTATGAGTATTCCCGAACACTTAAGTGTGCTTATTAGGAATCTGTACTTGGACCAAAAGACAGTTATTCAAACAGAACATGGGAACACTGAATGTTTTAAAATTAAGAAACTTGTGCAACAGGCTTGTATTCTTTCACCATACTTTTTTCAATCTATATGCTGAACAAATAATCCAAGATGCTGAGTTGTATGAAGAAAAAAATGGCATTAGGATTGGAAAAAGACTCATTAACAACCTGTGTTATGCAGATGATAAAACCTTGCTTTCTGAAAGTGAAGATTTAAAATATTTACTGATGAAGATGAGCAAGCACAGCCTTCGGTATGGATTGCATCTCAATGTCAAGAAAACAAAAATCTTCACCATTGGCCAGTAAACAACGTTCTATCAACAGAGAAAAGATTGAAGTTGTCAAGGACTTCAATCTCCTTGGATCAACTATCAACATCCATGGAAGCAGCAGTCAAGAAATCAAATGACATATTGAACTAGGCAAATTTGCTGAACAGGGCCTTTTTTAAAGTGTTGAAGAACAAAGATGTCAGCTTGAAGGCTAACATGCGCCTGACCCAAACCATGGTATTTTCAATAACCTCATATGCATGTGAAAGCTGAGCAGCAAATAAGTAAGACCGTAGAAGAATTGATGCATTTGAATTATGGTTTTGGAGAAGAATATTGAAAGTGCCATAGGCTGCCAAAAGAACAAACCTGCTTTTAAGACTGAAACTAAAAGGGCACACATGAGCTGGCACGTAAGCTTGCTGACAGCCACATTGGTCAACTGGTGATTGACAGAAGGAGAAAGGCAGCAATGTAGAAATAAGTTGAGTTCAACCATGTTCCACAGACCTCTGTTGACCTGCAGATGAGAGAGAGAAGAGCAAGCACTGGTTGGTCCAAAGTGTTGTGAGATCTGGGGACACCAGAATTCATGGACAAGGATATAGCCACTGAGGACTAGAGTTGAGAGTGATGTATCCAGCTGATATGAAGTGAGAGGAGGTGCACAAGAACACCCAAAGTTTCAGATAGTATCCATTTGACCTAGCCTCCATGGCCGATAGCTTGATAATCAGAACTCAACTAAAGGAAGATAAAAAAGAAAAGAAAGCTATTTTTGATAAAGAAAAGGAGGGTAAATTGTTAAAATTTGATGAACTTGGCCTATACTCATAGAGGTAGTAACCTAAATACCAATAGAGAGAGAAGGAGTCTTCACATCAAGTATCAATGCTATTCCCTCTGTACACAAGTCAGATAGGGATGGACAACTTAGATATTGACTACCTAAATTGAGGGGCCGATAAAGGCACAAAGTGACTGGCTTACAAGGTTTCAAAGTGGACTTTAGTTCAATAATGTGGGGGGAAAGGAAGAGTCCCCACTGAATAGTTTTCATCTTGTCTAGATGGGTATGGTTAAAAGAGATGGGAATAAGATTCTTATAATCCAATAGTGAGTGATTTCTACCATGACTAATTGTGACTGTCACAATTTTAAAGTAGAAGTTTTGTAACAAAAACAGGGTACTGAAGAAAAAAATTCAATCCTTCACTTTTGTTACTGAAGGATTCTCTGGGCAAATTATTTCAAGCATCAAAAGAAGATGGAAGGATGTGGGGGGCGGTGCTACAAAGGCAAGAAGTGACTGGCTTACAAACTTTCAAGAGGGAGCCTAGATCCAGAGGGCACAGAGGAAGGTAGAAACTCCACTGAGTAGTATCCAATTTGTCTGGGCAGGGCTAATGAAAGGAGATGAGGTACAATGGTGAATAATCATCGTCAACTCTATGTTGAGGAGGCAACTCTTTTCCACTCCTATTTTGAGTGCCTTCCAACCTTGTTGTTGTTGTTAAGTGCCGTCGAGTCGGTTCTGACCCATAGCGACCCTGTACAGGGTTTTCGAGGGTGTAAATCTTTACGGGAGTAGAAAGCCTCATCTTTCTCCCACGGAGCGGCTGGTAGTTTCGAACCGCTAACCTTAAGGTTCGCAGCCCGATTTGTAACCACTATGCTACCAGAGCTCCTTTCATATTACATCTGCCAGTATTCTGGTGCTATTCATAATGTTTCAATATTAAATAATCTGGTGCTATCGGTGATTGTTCCACTGCTATTCATAAGGCTTTTAGTGGCTAAACATTTGGAAGTAGTCCACGTCTACTTCTTCCTAGTCTGCCTTAGTTTGCCTCACTGAAACTTGTCCAACATGGGTGATCCTTCTGGTATCATAATATTGGTGGCATTGCTTCCAGCTTCTCACAGCAACACACAAGCCACCACAGTATGACAAATTGATAGACGAGTGTTAATTTGATAGAATTCACAGAACACACTGAAAGTTATTATACTTATAACTGCAGTCCATTATATGGAAGGGGTACACATTAAAATCAGCCAATGTCAGAAGTACATAGTGCAAAATCTAGGAGAATTCCAAACATAGAGCTTGTGTTACTCATTATTTATAAAGACAAGGAAGACATTAATTTGTCCCAGATATTAAACGTGACAATATCCAAAGTCCACTGTCAGAATTAATTCTGATTCAGCTACTCTAAAGGATACAGTAGATATCCCCCGTATGATTTCCAATGCAGTCAGTCTTTACATAAGCAGACTGCAATGTTTTCCTCTCATGAAGCAGCTGTTGGGTTAGAACTGCCCATCTTTTGGTTAAAAGTGATGTACTTAACCACTGTACCACCAAGACTGCTAATCCTAGCTGTCTGGAGGTTTTTATTATGGCTTGGTCATGTGACTGACACATTGTTGTTGTTATTGTTGTTAAGTGCTATAGAGTTGATTTTGACTCATAGCAACCCTGTGTAGGGTTTCCAGGGAACGACTAGTGAGCTTGAACTGTCAAGCTTGTGGTTCAGTGCAACTTCGCAGTCTAACGCACTAAGCCGCAGCACCACACCACGACTTCTCATAGCACACCTATAATAATCAGATCCTCCTAGAGCTGGGTTGATACATTTAGTCCCATTCTCCTCTCCAGAGATTGTAACTATACAGCATGAGCTAAAGTACCCATCATAAACCACACTGTTTGATTATCTGGTGGGCAAAATCCTGAAGCAAACAAAAGCAGTTTTGTATGAGGGTACATGCCAGGTCCCTTGTATCACTTCTCAGAAACTGAGGTCAAAACTCTTAACTGTCTTTGGGTAAGGTTAGTTCTTCAGTACACAAAGAGGAAGGGAAGTATATATCGTATATTATTTGTTACT
This sequence comes from Chrysochloris asiatica, assembly GCF_000296735.1. NCBI lineage: Eukaryota > Metazoa > Chordata > Mammalia > Afrosoricida > Chrysochloridae > Chrysochloris > Chrysochloris asiatica. The sequence continues at coordinate 19,249,534 of NW_006408553.1, read as the reverse complement.
GTTGTTGTTGTTGTTGTTAGGTACTATCAAGTCAGTACTGACTCAAAGTGACCTTATGTGCAATAGAATTTTTACCTCATTTTCTTTCAGCTAGAGGATTGCTGAGTATGTTCTTCCTTTTTGTTTTCTAATGTCAGGTCTTTGCACATTTCATTATAATATTTGACTTTGTATTCTCGAACTGCCCTTTGAAATTTTCTATTAATCTCTTCTACCTCCTCAGTTCTTCGATTTGCTTAGTGTCTCTAGGCTGGAACCTAATTTTAAGAGTCTCTTCTGACATCCATTTTGGTATTTTTCTTCTTTATTGCCTTTTTAATGACCTTTTGCTTCTTTTCTGTATGATGCTCCTGATATCAGGCCACAACTCTTATGGTCTTAAATTATTAGTGGCAAATTCATTAAATTTGTTCTTGAGATGATCCCTAAATTCAGGTGGCATATATTCAAGGTCATATTTTGGCTCTCATAGACTTGTTGTAATTTTCATCTTCAGCCTGAGTTTGCATATGAGCAACTGATGGTCTGTTCCACAGTTTACCTTTGGCCTTCTTTGGACCGATGATATGGAACTTTTCTACCTTGTTTTTCCACTTATGTAGTCAACTTGATTCCTCTGTATTCTATCTGGTCTGGTCCATGTGTATAGTCCTTTATGTTGTTTAAAAAAGACATTTGCAATGAAGAAGTCATTCATCTTGTAAAATTCTATCATGTGATCTCCAGCATCATTTCTATCAAGGTCATATTTTCCAACATATGACCCTTTCTCTGCATTCCAATCACCAGTAACTATTAATACAGCTTGACTGCATATTTGTTCAATTTCAGACTTTAGAGGTTGGTAGAGTTCTTCAGTTGTATCATCACTGGCTTTAATGATTGGTGTGTAAATTTGCATAATAGTGGTATTAAATAGGTTTCTTTGTAGGTGTATGGATATTATCCTATCACAGACAGCATTGTACTTCAAGATAGATCTTGAAATGTTCTTTTTAATAATCGATGCAACACCATACCTCTTAAATTTGTCCTTTATGGCATAGTAAACCATGTGGTTGTCAGATTCTAAATGAACCATATCAGTTCTTTCCAGCTCACTAATGCCTAGGATATCAATGTTTATGTATAGAGTTTGGGATGAGAAATGGCAAATGGAGTGAAAAAGAGATTTCTCAGAAAAAAAAAAAAAAAGATCTGTTAATTGTTGTTTGTTGTTATGTGCTGTGGAGTTGATTCCAACTCATAGTGACCCTGCATAGGGTTTCTGAGGCTGTAAATCTTTACAGCAGCAGAAAGCCTCATCTTTCTCCCACAGAACAGCTGGTAGTTTCGAACTGCTGAATGTGAGATTAGCAGCCCAATTTGTAACAACTATGCTACCAGAACTCCTTTAGTAGTAGCAAATTGGAATTCAAGGTAAAGTTATTATCACAGTCAAGTAGACATGCCCTATCACTCAAAACCTCACTGCCATCAAGTCAGTTCTCACACTATATAGGGTTTCCAGAAGCCCTGGTATGGCACTGTAGAATAAGCAACAGACTGCTAACCGCAAGATTTGAAGTACAAGCATACCTGGCACTTCTCAGAAACCATATACAAGGTCACTATGAGTTGAAACAGACTCAACAACATGTAACTACAAAAAATATATATATAGAAAGTTCCAAGGCTTTAATCTTTATGGGTATAGAAAATGTCATCTTCCTTCAGTAGAGCAGATGATAAGTTTGACTGCTGCTAACACTGCTTATCCAAGCTAACACTGCTTATATTCCAGTGCTTATCCTACAATATAACCAGAGCTCCTTAGACATACACCATGCTATTGTTATAGTTAAGGGTCATTGAATAGGTTCTGAATCATAGCAACCCTTTAGAGGGTTTCTGAGGAATGTCTGGTAGGTTTGAACCATCAAATTGCAGTTAGCGGTCCAGGGCTTATCCTACAACATCACATCAGTACTCCAGATATACCTCATAGTGAAGGACAATGAATAAATTTTAGACAAGTGGTTAATATGCCTTAGAAATCATTTGAAAAAATGACAAGTGGAAGTGTTGCATATCAAGAGCCAAGCAAGATGTGCTCAGGAGAAAAGAGTCAAAGCCATGTTTTGGAACAAATGACAAAGGTGAAGCAGGCTCTTCATAGCTAAGCCCATTGGCATAACCACAGAAATTTATTTTTATGTTATATATGTCATTGAGCCACTTTATTCAGATATTTATAGGGTTTGCCCTGAAAGACTAAAATATTTGGAATCATCTAGTTGCATTCTTTGGTGTTTTAATGACAGCAGAGATTCTAATAACTAAGGATATTAGTGTTTTCTGGAAGTTTGAGGAAATAATTTCAATATGTGAATACCAGTGTATGTACATTTTGGAGTAGACCATAAAAGGTTTCTTGAAAAACGCTAAACTGAAAGCATTCTTTTATTGCTCCTAACCTAGCAGCGTGTAATGGTTAAGAAAGGGGACACCATTAAAATAATTATAGGGTTGAGATATCCTGGAGGAGTTTGGGAATGTCCATTTCTAAACGTTTTATTTTATTAGCTCCAAACCATATAACACCTAGATAAAATTTTGGAAGAATAACAATCCAATTTTAAAATAAGCAATGGAAATAAGATGACTATCTACAACTTGGATTCAAGAGTCCCATTACCAGTAACTACTGGACATAGAAGTGGTTCTTAATACCATAGTGTTTTAAGCTAGAAGGCAACTGTGTTCCTGCATGCCATGATGCTCCGTTGAGAAACATTCTTTATCTGCTATTGTTGTAGTTGTTGTTATGTGCCGTGGAGTCAGTTCTGACTCATAGTGACCCTGTACAGGGTTTCGAAGGCTGTAAAGCTTTATGGGAGCAGAAAGTCTCATCTTTCTCCTTCAGAACAGCTGGTAGTTTCGAACTGTTGACTCTGAGGTCCACTCACCTATTTGCAACCACTACACTACCAGAGCTCCTTGTAATAATATCTGTTAATACTCCTGGCATAACATTTGTGCTTCAGTTTATTCAGAACAAACTGCTTAATGACTTTTTTTATCGCAAACTGTTTCATCAGTTCAAAATGGAAGAGGAGGAATCATGTTCCTTAACTAATGGATGACATTTATGGTGGTTGGCTAAAAATCTCTGGGTTTCATTAATGTTTTATTCCATATAACTTGAATTTTAGAGTATCTAGATCAGATCATTTGCTTGGGTTTGGTGGAATTCAATAGAGATGTTAGAGATCTCTAAAGCACTGAAAGACATATGCAATCTCTTTAACCTCCCTCCCCAAATGGAAACATTTTTTCTAAGTGCTTCAAAATTTTCATACAAACAGGAAATGTCTTTCTTACTTGGAAAACTTCCCTAGAATACATTTCTAACAACGGGATTGTTGTTGTAAGCACTGTTGAGTGGGTTCCAACCGATAGCAACCTTTATAGTGTTTCTATGAAGCAGAGGGTGAGTTTGAACTGCTGACCTTCCTGTTCAAACCAACTTTTCAGCCCAGCACGTTAATCCACAGTGCCACACCAGGATTCCAAAGGAATTAGCAGAATTCTAATCAAAGGTTGCTGTTGTTGATAGTCTGTTGAGTCAAATCTGACCCATAGCAAACTGCATAGATTTTTTGAGGAGTTTCTGGTTAGCTTGAATCACTGGCTTTGCAGTCCAGCACATTAACCCACAGCACCATGCCTAGTTAAGATGACTAACTGCATTTGCATGCTTGTTTGTCCCTCTGAAAAATCTATTTAAAAGGTACAATAAATGAAAATAAAAGAACACGTATAAACTAATATGGGAAGCATAAAAGAATTCTGTCCATAGACTGAAACAGTGACTTCTGAAAGATATGGTTTTATTGACTAAAATTACCCAAAAGAAAAGTGAAACTTAAAATGATATGCAGAAAAGCAGAAGACTTTCTAAACTAAGGCTACTCTTGCTGGTATAGGCTTCTAAGGAGGCCTCGGTGTGTGGGATCTAATACAAAGACCAGTCAGCATGTTTGTTAATCAGCTCTTACTATGATAACAAACATGTCCAAAATCTCATTGATTTGCAACAAAGAATATTGATTTCTTTTTGAAGATCATCAATGGAAAAATTACTTAGGGTATAGGTTGGCGTCTCAGTGTGGCACTGTGGGTTAATGTGCTGGACAGCAAAGAAGATTTAAGCCTCAAGATAGGCGGTTCAAGCTCACCAGTTGTTCCTCTGACAGGGTCACTATGAGTCAGAATTGACTTAAAGGCACTTAACAACAGCAACAAGTTTAGTTTCAGGACTTCTCCAAATCTTTTCTCATTCCAGGGTCCAGTTTAAATAAGTGCCAGTTATTTGGTCTGAAATATGCTGCAAATATCCTTAAATTCTCACTGAGAACATCTTTTCTGTGTTATGATCTATTACTGAATGTTCCTTCTCCCTTGTCCTTCAAGTAGCTATAGCTAGATGCCTTGACTGGTTTTTGATTTTGGTTTTGCCCCCAGGCATTGTCTTCTATTTGCTCTTGGCTCCATGTCAGAGTTTCAGAATATCTTACGAGTTGAAGAGCTCTAGGTTAAAACTTTCAGCAGAGGGGAATCTACTGTTACTTTGAGGTAAGACATTAAGAATTCCATCCCTATGTCAGACAGTTTCAATCAGGTAGCAGATAATCAATTAATACTTGCTCAAAAACAAAAACAAAAAACAATCATTTAGCAGTCTTTCACCCATAATAAAAATGAAAAGTTTACTCTGGCAGCGTAGTGGTTATGAGTTGGTAAGTAGTTGGAAACTACCATCTATTCTGCAGGATAAAGATGAGGCTTTCTGCTCCCATAAAGGTTTACAGTCTTGGAAACATTGTGCATGATCACTATGAGATGGAACAGACTCCTCCACAGCTCACCACCACCACCACCACCATTTATAAAATGCATCTGCTTTCCTGACAACAATCAGGGTTTAATGGAAGGAGCTTCTGCTTTCAAAGGAGAAAGGCTTAAATTTAAAAATGGTTTTGTTAGCTTATAAATTGTTTAACTTAGAAATTGTACTACTATCTTAGAATTTGAATTTCCTTTATTTATAAAATGGGATTAACTCCTCCAAACTTGAAGAATTTTTGGGAGAGAGGAAATATACAGAAAAAGCAAGGTATTTAGAAAATCATAATTATTTCTGCAATTTTATTTTAATCCCCCAAATACCCTGGATTTTCCATACAATTAACATAGTTTAGAATAAGATTTGTCTGGAAACACTGTTCCCACTTTGCCAGTCTGGTCGACAGAGAGATTTGTGAGCTGAATGACGGGCCAATTTTTTGCCTGGATGAATTATATTCAAATAACTTTACCACATCTCTCCAGAGAACTGTTTATAAGGTTACAATCTCATCACAATCCTGCCCTGTGTAATAGAGGTTGATTGGGTTTGAACTGTGGCATCTTGAAGCAAAATTCTGGCTGCCAGGTATCTCACAGAGCTGATTAGAATCCTGTCCTCCTTTGCCATCTGCTTCCTCGTCCTGCCTTTAGACAACTCAAGGTAGCAAGGAAAGTTTCTTAGTAGATAACATATTTGAGAATGTGATCAAATGTGGAAAAGGAAGAAAGTTCTCCAGCAGCAAGTTCTTTTCTTCTCAGGAATTAACATACTCACTTTCTATTTGAAGTCTGCTCAAATATTTACAGAAATATTAAAGTTAGGAAAGAGACTATTCCTTCTGTGAGGTTTCTGCTAACTCTGATTTTATTATTAAAATTTGTATAATATGCCTTTCAAGTAGTTACCTGGAGTTCTAGTGTGGTGTTATAGGATAAGCACTGGACTGCTAAACATAATTCAGCAGTTCAAACCCACTATTGCATCCTCAGATCTGCCTGTATACTATTTTGGTACTAAATAGGTTTCAGCAAAGGTTCCAGACTAGAAAAAAAAAAAGACCTGGAAATGTATTTCAAAATACCACCCAGTGAAAATCCTATGGACCATATAGGTTCAAACTGCAAGTTTTCATAAAGATGGTACAGGAATAGACAGTGATTTGCTTTTCTGTGCATAGATTAAGATGTGTTGGGGCTGACTCTATGGCAGCTAACAACAATAATGTCTGGAAATGAAATGTGTCACCTAAATTATGTTTCATAGGCACTTCCACATTAAGGGTAGGATCGATTGCTTTTGAAAATTTAATTTTGGAGGAAACAAATGCCTTTCTTGTTTCTCTCCACCTCCTACACTGCCTCCCCTTGAAGTCCCTCTCCCTGGACAGAGCTCTGCAGTGTGACTTCACAGTGTAAATTATACAGGAGTTTGGTGACTGCAAGAATCCTGTTGGGCCAGCAGGTTTTCTCTCATTCTCTCATTCTCCTAATCATATCTATTTTCTGTAAGATTTTTAATCAACTCCTAATCCTTCCTCCTTCCTTTGCCTGAGGTAATTACATAATACTTGTGAGAGGGCAGTCCCCATAATGTCTACAGCATGGGTCTCCTATAAAGCAAAAGGGTTTCAGAGTAGATATGACCTGAGAACCCAGAGAAAAGGTGATGGGGACAGGTCATTTGATTCCAACAGGAGTACAGAACTATCATGGTTTTTTAATAAAAAAAACTTTATTGTTATTTGAGTGAAGGTTTACAGACAAGATCATCAGTTTTACATTCAAAAAATTCAGAACTTTGTTTCAACTCAATGATTATAACCTATTCCCACTTTCTCCCTGCGCTTCCTGTTTCCATTCCACCCACCATCCCATCTCTTCTCAAATTTGTCCTTATGTAAATGCTGCCCTTTTTATTTTGAATGATTGATCATTCCATGGTGAGAATACCTTATTAGTTTTATTGTCTCATCTATAAACCTATTATCTACAGCTTTCTGAAAATTGGATCATGATAGCCAGTTCCTTCCAGACCTGAAGGGTGATTAAGGGCAGAAGTTTCAGGTTCCTCCAGTTTTTTTCTGACAAGTAAGCACAGTTGTTTTAAAAAAAACCAACAAATTTGAATTTTGTTCCCATTTGCTCCCACTCTATCTGGGAGCTTCTAATGTGATCCTTTCCATAGTAGTTGGTAGTGATAGTGGGGCACCATATAGTTCTTCTGGTCTCAGAGTTGTGGAGATTGACATCCACATGTACCATTAGTCAATTGGACTAATGTATTCAAAGCCTCTTTAATTCTCATCACTCTTCTTCTTTCAACACATGGAGAGATCAACAGCTGCACCTTAGACAGCCACCCATGAACTTTTAAGATCCCATACTCTACTCACCAAAGTATGATGTAGAATATTGTCTTTGTGGATATCATGGTCTTTTTTTAAAAAAAAACAAACAACTTTTTTATTGTGAATTGAGTGATAGTTTACATGGGAGGACATCGGCTTTACACTCCTCCTATCATATTTTGTTTCATTGCAATGACTATAATCCCTTCCATGCATCATCATTCAACAGCATTTGCTTCTATTCTCCGTTTATTTTTGTTTTGTTTTTGGATGTACACTGAAGCACTCAGGAATATATAATCATTCAAACAACCAAAGGACATATACTGTAAGCTTGCCCCTTGCTGCCAGCACACAGGTCATCTCCATCCCTGAGTCTAGAGTCCCCAGTCACTCCATCTCCCCACATCATCGTCTTTGCCTCCATCTTTGGCATCGCTGCTTCTCTGGATAGGGTCCTACACTCTGCTCTTTCCCTTGATGGTTCCAGGGTTCTCCACTCCTGGACTGCAAGATCAACAACTCCCCACCTTTAGTTACAAAACTTCTACCTTTATAGTTGCAATAATCGCAATCAGTCCTGATAACAGTTATTTACTGTTGAACTTCAAGAGTTTTATCTCCATCTCCTTTCACCAGTCCCATCTAGACAGGTTGAAAACCACTCAGTGGAGGTTATACCTTCCCCCACACACTCTGAAATTAAACTCCCTCATGAAAACTTGTAAGTCAGTCACTTCATGCCTTTATAGCCCCTCATTTTTGTAATCCAATGTCTAAGTTGCCCATTGCTGCCAACCCTGTGTACAGAGGGGGTGGGAATGATTCTTGCTGTGAAGATTTGTTTCCTCTTTTAAGCTACTACATTCATAAGTATAGGTCAAATGCATCAAATTGTGGCCATTATACTTTTTCTCCTCTTCTTTCTTCCTCTAGTTGAGTTCTAATCATCCAGCCATTGAAGCTAGGTCAAATAGGTAGTATCTGAAAGTATGGGCATTCTTGTGCTTCTCCCCTCACTTCATATCAGTTCGACACTTCACTCTCTGCTCTAGCCCTCTGTGGCTATGTTCCTGTCCATAGGCTTAGGTGTCCCTAGGTCTCACCATACTGCTGGCCAACCAATTCTCACTCCAGTTTGATGGGAGTCTATTGAACGTGGTCGGACTCAGCCCACATCTTCATTGTTGCTTTCACCCCACTTCCCCTTATCAGTAGACCAATGTGTTCACCAGCAAGATTACATGCCTGCTCATGTATTCCCTTTGAGTTTCAGTCAAGGAAGGGGGTTTTCCCTCAAGGGACTTGATTGTTTGCCTTGATGACTCCCTGGTGGACAATTTGCTTGTTCTTGTGGTAGTCAATCAGACTGCCATTTTTGGTTTTGATTTTTCCTGCTAGTCTTTATTTCAAGAAGTATCTTCTGTTCCTCTAGCTGCTCCAGTCTGGTCTGCTTATCCTTTCAAGTGGAAATATCTCACCTCTGGAGATTCTGGATGGGGATCAGGATTCTACCTAATGTCTTATACACTGCAAAGAGTCTGTAGGAAACCTCTTTCACTAGATAAGTTCTAGCACCCCTTTTAGATATTCCAAATACTTATACACTGAAGATGGACTTACAAGCTTTCTATAGTGAAGTTTTTGACTATTCCTTTCTCTCTCTCTCTCTCAAGTGTCTATTTTACAACAGTAGGCAAGGGAAACCAAGATTCGTAAGACAGTTAAGCATCTTAACATTATTTCCCCTCTTTTACCCATTCAGACTATGCCTCAATCCCTGTATCACAGAGCCCTGTTGTTCCAAGGTTGAGCATACATTACTATTATTTCTGTCCCATTTAGCCCATGCAAACCTGCCTAAATGTTCTCATATCTGACTTATTCTTCCATTCTCCTCCTCCTTCTTGTGTACTGCCACCCCCAATACACAAATTATCATGTGTCTATCTATGCTCTACCTTTCCCTCCCTCCCATCACCCCACCCCCCTGCCGCCACCCCACACCCCAGGTAACCAACAAAGATTTTTTTTTTCCCTTTAAGCATGGGTATTTTTCTTAAGCTTTTACAATAATGGTCTTATGCAGTATTTCTCCTTTTCTGACTGATTAATTTCACTCAGCATAATATCCTGAATGTTCACCTATATTATGTGGTGGCTTACAGTTTCATTGTTATTTTTCAATGTAGCCTAATATTCCATTGTGTGGATGTACCAAAGTTTGTTTATCCATTGTTCCATTAAGGGACACTTAGGCTGTCTCTATCTTTTTGCTATTGTAAATAGTGCTGCTATGAAAATTGATGTGCATATATCTACATGTATTATGACTTGTATTTCTTGTGGATAAATACCAAATAGAGGAATTGCTGGATCATATGATATTTCATTTTCCAACTTTCTGAGGAAGCGCCATACTGTTTTTCAGAGTGGCTGGACCATTTTGTATCCCCACCAGAAATGTAGGAGGGTCCCAGTTTCTCTACATCCTCGCCAACTTTTATTATCCTTTGCATTTTTGAACTTCACTTTTACTGCTGGTGTGAGATGATGTCTCATTGTTGTTTTGATTTACATCTAACAACAACAAAAACAATAATGGCTAATGAACATAAACATTTCTTCATATGTTTGTAGCAGTCTGAATGTCTTCCTTGGTGCAGTGTCTATTCATGCCTTGTGCCCAATTTTTAATTAGGTTAATTGTCTTTTTCTTGTAGAGGTGTTGTAGTTTCTTACAGATTTTAGAAATGAGTCCCTTGTCTGAAACATCATTGCAAAATCTTTTTTCCCATTCTGTGGACTCCCTTTTTATTCTTTCAATGAAGTCTTTTGATGCACATACGTTTTAAATTTTTAGTATGTACCAATCATACTTGAAACATTTACTGATGAAGATCAAATAGCACAGCCTTCGGTATGGGTTGCATCTCAATGTCAGGAAAACAAAAATCCTCACCACTGGACCAATAAACAACATTCTTATCAATG
>NW_006408553.1:19235649-19236777 GCF_000296735.1 Chrysochloris asiatica | reverse complement strand
TTTTGCTTCTTGGACATGTTTAATGTTTATCTGTGGCCCTAATAATTAATTAAGTATGTGTTTTGGTAATTTTTTGTTTTCTGATTACCTCCAGGAAGTTGTGATCAGGATGTGGTCTTCCCTTTTCACTCTCCTTATTGCTCAACTCAGAGTAACTTTTTTGGGCCTCAGTTGGGCCTGGGCGGGTGGGTTGAGCCTAGGGCAGGCAGCTTGGGCCTCCGGGGGCCTGGGCATCAGTGACCGGGCTGCAGGAGGGTTGGGCCTCGGGCGGGTGGTTTGGGCCTCGGGCTGGTGGTTAGGGCCTCGGGCGGGCGGTTAGGGCCTCAGGAGGCCTGGGTATCAGTAGCTGGGCATTGGGCAGCTTGGGCCTCAGCGGGGCGGATTGGGCCTTGGGGGACTGTGCCTCGGTGACCGGGCTGAGGGTGGGTTGGGTCTCAGGAGCACTGGGCCTTGGCGACCGGGCTGAGGGCGGGTTGGGCCTCCAGGGCCCTGGGCCTCAGCAACCTGTCTATGCAGCAGGTTGGGCCTTGGTTGGGCCTGGGCCTTTGTGACCAGTCTGTGGGCGGGTTGGACCTCAGGGCAGGCCTTGGCCTTAGTGGGAGTGTCTGGGCCTTGGGAGGACCTTGGCCTCAGTGGGTGGGCCTGTGCCTTGGGAGTTCCTGAGCCTCGGCGGCTTGGCAGAGGGCTGGTCTAGGCCGGGGCAGTAGAGGGATGGGGGTCGTGGCTGCAGGGATGTAGTGACCATATTTGATAACGTAAAAAAATGCCTCTATCAGTCTCTCTGTTCCGTGGGTACCCCAAATTTCCTGGTATCTGCACCAATATCCCTCTCTATTTGTTCGGCTTTGTTAGTTTATGTTTCCTTTTCTCTGGAAATGCAGCCTTCTAAGTGGGGTTGTTCTAGCCCTACATTCCAAGGTCTGCAGAGGGCAGAGGCACTCACTGGCATGGGCACAGAAGCAGGAGCCACGTGCAGGCAGGCAAAAGCTTAAAATGCCTGTAATTCCTCAGTAATTTGATCTTTTGAAAAAAGAGTTCAGAATGTTGAAATATAAGATCTTATGTTTGTTCAAAGGCTGTCTGTCTGCTAGACAGAGGTTTCTTATGTGCAATTCCACCCCTTTTCCC
>NW_006408553.1:19232067-19235039 GCF_000296735.1 Chrysochloris asiatica | reverse complement strand
TCTCCCGCGGAGCAGCTGGTAGTTTCGAACCGCTGACCTTAAGGTTCGCAGCCCGATTCGTAACCACTACGCTACCAGAGCTCCTTGTGTACCCTGCATTACAGCCTTTAAATTTCTCCTTAATTTTTAATGATAGCCTTTATGGTTCTAGGATTCACATCTAGGTCTTTAATGCTTGCTGAGTTGGTTTTTGTATAAGGCATGAGGTAAATGTCTTTTTTCAGTCTTCTGCATATTGCTTTTCAGTTGTGCCAGTACCATCTATCTTTTGAAGAGACTATCTCCTCCACATGCAATATACTTAGGCACTTTGTCGAAAGTCAGTTAGCTATATGTAGATGGTTTAATTTCTGGTTTCTCAATTCTGTTCCATTGATCTATGTATCTTTCATTGTGCCAGTAGCAAGCTGTTTTGACCACTATAGCTGTGTAGTACATTTTTAAATAAGGGAGTGAGAGGCTTCAAACTTTCTTCTTCTTCTTAAGCAGTGCTTTGCTTATCCTGGGTCTATTTCCTTTCCATATAAAGTTTGTATTTGTTTTTTCCATCTCTTTGAAGAATGTCGATGAAATCTGGATTGGGATTACATTAGATTTGTAGATTGCTTTGGGCAGTATTGACATTTTTACAATGTTAAGTCTTCCTAGCCAGGTGGTGGTGGTGGTTATGTGCTGTGGAGTCAGTTCCAACTGATAGCAACCCTGTACGGGTTTCTGAGGCTGCAAATCTTTACAGGAGCAGAAAGTCTCAACTTTCTCCCCCAAAACAGCTGGTAGTTTCAAACTGCTGACCTTGTGCGGTTCGCAGCCAGAAGCATAGTACATTCTTTCACTTTTGTAAGACTCTTTTGTTTTTTTGTAGTAATGTGTTGTAGTTTTCTTTGTATAGGTCCTTTGTTTCTCTGGTTCCATTTATTGCTAGATATTTCATCCTTTGAGGAGTTTTCGTAAATGTCTTGCATTCCTAATGTCCACTTCAGCGCTGTCATTATTAGTAGAGAAAAATCCAACTGAATTTGGTATGCTGATCATCTATCATGAGCTGTATCTTCCAATGAGGTCTAGTAGCTTTTTTACTGAGTCTTTGGTGTTTTTGATGTATAGGATCATATTGTCTACAAATAGAAAGAGTTTCATTTTCTCTTTGCCAATTTGGATGCTTTTAATTTCCCTCTCTTACCTTATAGCTCTAAGACTTCCAACACAATACTGAACAGGAGTGGTGACAAAGGGCATCCTTGTCTGGATCCTGTTCACAAAGGGAAGGCTTTCAGTTTCTCTCCATTGAGAGAAATGTTGGCTGTTGGTTTTGCATATGCACTCTTAATTATGTTGAGGAATTTCCCTTCAGTTCCTGCTTTGTTGAGTGTTTTTATCAGGAATGGATGCTGGATTTTGTCAAATGCCTTTTCTGAATCAATCGGTATAATCATGTGGTTCTTTTCCTTTTTCTTATTTGGTGGATTAAGGTGATTGTTTTACTAATGTTGAACCACCATTGCATCCCTGATATGAATCCCACTTGGTCATGATGTATTATTATGTTTTTTGATGTTCTGTTGAATTCTCTTAGGTAGGATTTTGTTGAGAATTTTTGCATCTATGTTCACAAGGGATATTGGTCTACAATATTCTTTCTTAGTGATGTCCTTCTCTGGTTTTTATATGAGGGTTATTCTTGTTTCATAAAATGTATTGGGAAGTTTTCCATCCTCTTCTATATTCTGGAATCATTTGAGTAGAATTGGTGACAGCTCTTCCCTGGATGCTTGGTAGAATTCACCAGTGAAGCCATCCGGGCCTGGACTAATTTTGGTTGGGAATTTTTTGATGATCTGATCAATTTCTTTTTTTGTTAAGGGTCTGTTCAAGTTTTCTACTTCACTCTGTGTAAGTTTAGGTAGGCCGTGTTTTTCTAAATATCCATCTCTTCTAAGTTTTCAAATTTGTTGAAGTATAACTCTTCATAGTATTCTGTTATTATCCTTTTGATCCTTTGGTTCCATTGTGACATCACTCCTGTGGTGTCTAATGTGTGTTTTTTGTGTCTTCACCCTATTTCTTTTGTTAGGTTTGCCAATTTTGTTAATCCTTTCAAAGAACCAGCTTCTTGTCCTGTTGATTCTTTCTATAGATTTTCTGCTTTGTAATTCATTTATTTCTACTCTAATCTTTATTATGTCTTTGCTTTTGGTGGCTGTAGGTTTGAGTTGCTGTGATTCTGAGGGCTATGCCACCGGTATTTTAAATAACCTGCAGTGTCACCCATGGTGGACAGGCTTCAGATGAGCTTCCAGACAAAGACAGACTAAGAAGAAAGAGTGACAAACTACTTCTGAATTTCTAGTCACTGAAAATTCTATGAATAGCAGAGAAACGTTGTCAGACACAGGACCGGTAGGTGGGAAGGCACTCAGAATGCAACTGGGGAAAAAAATGCCTCCTCAAAGTAGAGTTGAGCAGGATGACGTGAATAGAGTTAAGCTCATGGGAGAAAAGCCCACAGAACCTTCATTTGCTGATGAGCCACAACTCAAAATGAAGAGAAACAGCTCTAAACATCCATTGAAAATCGGAACATGGAATGTATGAAGTATGAATTTGGGAAAATTGGAAGTTGTCAAAAATGAAATGGAACGCATCAACATAGATATCTTAGGCATTAGTGAGCTGAAATGGACTGTATTGGCCATTTTGAATCTGACAATCACATGGTTTACTATGTAGGGAATGACAAATTGAAAAGGAATGGTGTTGCATTCATCGTCAAAAAAGAACATATCCAGATCAATCATGAGGTACAATGCTATAAGTGATAGGATAATATTCATGCGCCTACAGGGAAGCCCAGTAAATGCCACTATTATTCAAATTTATGCACCAACCACTAAAGCCAGTGAAGATGAAATAGAAGAATTCTACCAACTTATTCAATCTGAAATTGATCAAACATGCAATCAAGATGCATTGCT
>NW_006408553.1:19219094-19229827 GCF_000296735.1 Chrysochloris asiatica | reverse complement strand
TCAGCCAGGTGGCATCATTGATGGTGTCAAGTGTGGCAGCGGTAATGAGGTTGGCCCAGGATCAGACATTCTTTCTTTCTGCTATGCATGGGGTCGCTATGAGTCGGTTCCGACTCAATGGCACCTGACAACAACAACAACAGGTTCCCTTTTTTGGTCTATTTCTAATTGTTGGAGATATTGTGTTAATGTTTTAGTTTTGGTTCTTTCTTCTTTTCGTATGTGTGCATTTATAGCAATAAATTGTTCTCTCAGCAACTCTTTCGCCGTGTTCAAAAGACTTTGGAATGTTGTGTATTCATTCTCATTTGTTTCTAGGAAATTTATGAGCTCATGCTTTATTTCTTCTACTATCCAATAGCTTTTTCAGCAGGATGTTATTCAATTTCCATGTATTCGACTTTATTTTCTTGGTCTTCCTATTGTTGATTTCTTGTTTTATAGTATTGTAGTCTGAGAAGATGCTTTGTAGTATTTTGATATTTGTAAATTTATGGAGACTTGTTTTCTGGCCTAACACATGCTCAATTCTGGAGAATGTTCATGTGCACTAGAAAAGAATTGTTGTATAGAGCATTCAACACAACAACAGCACGATTGTGTATTGCCAAGAAATGTAAAAGACAACTAGCTAGCCAGCTGATTAGAAGAGATCCATACTTGTGCCCATACCAAGAGGTGACCCAACAATTGTTAAAATCTTAGGGCAGTATCAGTGTTATCCCATGCAAGTAAAGTTTTACTAAAGGTAATACAGAAATGTCTGCAACCATACATTCACAGAAAACTTCCAGAGGTCAACTCGAATTCAGAAGAGGATGTGTATTCCATCAGGTGAGGTCCATGTGCATAGTTGTCTCTTATGCTGTTTTAAAAAGGTATTTAAAATGAGCAATCATTGGTTTTGCAGAATTCTATCATGTGATCTCCAGTATCTTTTCTATCACCAAGCCATATTTTCCAAGTACTGATTCTTCTCTTTGTTTCCAACCTTTGCCTCCAATCAACAGTAATGATCAATATATTTTTTTATATTTTTTTTTACATTTCAGCAAATATTTTTTTACAGGATAAATTCTAGTAATAGAATTGCCAGTTCCAAGAAGGTAGGCAGGTTTTAAGAATTTAATACATATTTTCAAGTTGCCTTCCTAAAAGAATATTCCATTAAATACTTTCAGCAAATATAATAGTGAGTGGGAATATAGTGTTGTTGCTGCTTTTAAGTGCAATGGAATTGGTTCCAACTTTTAGCAACCCTACCTAGGGTTTCTGAGGAGTGGCTGGTGGATTTGAATTGCCACCTTTAGGTTCAAGTCGACCTTGTGTGGTGTAGTGGGGATGTATACCCTGCAAGCCTGTCTCCTCCCCCCACCCCCTATGGTCATAAGCACACAGCCCCTTTCCCTCTCTGGATCTCAAGTCCCCAGCCATTCCATCTCTTCACATCATCCTCTCTGTCTCCATCTCAGACCTCACTGCTTCTCTGGGTAGGGTCCCACTCTCCGCTTTTCTCCATTGATGGTCCCAGGGCCCTCTGCTCCTAGACTGAAAAGTTAATCACTCCCCTCCTTGCTATAAAATGTCCACCTTTACATTTCCAGTCCTCACAATCAGTCCTGATAACAATTATTCACTATTGCATCACAAGAGATCCATCTGCAATTCATTTCATCAGCCCTTCCTGGATAGGCTGGATACTATTCACTGGAGACTCTGCCTTCCTCCTTGCCCTCTGGATCTAGGTTCCCTCTTAAAAGCTTGTAAGCCAGTCACTTCTTGCCATTGTATCCCTCCCCCCATTTTGGGTAGCCAATGTCAAGTTGCCCATCCCTGTCTACTCTTTGTGTGGACGGGTTGGGAATAATTCTTGCAGCAAGGATTTGTTCCTTCTTTTGAGCTACTGCATTTATAGGTGTAGGTTAAGTTTATCAAATTGTATCAGATGACGATTTTTTTCCTCTTCTTTCTTCTTCAAGTTGAGCTCTGATCATCCAGTCATTGAAGCCAGGTCAAGTGGGTATTATCTGCAAGTGTGGGTGTTCTTGCCTCTGTCTGCTCTCTTCTTATCAGTTGAACGCTTAGCTCTCCACTCTAGTCCTCTGTGGCTGTGTCATTGACTCTGAGCCCATGAGTCCCCAGGTCTTGCCACACTGCTGGCTGACCAGGTCTCCACCTGGGTTCACAGGAGTCTATTGAACATTGTAGGGCTTAGTTTGCTGCTTCATTGATGTTTTTCCCTCACTTCCCTTTATGGGTGATGTGCGTGGTCGCCAATCAGAGCATGTATTCCCATTGCGTCTCAGTCTTGGAAGAGGATTTGCACTGAGAGGACCTGACCACTTGCCTTGATGTCTCCTGAGCAAGCAACTTGCTTGTTCTTGTAGTAACAGTCGGACTGCCTTTATTGTTTTGTATTTTTCCTGTAGGTCTTTCTTTCAAGAAGTATCTTCTCTTTTTCTAGCTGTTCCAGGCTGGACTGCTCGTCCTTTCAAGTGGAAAATTTCCCATCTCTGAAGATCTGGATGTGGTTCAGGCTTCCACCTTATGTAATGCAGAAGCTCCTCAGGAAACCTCCTTCACCAGACACATTATAGCCCCTTTTTAAGAATTCCAATCAGTTGTGGGCAGAAGACAGACTTACAAGCTTTCTCTGGTGATATATCTGGCTATTCCTTTCTCTCCCCTTCCAGTATCTATTTAATAATACAATGCAAGGAAAACCAAGATTCAAAAGACAGCCAAGCATATTAACATTATTCCCCCCTTTCCCCCATTCCAACCATGTCTCAATCTCTGTATCCCAGAGCCCTGTTGTTCTAAGACTGTGCCTACAACATTTTTTACCTCTGTCCCATTTAGCCCATTCAAACCTGCTTAATTGTTCTCCCATCTGCTTTTTCTTCCGTTCCCCTCTCCCTACTTGTATATTGCCCACCTCCCCAACACCCAAACTATCCTCTATCTATTCCCTACCCTGTGTTCCACCTTCCCCTCCCGCCCCTAACCCTATGTCCCAGCAACCAGCTAAGAATCCACTTTAGTGGATTAGTATGGGTTATTTTTCTTAGTCTTTTACAGTAGTGGTCCTATGCAGTATTTCTCCTTTTGTGACTGACTGATTTCACTCAACATAATGTCCTTAAGGTTCATCCATGTTAGGTAGTGGCATGCAGCTTCCTTGTTATTTTTCAAGGTAGCATAATATTACATTGTGTGTAGGTACCACAGCTTATTTATCTATTCTTCAGTTGATGGGCACTTTGGCTGTCTCCATCTTGTTGCTATTGTAAATAGTGCTACTATGAACATTGGTGTGCATATACCTTACCGTGTTGTGGCTTGTTTTTCTTGTGGGTAAATACCAAGTAAGGAATTGCTGGATCGTATGGTATTTCTATTTTCAACCTTCTGAGGAAGCTCCATATTGCTTTCCAGAGAGGTTGGACCATTTTCCAGTCTCTCCACATCCCCGCCAGCATTTATTGTCCTCTACTTTTTTGATCTTTGCTGTTATTGCTGGTGTGAGATGATATCTCATTGTTGTTTTGATTTGCATCTCTCTAATGGCTAGTGATCGTGAACATTTCTTCATATGTTTGTTGGCTGCCAGGATCTCCTCTCTGGTGAAATGTCTGTTCATACCCTGTACCCATTTCTTGATTGGGTTATTTGTCTTATTTTTGTAGATGTGTAGTATTTTCCTATAGATTTTAGAAATGATTCCCTTATCTGATATGTCATGACAAAATATTTTTTCCCAGTCTGTGAGTTCCCTTTTACTCTCTTGGTGAAGTCTTTTGATGAACACAAGCTTTTAATTTTTAGTATGTCCCACTCATCTATTTTGTCTCTTTTTGTGTACTTTTCAAAATGTGTGGCAGTCTGTATATGCCTTGAATTAGCACCCTCACATTTGTCCCTATGTTTTCATTGATGATCTTCATAATTTTGGGATTCACATTTAGATCTTTAATCCATGTTGAGTTCATTTTTGTATAGGGCATGAGGCAAAGGTCTTGTTTCAGTCTTTTACATATCGCTTTCCAGTTCTGCCAGCACCATTTGTTAAAGAGAATGTCTCTTGCCTATGCAGTGTGCCTAGGCACTTTGTCGAAAATCATTTGGCTATAAGTGGTTGGGTTAATATCAGGATTTTCTATTCTGTTCCATCGATCAATGTATCTTTCATTGTACCAGTACCAGGATGTTTTGACCACCGTAGCAATGTAGTAAAGTTTGAAATCGGGTAGTGAGAGCTCATGATAGATCTTGATATGTTCTTTTTGATGATGAATGTGACGCCATTTTTTTTCTTTTTTTCAATTTTTCATTCCTGGCATAGTAAACCATATGATTGTCAGATTCAGAATGGCCAATACCAGTTCATTTCAGCTCAGTAATGCCTAGGATATTGATGTTTATGCATTCCATTTCATTTTTGAATATTTCCAATATTCCTAGATTCCTACTTCATATATTTCATGTTCTAATTATTAATGGATATTTACAGCTGTTTCTCTTCATTTTGAGTTGTGTCCATCAATAAATGAAGGTACCAAGGACTTTACTCCCAAAAACTTTACTCCATTTGCATCATTACAGTCAAGTCTATTTTGAGGAGGCAGTTCTTCCCTAGTAGCATTTTGAGTGCCTTCCAACCTGAGGGCCTCATTTTCTGGCACTGTATCTGACAACGTTTCTCTTCTAAACATAAGGTTTTCAGTGACTAAATATGTGTAAGTAATTCGTCTGTCCTTCTTCTTAGTCTGTCTTTGTTTGGAAACTCAGCTGAAACTTGTCTACCACGGGTGACCGTAATGGTAGAAAACTATTCCTGTGGCATAGTTTTCAGAATCACAGCAACTCAGAACCCACCACAGTATGCCAAACTGACAAACAAATGGTTTGGCCACTAAGATGTCTTACAGTTTAGCAAGCGATAAATCCAAACTCAGAGTTCTGGCTCTGAGGCTTTTTCTCTGGTTATTGGAGGTTACCATTTCAGGATCCCCTGATCTAAAAGACATGCTCTGCTCTGAACTCTTCTTTCTTAATGGTAGTAGGTCCCTCTGATATCTGATTATTGCTTGTTGTTGTTGTTAAGTGCTGTCAAGTAGGATCTGACTTGTAGTGATTTTATATAGGGTTCCCAAGGAGTGGTTGGTGAGTTTGAACTGTCAACCTTGTGGTTCAAACCAACCTTTGGATCCGGTGCCAATCCTATAGAACCACACCAGAACTTTTGCTTAATCCATTTTATACCTCTAAAGTGATTGACTCAAGACAGAGTTTAATCCTGTAGATGGTATTTTGTTGTTGTTGTTAAGTGCCGTCGAGTCGGTTCCGACCCATAGTGTCCCTGTACAGGGTTTCCGAGGATGTAAATCTTAACGGGAGTAGAAAGCCTCATCTTTCTCCCGCAGAGCAGCTGGTAGTTTCGAACCGCTGACCTTAAGGTTCACAGCCCGATTCATAACCACTACACTACCAGAGCTCCTTCGTAGATGGTATACTGCTCTATTAATATTACTGACTCTAATCATGCTTCTTTAAAATCATAGAGGTTAGGATTTATAGCATATAAGATAACTATATTACATTACAAAGTGGATGATAATTACCCAATGCTGAGAATCATAGCTTAGCTTAGTTGACACATATTTCTAGGGTACAATTGTGCAATTCTCCCACAAATAAAAATGTTTTTGTTAAGTACTGCCAAGTTGTTCAGACCCATAATGACCCTCAATAGTGTTTCCAAGGAGCAACTGGTGAGCTTGAACCACCGACCTTGCAATTCAAACTGACTTTGCAGTTCAGTGCATTAATCCTTAGCACCACATCAGGACTTCACAAATAAAAGTAAGAGTTATATAATGCAGTTTGCTGATGGTGTTTGTGAGCCGTGGTGTCAGTTCCAACTCCTATTAACCTGCATAGGATTTCCAAGGTTATAAATCTTTACGAGATCAGAAAACATCTTTCTCCCATGGAGGTACTGGTAGATTTGAAATACTGACCTTGTGGTTAGCAGCCCTACTTGTAAACCGTATGCTACCCAGGCTACTTTAGTGTACCAATAAACATGACATGTCTGTTATTTTTTTTCAAAACGAGAAAAACAAAAAATGAAAAGCTTGGTCCAAAATCAAGAACATACTGGAATTGCAGATCCTGCTAGGAAAGTAGTGGCAGAGTGGGGGTGGAAACAGCTAATGACTAGCACAAGTATTATACAAGAAGAGAAAGATGTGAAGATGAAAGAGCATAGATTGAGTTGTTCAGTGGTGTGAAGCTCCTGTCTAGAAAATAATTTAACCTTTGAAATCTCACTCTGGGGAATAGGGAAAAATGGATCTTACTTTGCAAAGAGAAGTGTTTTCTTATAATGGATCCCCATGTATGAATGGAAAAACTATCTAGCAGCTTTTAACTAGATTGCAGATAAATGGAAATGATTACAAAAGCCAAGCAAATTAGGCAGTAACTATGACATTCCTACTGACTCCCCACAGACACCTTTAGAAATACATTATCATCTGAGACATTTCTGTTCACTTATTACCACCTTATTTGTATTCCTCTCCTTCCAGGATATGTCACACAGGATGCTTTTATTTTTTTTTAAAAAAATAAATAAATAAAAGAACAGGGCAAGCCAGCTTGGAGAACTTTCTAGCTCCTGCTGTTAAAACCCTAACATAAAGCAGGCACTCCTGTAGTGTTCCTGCAAGCAGGCTGGGGGCAGTTAATGTTAAAGTTTGCCATACCAATCAGAGAGGTTTCTGTTAACAGAAATTGTTGAAGCTGAACAAATTATTCTCCTACTTAGGTGTTTCTCTTCCCTCCACTCTGTCTCTCTAGGCTTGGTGTTTTGCCCAGCTTGTGACTGATGATTCAGAATCTTACACTGAACCTTAAGCTGCAATCATCATTGTGATTGCAAGATGAAAGCATTAGTGGAGGAAACAACTTAAATGGTAATGCATGGAGATTCAGATTTAGAATCAGAATTCTAAAACCATTCATATTACTGAATGTGGGAAACAGAAGTCAAACATAGGAATGAATTAAGTAGTACAAAAACCTACAATTGTTTCCTGCATTAATGTGTAATGTTGAAGCTTCCCTGAGCACATCAAGAGAAGCATTTTGTGAAACTCTACTGGGGCTTCAGTTCTCAAAAGGCAGGCAGACTATTTTGTGCTAAACCATCTAAATGTATTGTAACATAATTAGAGTTGTTCAGAGTTCAGGGAACAGTCTGTCAATTCTTCCTGGATTTCATTTTTAATTTGCCTCAGGAGCATAGGAGCCACTTCAGAACCTATTTAAATAGAGACAATCTTGCACAGGTAGGAATGTAAATATCCCTCTAAAACTAAGTGTTGATACTAAAATACTCTGTTGTAGATATTTGTAAATTGGCTTGAGTTACACACTTGAGGAAGTCTGCTTTCTGGGGAGATCATTTTGAATCTTGCAGCTGACTAATGATTATTTTCTATTTCTAAGCATTCTCCGTGTTGTTATTTTTAAATCTGTATAATTTTGCATTTTATGATGAAATAATTCCATTCTCAAGTATATACCCAACAGAAATATGTATGTGTGTGAATTCACCAAAAGATATATAGGAATGCTCATAGAACGTTCAATGGAAAAAATGCAAATTCTAACAACAGTGAAAATCATGATTAAATAAATAAAATCATCCCTATAACTATGAAAGAAATACTATACAGCAATAAAAAGGAACATACAAGATAGAGTATGAAGAAACACTATACAACAATAAAAAGGAACATACAGAGTAAAGTCACATATGTTGTTGTTGTCAGGTGCCATTGAGTCGGAACCCACTCATAGCGACCCCATGCATAGTAGAATGAAACAATGTCCGATCCTGGGCCAACATCACTACTGCTGCCACACTTGAGTCCATCAATGTTGCCACCTGGCCAATCCATCTCGTTAGGGGTCTTCCTCTTTTTCTCTGACCTTGCATCTTACCCAGCATAACATCCTTTTCCAGCGACTGTTCCCTCCGAACAATATGTCCAAAGTATGAGAGACGAAGCTTAACCATCTTGGCCTCCAAGGAGCACTCTGGCTGCACTTCTTACAAAACAGATCTATTGGTTCTTTTGGCAGTCCATGGCACTTTCAGTATTCTCCTCCAACACCACAACTCAAAGGCATCAATTCTTCTACGATCTTCCTTATTCACTGTCCAGCTTCTGCATCCATATGAGGCAATTGAAAATACCATGGCTTGGGTCAGGCACACGCTATTCCTCAAGCTGGCATCTCTGCTCTTCAATACTTTAAAAAGTTCCTGTGCAGCAGATTTACCCAATGCAATACATTGTCTGATCTCTTGACTGCTGCTTCCGCAAGTGTTGATAGTTGATCCAAGAAGAATGAAGTCCTTGACAACTTCAATCTTTTCTCCATTAATAAGAATGTTGTTTATTGGTCCAGTGGTGAGGATTTTTGTTTTCTTGACATTTAGGTGTAATCCATATCGAAGGCTGTGCTCTTTGATCTTCATAAGTAAATGTTTCAAGTCACATATACTATAATATAATATGGTATTGTAAGATATGATAAGATGTAATATTATACAGGAACCACGCATAAAATTGCACATTTTTATAATTATAAGTCATATTCAAATTTTTAAAGCTAGAAGTAAGGATAATGGATTATCTTGGAAGAGGGTACAAGAAGACCTTCGGAGGTAATAGGAATATTTTGTTTGTTAACTGAAACTTATATGGGTGTGTTGACATCAGATAAATTAATGTAACTGTATATGTAGGACTGTGTACTAGTTGATATTACCCTCAGTAAAACTTTACTAAAATAAAATAAATCAAACTTCTTTTGCATTATATTTTTCACTAAAAATAAAATAAGCTTGTTTTATATTTAAGACCAAATAATGTTTAAGTTTGTTTTATGTATTATTTTTGTAACTAATTTAACATATACCATCAAACACAAAAATGAACAAAACATAAATATGTAGTTCAATTCATTCACCAAGTAAATATACCCATGTAACTAGAAAATGGTCCAAATATAAAGCAAAGGTATTATAATCTTATCCTTTGTAAGATATATAATTTACTATAGAGAAAAGTCCTTGTCATGCTTAAATATGCCTCTATTGGATAACCTTATTAATGAATAATATTGTTGTGGTTAGCCAGTCACAAGTGGATTTCTGTTCCAAGTCAAGATGAACCCTTTCATAACAAAAGGAAACACTGACTTCCTGTGCTATCTTTATCAGAGATTATGATAAATAATAAACCACTAATAAATAAACGTGTTTGTCATTGTTGAGAATATACACAGCAGAACGTACAACAATTGGAGTGTTTTTTATACAATTCAGTGGCATTGATTACCTTCTTCAAGTTATGCAACCATTCTCATTGCCCTTTTCTGGCCTGCTGCCCACCCCCATTAACATAAACTCACTGCCCTCTAAATTTACTATCTAATCTTTCAAATTACTGATGTCAATTTGATACCATATGGTTAGATCTTAAAACAGTACAGTGTTTGAGGCAGAAATGCTTTATTCATTATACTATTGTTTGGTTTAAAGAAGACTCCAGGGGTATTTTTTATTTAGCATTTAAAGATTAAAGATTATCTCAGGGCAACAGTTTAGGGGATGCATCCAACTCAATTGTTCCAGAAAGATCCCTAAGTTTTTTATTAGGTGATTTTAATCCTATTCCCCTTTATTCTGAAAGTTCCACTGAAACCTCTTCAACATCGTAGCAACACATAAGCCTCCACTGATAAATAAGTAGTAGCAATAGATGAGGTGCATTAGCCAACAATTAAAGCAAGAAAGCAAGAACTCTACAAGAAAGCAAGAACTTTACAATTGGATCACCAATGTCTCTGAAAGAATGAATCAACTTTACTGTTTCACAGTTTTTGACTTTGAACTTACTTCATTTTCTGTATAATGAAAAACCCGGCTGCGCAGGAGATTTGAATAGGCAGCGGGTCCACACAACAAGCGCTGGTGGGGTTGTTGCTGGCCGGAGTCCTCTCGCCATGGATAACGCGGGACTTGTGCTTCAGGTTCAGAACATCCTGGAGTAACATCTTCTACCTGTGATATAAAGTCGAATAGACAAGTACAATCTGTGCATTAATCTATCATGGAGGGCGGCAGTTAAACAATGTGTGAGAACTGCGCAGACTTGGTGGAGGTGTTAAATGAAACCCAGACCACGGAGCAGCAGGGTGAAAGATGTCTGGAGACCAGGTCAATGGGAAGACGCTGCCCAGCGGCCAGGCTGTCCTACTTACCCCAGATGCAAAAGCCCCGTCCTAGCCTAACCATTGGATCATGGCTTTGAGGTGGGGTCGACCAACTTAGAGACCCACAAGCGCAGCCCATAGGGTCTCACTACAACCCAGTAACCCCTACTGCGCTTACGGCTCTTGATTGACATCCGAGGATGGAAATCCCGCCTTTGAGCCAGACTTAAGGGCCCTAGCACAAGGATATTCCTATTTAACAGCAACCATGCAACTGCCACTCATCTGTCTGTCGTGCTGTGGTGGTTTGAATTGCTGTGATTCTGATGGCTATGCCACCGGTATTTTAAATAACCAGCAGGGTCACCCATAGTGGACAGATTTCAGATGAGCTTCCAAACAAAGACAGACTAGGAAGAAAGAGTGACAAACTA
>NW_006408553.1:19207097-19216534 GCF_000296735.1 Chrysochloris asiatica | reverse complement strand
ACATTGTTTCATTCTGCTGTGCATGGGGTCACTGTGAGTTGGTTCCGACTCGATGGCACCTGACAATAACATAGCATTGTAGGTAGGATAATCACTGGATTGTTAATTGTAAGGTCGATGGATCAAACCCGTCTCTCCCACAGCCCCCCCACATCTGGTGGGTTTGAACAGCAATGTATACATGTTGTTGTTAAGTATGGTCAAGTCGATTCTGACTCATAATGACATTGTGTAAGGTTTCTGAGGAGCAGCTGGTGGATTTGAACTGCTAACTTTGTGATTCACAGTCTAGTGCTGATACTACAGTTCCACATATGCTCTTCATGGACTTCTGGTGTGGCACTGTAGAATCAGCACTGGACTGCAGACCAGAGGGTTGGCCGTTCAAACTTACCAGCTGCTCCTTGGAAACCCTATACGGAGTAGCTATGAGTCAGAAATGGCTCAATGACAGTAACAACAACAACATAGTCATCATATATGATAACTATTAATTTTCATGAAATTCATACATTAGAATTCTGTGTCTTACATCAACCCTGATTGGTTATATCATTAACTAGATATAAAAATTGTTGTTTTTGTTGTTAAGTGCTACTGAGTCACTTCCAACTCATAGTGACCCTGAGGGTTTCCGAGGACTAGCTGGTAAATTTGAATCACCAACCTTGCCATTCAAACTGAAGTTGTGGTCGAGTGCTTATCGTACATCACCATACCAGTACTCCAAAGCATTTTATGCGTTGTTCCATAAAATGATGCCCAAGGTCTCTAATTTCACTCAATATTACAATGTATTTTGTTTCTATTTTTCTAATTGTTGATTCACATTTCTTAATTCGTTCTGTAATTTAAAAAATACCTATTTCATTCTTGTAGATGTTGTTGTGTGCCGTCGAATGGGTTCTGACTCACGGCACACTGGTGATAACACAATCATTAGTGTTTGTTATCTCTTGCCTAAAATTGAATAATCTGGACAAGAGAAACTTCATTGTCTGGGATCAATTCAAATAGCAAAGTTTGGGTGCTGGAGTGAAAAGAAAGGGAGTATCTTGTAATTTTAGTTATTTTTGCTAGGCTGCAAGCATTTTTCAGTGTTAAATAACACAAAATAGGCAAGTTTTTCTGCAGTATAGTAATTATTTAATGACACTTCAAGTCAAAGCCAATGCAAGCTTTGTGGAAAACAATTTGGCAAAATTGTTAAAAACCTTTAAGAGTTTTAATTATTCACCAAACTGCTTTATATATTAATGTTTAAGAAATAATGAAAGATGTGCATGAATATTTATGCATAAGTATATTCATTTCTGCATCACTGAGAATAGTAAGAAATCAGATTAGTTGAATATTGAAATATATACTGATGTTGGAATTAATTAAAATATACTCATAGGAGGGACTATTATGCATTTTTAAAACTCTGTTGTTTAATGGTGTTTTCATAATATAATGATGAATGGAATAATAATATTCAGTAAGAGACAGTGTTAGGTATACAATATTATCCCAATTATATAATAAAGGCTTCACAAAGTTTGTGGAAAATGGAATAAAAAAACAACAGGGAAAAAAAAAACCACACACACACACTAAATAAGGAAGACATAGTCTCTTCAACAAGTGGTGTTGATAAAACTGGAAATCCGTTTGCAGAATGAAACAAGACTCATATCTCACACCATATACAAAAACAAGTTCAACATGCATTAAAGACCTAGATGTAAAACCTATAACTATAAAGACCATCAATGGGAAAATAAAAGCAAACTTGTTGTTGTTGTTGTCAGGTGCCATCGAGTCGGAAT
Organism: Chrysochloris asiatica; assembly: GCF_000296735.1. NCBI lineage: Eukaryota > Metazoa > Chordata > Mammalia > Afrosoricida > Chrysochloridae > Chrysochloris > Chrysochloris asiatica. The sequence continues at coordinate 19,214,723 of NW_006408553.1, read as the reverse complement.
CGACTCATAGCGACCCCATGCACAGCAGAATGAAACAATGTCCGTTCCTGGGCCAACCTCACTACCGCCGCCACACTTGACGCCATCAATGATGTCACCTGGCCGATCCATCTCGTTGGGGGTCTTCCTCTCTTTCTCTGACCCTCCACCTTACCCAGCATGACATCCTTCTCCAGCGACTGTTCTCTCCAGACAATGTGTCCAAAGTATGAGAGACGAAGCTTAGCCATCTTGGCCTCCAAGGAGCACTCTGGTTGCACTTCTTCCAAAACAGCTCTATTGGTTCTTTTGACAGTCCATGGCACTTTCAGTATTCTCCTCCAACACCACAACTCAAAGGCATCAATTCTTCTACGATCTCCCTTTTCACTGTCCAGCTTTCACAACCATATGAGGTTATTGAAAATACCATGGCTTGGGTCAGGCGCACCTTAGTCCTCAAGCTGACATCTCTGCTCTTCAATACTTTAAAAAGTTCCTGTGCAGCAGATTTGCCCAATGCAATACGTCGTCTGATCTCTTGACTGCTGCTTCCGCGAGTGTTGATAGTTGATCCAAGAAGAATGAATCCTTGACAACTTCAATCTCTTCTCCATTGATAAGAATGTTGTTTATTGGTCCAGTGGTGATGATTTTTGTTTTCTTTACATTGAGTTGTAATCCATACATAAGGCTGTGCTCTTTGATCTTCATCAGTAAATATTTTAAGTCCTCTTCACTTTCAGCAAGTAAGGTTGTATCATCTGCATATCTCAGGTTGTTAATAAGTCTTCCTCCAATCCTGATGCCACGTTTTCCTTCATAGAACCCAGCTTCTCGTATTATTTGCTCAGCATACATATTGAACAAGAATGGTGAAAGAACACAACCCAAACTTAGGGACTCTAATAAACATAAATACATTATCAAGTATTATTTAAAAAATCACAAAGAGTGGAAGATAAAATAGATGACTGGGACCTTCTATAATTTAGAGAATTATGAGCCTCAGAATATTTTGCCAAAAAAGAGTAAAAAGGTAGCCCACAGACTAAGAAAGAAAATTTTTGCAATGACATATAAGACAAGATACTAATGTTTTTAAAATTTATTAAAAATGACAACACTTCTACAAGAATAAGAAAACAATACAATTGAAAAATGGGTGTAGGACATGAACAGACACGTCACCAAGGAAAAGATTCAAGCAGCCAACAAACGTATGAAGAATCGTTCACCATAATTACCCATTGTTGTTGCTATTAACTGCTGTTGAGTAGGTTCTGACTCAAGTAGCCCTGTATACGGTTTCTGAGGAGTGGCTTGTGAGTGTGGACCACCAGCCTTGTAGTTCAAACTGACCTCATTGTTCAGTGCTTATCTCAAAACAACAATTAATACCAGCATTGAAAACAAAACAACAAATGCTGGTGAGGATGTGGAGAGACTGGAACTCTCCTATAATGCTGGAAGGACTGTAAAATGCTTTAATCACTCTGAAAAATGGTATGGCACTTCCTCATAAAGTTGGAAATAGAAATCCTTTATGAACCAGCAATCAATCCCTTTACTTGAAATATATCCAAAAGAAATACAAGACCGGACACTAGTAAATGTTGTTGTTGTTGTTAAGTTCCATCAAGTCAACCCATAGTGACCCTGCACAGGGTTTCTGAGGCTGTAAATCTTTACAGGAGCAGAAAGCCTCATCTTTCTCCCATGGAGCAACTGGTAGTTTCGAACCGCTGACCTTGCGGTTCACAGTCTAATTCGTAACCACTATGCTACAAGTAGATATATGCACACTGATATTCATCATGGCACTATTCACAATAGCAAAAAGATTTTGAAATCCTAACTGTCAATCAATAGAAGAATGGACAGAATGTACTATAGTACATACAAACAGTAGAATAAATGCAATGTTGAAAAATAAACAGGAATCTGTGAACACTTCATAAAATGGATGAATCTGGAGAGCATTGTTGTTGTTGTTAAAAGCCATTGAGTCAGTTCTGACTAATAACCGACCTAGTATAGGATTTCCAAGGAACAACTGGTGAGTTTGCAATGCCGTCCTTATGATTCAAACCGACCTTTCTATCCTGCATTTATCCTACAGTGCCACACCAGAAGTCCACTGGAGGACATTATACTGAATTGAATTAGTCAATTATCTTAGGACAAATATTGTATGAGACCATTATTGTGAAGGAAGCATAGTGACTCCATACAATAAGCACTGTTCGAGCCCACCAGTTGCTCAAAGAGAGAGAGGTGAGGCCTTCTGCTCCCTCAAAGAATTAAAAGCCTTGGAAACCCTATACAAGGTCACTATACATTGTAACCAAAACCATGGCACTAAAAACCAATAAAACAAGTTGCAAAAATTAAGAAAATATTTTTATAGTAAAAGAAATATTCTTTGATGGCTAATAGGGATGGGAAGGAGGGAGGAATAATTTACTGCCTACAGCGTAGGTAAATGTTGGCTCTGGTGATGGGCAGGGCAATATGCAAGAAGGGGAGGGTAATATGCAAGAAGGGGAGGGCAATGTACTAGAAGAGAGACGATGAGGGGTGGAGAAGAATGATGAAGGTAGGCGAAGACACAGAGGTATTCATAGGCCAAAGGGGATAGATGTAAATAATGATCTATACACAAACTTGGAACAATAGTATTTTGTGCGTAGATACATGGATTGAGACATAGGCTTAATAGTAAGGGATGAATGTGCCGGTGCATAGTTTTTGTTAGGTGCCATCAAGTTGGTTGGAGCCCATAGCAACCCTATCTACAATAGATCAAAACAATGCCAAATCCTGCACCATCTTCATAATTGTTGCTATGTGTGAGCCCATCATTCTGTTGCTGTGTGAATCCATCTCACTGGGGGTCTCCCTCTTTTCACTGTTCTTCCACAGTTCCAAGTCCTTCTCCAGGAACTGGTCCCTCCTGACAACATGTTTGAAGTATGAGAGACCAAGTCTGGGTATTCTAGCTTGTAAGGAGCATTCTGGTTGTACTTCTTCCAACGTAGATTTATTTTTTCTTCATCTCCAACACCATAATTCAACTGCATCAATATTTCTATGGGTCTTCCTTATTCACTACCAACTTTCACATGAATATCAGGCTATTGGAAATTCCATGTCTTGGGTCAGGCGCATTTTGGACCTCAAACACTTCTTTGCTCATGAACAATTTAAACAAGTCTTTAGCAGTAGATTTGCCAAATGCAATATATCATTTGATTTCTTGACTGCTGCTTCCATGAGTGTTGGTGGATCCAAGCAAACTGAAGTCTTTGATAACCTCAATCTTTTCTCCATTTATCATGATCTTATTTATTGAGCCAGTGCTAAAAATTTTTGTTTTCTCTACATTAAGGTTCAACCCATACTGAAGGCTGTGGTCTTTGATCGTCACCAGATCAAATTTTAAGTCCTCTGTATTTCAGCAAGCAAGGTTGTATCATCTACATATCACAGGTTGTTAATGAGTTTTCCTCTAATCCTGATGACACATTTTTCTTCATATAATCCAGCTACAGTGGACAAAATTATGAAAGTTTCTTAGACATTATCAAGCATATTAAGGTGATAAGTTGCTGGGCCTGAGAGCTCAGGGACATAGTCTCAGGGGACACCAGACTAGGCATAGCATAGTCCACAAAGACAATGTTCTACATCTTACTTGGATAAGTAGACTCTGGGATCTTGAAAGCACATGAGCATCCATTCAAGTGCAGCAATTTGTCTCACCATGTGCGGAAGAAAGAAGAGTGATAAGAATTGATAAGGCTTGGAATCAATTAATCCAATGAACTAATGGAACATGGAAACATCAGTCTCCATGACCATGAGAATCACATTAGAGAGTCCTAGATAGAATGGAAGAAAATGTGAGGAAAACCTCAAAATTGTGTAAGAAAACAAAAACAAACAAACAAAGGAGGATCATTTTTACTGGTCAGAAAGAGACTGGAAGAACCAGAGACTATGGCCCTCAACCATATTTTAGGTCTGGAAAGGAACTCACTCTTGTGGCTGAATTTTTAGCTAAGCATCAGATAGATTTATAATGGGGACAACAACATGGAAAGGTATGTTCACCATGAAATAGTCATTCCAAATCGAAAGAGCAACAGTTGTCCTAAGGACAAAGTTGAAAAGGGATGGAAAGCTGGGTGGAATGTAAATAGGAACCACAAGGAAAAAGCAGTTTAACTGTTGTTGCGTAGAAGGTATTGTAATCATTGAAATGAAACAATGTATGACTTTTTGCATATACACTTGATGATCATCTGTAACGATTCATTCAATTCACAAAAACAAGTTTAAAAATTGAAAGATAATGAATGGGCTTTGTCCAAAAACCTCATACACAAGGACATATACATGCACTCAAAAGGTTACTAAAATATAACAATGGTAAATAGTGTGAATTTTATTCTTTATATTAGGAGTCCTGGTGTGATGCTGTGTTTTAATATCCTAGACTGTAAATCCATTTGAACTGTAAGGTCAGTGGTTCAAGCTCACCAGATGCTCCTCAAAAACCCTATACACAGTCAGTATGTGTCAGAACTGACTGAACAGCACTTAACAACAACTTACTTTATATTTTATTTATTATTCATTCCATATTTCCAATAATAAGTACATATTAAGACTTAACAAAGTATCTGTACTGCATTCTGTTCCCTCTTTTAAAACAGTAGTGCTCAAATAAAAAGACTTCATAGCTTTTTAATTTGTCATTCTTATCACACCTATGCTCCTAAACTGATCTATATTTCTGTTCTTTAGAAGAAACTATTTAGGAAGTTCTAGTCTTCTGGACAACCACTTTTCTGTCTGTTTGTCATACTGTGGTAGCCTGCATATTGCTGTCATGCTGGAAACTGTCCATCAGTATTCAAAATATCAGCAGTGTCATCCATGGTGGACAAGGTGCAGCTGAGCTTCCAGACTAAGACAAACTAGAAAGAAGGAGAGGTAAACTACTTCTGAAGGCTTAGCCACTGAAAATCTTATGACTAGTAGTGGAACAATGTCATATAGTACCAAAAGATTGATTATTGAAATATTTTTTAATATCACTAGAATATTGTCAGATATAGTGCCAGAAGATGAGCCCCTAAGGTTGGAAAGCATTCAAAATACAGCTGAGGAAAAGCTGCCTACTCAAAGTAGAGTTTTCTATGATGAAGTGAATTGAGTAAAGCTTTCAAAACCTTCATTTGCTGATGGGGCACAATTCAAAATGAGGAGAAACATCTGAAAACTTCTATTAATAATTGGAACATGGAATGTACAAAGTATGCAGTAAGAAAATTTGAAGTTCTCAAAAATGAAATGGAACATATAAAGACTGATATCCTAGACATTAGTGAGCTGAAATTAACTCACATTGGACACCTTGAATCTGACAATCATTTAGTTTACTACGCTGGAAATGAAAAATTGAAGAGGAATAGCATCACATTCATCATCAAAAATAACATTTCAAGTTCTATCTTGAAGTATAATTCTGTCTGTGATAGGATAATATCCATATGCCTACAAAGGAAAAACAGTTAATATCACTATTATTCAAATTTGCACACCAATCACTAAAGCCAGTGATGATAAAATTGAATAATTCTACCAATGTCTTTAGTCTGAACTTGATTAAACATGTAATCAAGTTGTATTGATGGTTGTTGTTGTTAGGTGCCATCGAGTTGGCACTGACTCATAGTGACCTTATGCACAGCAGAACCAAACACTGCCCGATCCTGGGCCAACCTCACTACTGTTGCCACGCTTGAATCCATCAATGCTGTCACTTTGTCAATCAATCTCATTGGGGGTCTTCCTCTTTTTCTCTGACCCTCCACCTTACCAAACATGATGTCCTTCTCCAGTGACTGGTCCCTTCTGACAATATGTCTGAAGTATGAGAGACGAAGTTTGGCCATCTTGGCCTCCAAGGAGCACTCTGCTTGCATTTCTTCCAAAATGGATATTTTGGTTCTTTTGGCATCAATTCTTCTACGGTCTTCCTTATTCACTGTCCAGCTTTCGCATGCATATGAGGTTATTGAAAATATCATGGTTTGGGTCAGGTGCACCTTCGTCCTCAAGCTGACATCTTTGCAGTTGCATTGATAATTAGTGGTTATTACAATGCAAAGGCTGGAAACAAAGCAGAAGGAACTCTATTTGGAAAGTATTGCCTCAGTGATAGAAATGATGCTGGAGATCAAATGATAGAATTTTGGATGACCAATGAGTGACTTCTTCATTGCAAATACCTTTATTAAACAACATAAAAGATGATTATTCCCCAGATGGAATACCCAGAAATAAAAATGACTACATATGTGAAAAGAGACAGTGAAAAAGTCAAAGCAAGACCAGGAGCAGACTGTGGAATAAAACATCACTTACTCATATGCAACTTCAGGTTGAAACTGAAGAAAATTAAAACAAGTCCACAAGAGGCAATATATGACCTGGAACATATCCCACCTGAATTTAAAGATCATTTCAAGAACAGATTTGAAGCATTAGACACTAATGACTGATGACCAAAAGTTGTGTGATGACATCAGGAACATCACACATGAAAAAAGCAAAAGGTCATTAAGAAGACAAGAAAGAAGAAATAGAACAAAATGGATATCAGAAGAGACTCTAAAACTTGCTCTCCAGTGTAGACATGCTAAAAGTTAATGGAATAAATGAGGAAGTAAAAGAGCTGAAGAGAAAAGTTGAAAGGGCAGCTTGAGAAGACAAATTTAAATATTATCATGATGTGTGCAAAGACCTGGAGTTAGGAAACTAAAAGTGAAGAAAAGACTCAGCATTTCTCATACTGAAAGAAAGGAAGAAAAAATTCAAACTTTGTGTTGCAATATTGAATGATTCTTTGGGAAAAATATTGAATGATGCAGAAAGCATCAACAGAAGATAAAACAAATGTAGCGTCAGTATACCCAAAAGAAATAGTCAATGTTCAACCATTTTTGAGACAGCATATTGTCAAGAGATAATGGCACATAAGGAACATGTCCAAGTGTACATTGGCAAAATGCAAAGTTCCAGCCATTGATGGAATACAAATTGAAATCTTTCAACAAACTGATGCAGTATTGTAGACTCTCACACAAGTATACCAAGAATTCTGGAAGATAGTTACCTGGCCAAATGATTGCAAGAGAACTATATTTGTACCCATTCCAAACACTGATTAACCAACAGTGCAGAAATCATCAGACAAATCAGTAAAACGGTAAACAATTAAAATATTTCTAAAGATAATTCTAAAAGGCTGCAAATAGTTCATTGACATGGAGCTGTCAGAGATTCAAGGTGCCATGGCTCCAATGATGGGATGAACAGAGCTCAACCCAAAGATGATAGAAGAGGAAAAAAGCGTCATCTGATACAATTTGACAAACTGGACATCCACATATAAATGCAGTAGTTCAAAAAAGGAAATAAATCCCTCCTCCAAGAATTATTCCCACTGCCTCCACACAAAGAGTAGATAGTGATAGCCATCTTGAACATTGACTAACCAAAATGGGAGAAGGGATACAAAGGCAAGAAGTGACTGGCTTACAAGCTTTCAAGAGGGAACCTAGATCCACAGGG
>NW_006408553.1:19193075-19206280 GCF_000296735.1 Chrysochloris asiatica | reverse complement strand
GAAGAATTGATGCCTTTGAGTTGTGGTGTTGGAGGAGAATACTGAAAGTGCCATGGACTGCCAAAAGAACCATTAGATCTGTTTTGTAAGAAGTGCAGCCAGAGTGCTCCTTGGAGGCCAAGATAGCTAAACTTAGTCTTTCATACTTTGGACATATAGTCAGGAGGGAACAGTCACTGGAAAAGGATGTCATGCTGGGTAAGATGGAGGGTCAGAGAAAAAGAGGAAGACCCCCAATGAGATGGATTAGCCAGGTGGCATCATTGATGGCATCGAGTGTGGCGGCAGTAGTGAGGTTGGTCCAGGATTGGACATTGTTTGGTTCTGTTGTGCATGGGGTCGTTATGAGTTAGTTCCAACTTGATGGCACCTGACAACAACAAAAACAATCAATGATAACAATTTCATAGTGTTGTCAGAATAAAATGTATCATTATATGTAAAGTACTTACAGCAATGCTTGGTGTATTGGGAACACCACATAAATTGTTGCTGTTTTATAGGAAACATACAGCTATTCTTTTTTAGAACAACTTCATAGCTTTAATAATGATCATCTAGTAACTGAGGAACTAAAGTGCTCAGAATACAATGAGGTACAAATGAAACTAAGAAAGAATCATTATTGGAGGAGCTAGGGCCATTTGCATAGCATGGGTTATAGGCAATCTTCAGAGAGAAAATAATTAAATGAACCATAATGGCTGTATATGCAGAGATTTTTTTGTTCTTTGTTTCTGGTGTGACACTATAGAATATAGCACTTGACCACAAGGCCGGCTTGAACCACAAGGTTGGTAGTTCAAACCCACCAACTGCTCCTCAGAAAACTTATACAGGGTCACTATGAGTTGGAACTGACTGGAGAGCCTTTATCAACAACATGTTCTTATCCAATAGAATTTTCAGTAGCTTCTTTTGAAAATGTAGATTGCTCTGCAAGCATTATCTGTGTGGACTGCAACCTCTATTTTTCCATTAGCAGAGAGTGAGTTAACCTGTTTGTACCAACCATTAATGGGGATAAATGTTGGAACTCTTGCTTTCCATATGGAGACTCTGTTCAGGATCCCACCAAAGCACTTCATACTGACATGCCTGCCTGTCAGTAGAGGATTTTGTATCACTAAGATGCTAACATCCTGGTGTGATGCTATGGGTTAATGCACTGGACTGCAAAGTTGGTTTGAACCACAAGGTAGGCAGTTCAAGCTCACCAGCCACTCCTCAGAAACCCTATATAAGGTCACAGCCCACTCAAAGGCACTTAACAATAACAACAATGATGCTAAAAAGGCAGACAAAGGGGTACTAGGAAGAAAGACCTGGTGATTTACTTCTGAATATCAGACTTTGAAAGCCTTACAGATCATTAGGGTCTGATCCGCAACACAGCATAGAAATAGTGTAGTTCTGGCTGCATTTTGTTTGGTCGTGCATGGAGAAATTCAACAGCAGCCAGCAACAATAACAATGTTCTTTTCTCAGCTATGATAAAAACAAGTATCTTTTAAACCTCTTCGCCTCCAATAGTGCATATCTTAAGGCTAAAGAAGCTTTTAATTCTCAAACCCAAGGAAAACTTGAAAAATGAATTACATCTATATTGGCAATTTAGAGTGAATGAATCTGTGATTCAGAGTGGTAAAACTACTATAATGTCATGGTAATTCACTTCTGCTTTTCTCTCAGATCAAGTACTACTTCTTTAAACCATGGAGATATTACTGAAACTAATTCAAACTTCCTAAATTGTTCACTCTTCTTCTGTTTGTTCTGTAATGTATGGGTAAAACACTACCCAATTTCTGGCTTTCATTAAATTCCTCACTTTTTTAATTCAGTTTTTCTTGGTTATTACCTGCTACACATCACTGATATTCAATGATAATTTGAATAGATGTCAAATAATTTCCATTTTCATGTACAGACTTTACTTGCTATTAGAATAATAACTTGAATCTCTAAACACTAAAACATCTAATGATACTAATTATAGATATAGACATCTATACACTAATGTTAGATTGTTTAGTTTTTAAAGTAAGAAGAATAATGCAGGGCAATAGGAGGAAAAGTTCTGGTTGTTGTTTTGTTTTTGAGTCCTGGTGTGGTGCTGTGGGTTAATGTGCAAGATTGCAAAATTGATTTGAACTGCAAGGTCAGCGGTTCAAGTTCACCAGCTGCTCCTTGCAAACCATATACAGGGTTGCTATGCATTGGAATTGACTCGGTGGTACTTAGCAGCAACAACATTGTGAAATGGGTAAAGGTTTATAGAGCAGATAGGTTTTCCATTCAATAATGTATACACATTTTGTTCCATGTCATTGATTATAATCCTTCCAAGGAGCTCTAGTAGCGTAGTGGTTACGAATCGGGCTGTGAACCTTAAGATCAGCGGTTCGAAACTACCAGCCGCTCCGCGGGAGAAAGATGAGGCTTTCTACTCCCGTAAGGATTTACACCCTCGGAAACCCTGTACAGGGTCGCTATGGGTCGGAACCGACTCGACGGCACTTAACAACAACAACAACAATGTAATATCACTTATCCATTTTCTTCCCTGTATTTCCTGTTTCCATTCCTCTTTCTTCTCTAATTCTTCTAATTGTTGTCCTTGAGTGAATACTGCTCTTTTGGTTTCAAATGGTTGTTTATTCTAATGTGTTATTATCCCCATTATAGACCTGTCTATTGTTTGATTTAAAATTGAGTCATAAAGGTAGTTCATTTCCAGACCTGAAGTGTGACTGTGACTAAGGGACATGATTTCTAATGTTCCACCAGCCTATCCAACCATCAAGCTTGGTCTTTTTTAAGATTATGAGTTTTTTCCACATTTCCCCACCACTATGCCCAGGACTTTTCAGAGCAGTTAGTTTAGTAGACGGGCACCATTTAGTTCTTCTAGTCTCAGGGTCATGACAACTGGTGTTCACATGGCCTATTAGTACATTTGGACTAATTGTGTTCTTGTGTTTTGGTTGTTGTTTTAAAATTTCTTTACTCTTCTTTCCTGTAGAAATGGAGAAATCATTGGTTGTACCTTGGATAGAAGCTCAGGAGGGAAATTTCTTAAATGTGTATATCAGTTGTTCCCAGATACTTGTCTTTTTAAGAATTGAGAAAGAGTAAGGTATATTAGAGTGAAAACATTGAAAAGGCAAGCTAGAGAGAATGCTATTTAGAATCATACTTTATTCTTTTTTTAATTTAATTTGGTCAAGAAATTATGATGCATCTTCAAATTCAGTCCACTTCTTACCAATTATTATTTCTCCAGATAATTCCTTCCAAAGAAAGAAATGTCTATGATTGAATGTGTGGCAGATTAAAGATGGGCTCACAATGTTCCATGCATTGAGAGGTGGGATCTCTTCCACTGAACCTGAGCTGACACCAGTGTCCTGTTTGCAAAACAGAATGTAACAGAAATGCATTTGTGTCTTCCAAGTTTAGGTTGCAAGAAGCACTGCAGCTACTGACCAGGTCTCTTGGGATATTGAATCTTGGAGCCATGAACTGATATCTATGAATTGTGATTAGCCTGAGACCACCATGCTGAAGTGATCACATGAAAAAACCACCATCTGCATGAAGAGAGAAGGAGATGAGATAAAGTATTTTGACTGTCTTCAGTCCTTCTAGGTTCATGACTCATTCTATCTGAGGCCCCTAGATAATTTAAAGTGGAGATGAGTCAGCAACACAGCCCAAATTTCAGAACCACAAGAAAAAATTGTTGTTAGATGCCCACAAGTCAGTTCCGACTCATAGTGACCCTATGCACAACAACAAAATACTGCTTAGTCCTGCACCAACCTTACAATTATTGTTATGTTGAGACTATTGCCGCTGCCACTGTGTCAATCCTTGTCATTGGGGGATATTCATCATTTTAGTTGACCCTCCACTTTACCAAGCATACCCATATCCTTCTCTATTGAGAGATTCATTCTGGTATCACTGAAATTTGAGAGACAAAATTTTGCCATCTTGGATTCTAAGAAGCACTCTGGCTGTACTTATTCCGACCGACATAGATTTGTTTGTTCTTCTGGCAGCCCATGGTACTTTCAATATGCTTTTCCAAAGCCATAACTCAAATGCATCAAATTTTTATGGTCTTCTTTATTTATTGTCCAACTTTTACATGCATATGAGGCTATTAAAATTACCATGGCTTGGGTCAGGTACACCTTAGTGATAAAACTGATATCTTTGTTTCTGAGCACTTTAAAGAGCCTTTGGGCAGAAGATTTGTCAAATACCAAAGTCATTTGGGTTTTTTGTCTGCTGCTTCCATACATGCTGATCATGGTTCCAAGAAAAATGAAGTCTTTGACAACTTCAATATTGTCTTCATTTATCACGATATTTTTTATTGGTCCAGTTGTGATAATTTTTGCTTTGAGGTACATCTTCAGCAGCATTTTAAATCCTCTTTTCTTCCAACAAAGCAAGATTGTATAATCTGAATATAACAGGTTGTTATTAGTTTTCCTCAAATGCCTATGCCATGTTCTTTTTTATATAATCTAGTTACTTGGATTACCTGCTCAGCATATAGATTGAATAACTATGGTGAAAGAATACACTCCTGGTGCATTCCTTTCAGATTTTAAACCATTCAATAGTCCCTTGCTCTGTCTGAACAACTGTCTATTGTTATGTGTATAGGTTCCTCATGAGTATAATTAAATGTTCTGTAATACTCATTTTTCACAATATTATTTATAACATGTCATGATACACACAGTCAAAAATATGTCAATAAAGTAGATATAAACATCTTTTGGTATTTTCTGATTTCAACCAAGGTCCATCTGACATCAGCAATAATATTTCTAGTTCTACATCCTCTTTTGAATCCTACTTGAGTTCTGACAGTTCCCTGTCTCTGTACTAATGCAACTGCTTTTAAACAACCTTAGCAATATTTTTTTGCATGTTATATTAATAATATTTTAATGGTTTCTATATTACATTATATCACCTCTCTTTGGAATAGTCACAGTATGGATCTCCTCCAATCAGTTAGCAAAGTTTTTGGCACAGATGAATAAGTACCTCCAGTGCTGCATCAATTTGTGGAAATATTTAAATTAGTATTCCATTAATTCTGGAGCTTTGCTTTTTTGTCACTGTCTTGAGTACAGCTTAGACACCTTCCATCAGTCTCATTGACTTTTGATCATATGCTACCTCTTGAAATGGTTCAATCATTTCTTTTTGGTACAGTTACTGTATATTTCTTCAAAAAAAATTTTTTTTCATGTTTTCTGCATCATTCAATAGTTTGCTCAATATTTTCCTTCAGTATTGTAAGCTGAGGCTTGAATTTTTCCCCCCCTTTTCTTTTAACTTGAAAAATGCTGAGTGTGTTCTTCCCTTTTGTTTTTCTAACTCCAGACCTTTGTACATTTCATTAGAATACTTGACTTTGTCTTCTTGAGCTGCCTTTTGAAGTTTTCTATTCAGTTCTTTTACTTCTTTGTTTCTTCTTCTAGTTTTAGCATATGTTACTGGAGAGCTAATTTCAGAGCCTCTTCTGTCTTTCATTTTGGTCTTTTCTTCCTTTCCTATCTTCAATGACCTTTTTGCTTTCTCCTATATCATTGTTGTTGATAAGTGCTGTCAAGTCAATTCCCACCCATAGCGACCTCTATACAGGGTTTCCAAAGAGCAGCTGGTGAGCCTGAACCACTGAACTTGCAGTTCAAATGGTTTTGCAGTCTGGTGTATTAACCCACACAGGCACACCAAGTCTTGCAAAATTCTATCATACAATCTCCAGCATCATTTCCACCACCAAGGCCATATTTCCAGCTACTAATCCTTCCTCTGGAGTCCTGGTATGGCGCTGTGGGTTAATGCGCCAGACTGCAAAGCCATTTGAACTGCAAGGTCGGTGGTTCAAGCTCACCAGCTGCTCCTTGGAAACCTTATACAGGGTCGCTATGGGTCGGAATCAGCTTGACGGCACTTAATAACAACAATCCTTCCTCTTTGTTCCCAACCATTGCATTACAGTCACTAGTAATTATCAATGAATCTTGATTGCTATTAGATACATTTCAGACTGAAGAAATTGGTTGTTGTTGTTGTTGTGTGCCGTGGAGTCGGTTCCGACTCATAGCGACCTGTACAGGGTTTCTGAGGCTGTAATCTTTACGGGAGCGGAACGCCTCATCTTTCTCCCGCGGAGCAGCTGGTAGTTTCTAACTGCTGACCTTGCAGTTCGCAGCCCAATTCGTAACCACTACGCTTAGAATTCTTCAATTTTATCATCATTGACATTAGTGGTTGGTGCATAAATTTTAACAATAATGACATTAATTGGTCTTCCTTGTAAATGTGTGGATATTATGCTAATACAGACACATTGTATTTCAAGATAAATCTTGAAATGTTCTTTTTGATGATAAATACAACACCAGCCTTCTTTTATTGTTCCTGACACAGTATACTGATTGTCAGCTTTCAGCTTACCAATGTTTAGAATATCAGTCTTAATGCATTCATTCCATATAATTTTTACAACTTCCACTTCTCATAGATCTGTACTTCATATATTTCATGTTCTGATTGTCAATGTATGTTTGAAGTTGTTTCTCTTCATTTTGAGTTTTGCCCCATCAACAGTAAAGGTCATGAAAGCTTTGCTCCAGTCACATCATTATGGTCAACTGTACTCTGAGTGGCAGTTCTTCCACATTCACCAAAAAGACTCATTTCTAGTACTATATCTGACAATATTTTATTACTATTTATAAGGTTTTCAGTGGCTGGACATTCAGTAGTCTATTTATACTTCATCTTAGTCCATTTTAGAATAGATGGACTATACTAAGGAAACCTGTATAGGGTTTCTAAGGAGCGGCTGATGAGCTTGAACCACTGACCTTATGGTGCAGACCAACCTTGTAGTCCAGTGCATTAACACATGATATCACACCAGGAATCTCTGTCTCTCATTCTCTCTCTCTCCATATATATATATATGAGCTCTGGTAGCGTAGTGGTTATGAATCGGGCTGTGAACCGCAAGGTCAGCAGTTTGAAACTACCAGCTGTTCCGCGGGAGAAAGAGGAGGCTTTCTGCTCCCATAAAGATTTATGGCCTCGGAAACCCTGTACAGGGTCGCTATGATTCGGAACCAACTCCAAGGCACATAACAACAATAACATATATATATGAATAGTGGTAGCTTTGTAGGACAAACTGGAGTGTGAACCACAAGGTAAGCAGTTCAAGCCCACCAGCTGCTCCACAGGATAAAGATAAGGCTTTCTATTTCCAAAAACATTTACAACTTCAGAAATCCTATACAGTGTTGCTATGAGTCATCACATACTTGACATCACTTGCCAACAACTATATGATGTCAACTAAGTACATATGTAGTCCTGGTGTGGTGCCACAGAATAAGGTGCTGGATCACAAAGTCAGTTTTAACTCCAAGGTTGGCAGTTCAAACTCACTAGCTGCTCCTTGCAAATCCTAAACAGAGTCACTATGAGTCAGAACCAACACGACGGCACTTAACAACAACAATATATATATATATATATAGTCATTGTATGGCACTGTAGGAGAAGCACTACACTGCAAGGTTGCCAGTTCAAACTCACTAGTTGCTCCTCGGCAACCTTATACAGGGTTGCTATGAGTTGGAACTGACTCAGTGGCACTTAAGAACCACTAAAAACATATACATAGTTATTTGTGCTTAATTTTTTGTTGTGAATTGTGTGGAGAATTTCAGAGCAGATCAGCTTGCATACAATGATTTGTATATATTTTCTTTCATGGCACTGATTACAATTCCCATAATGTAGCCTCACTCAATTTATTTCCTTTCTGTTTCCTGTTTCCATTTCACATTCTTTCATAGCACTTCTGAACTTTGTCATTAGGTAAATGCTGCCCTTTTGGTCTCAAGTTGTTGATTATATTAAAGTGTGGGTACCTCTCTAGTGTTATTATTCCTCTTATAGACCTGCTGATTGTTTGGATGAAAATTGACTCATTGGGATGAGATTTCCAGAACTGAAGAGTGACTAAGGGTCATAGTCTCATAGGTCAGTCTTAAAACATTAATGTGAAAGAGATATTCTAGCTTAGATTTGATCATCATTTACAGTACAACCTGTAAAAGCCAATATTTTTGTAAGGTGGAAACCAAACAGAGGATGGAAACTCAGATATTTTCCACTAAAATGAGAGATAGGAAGGTGGTAAGACTACACTGAATACTTGCAAAACAGGGAAAAGCAAGGCAGTCCTATTGAGTTCTGACTAACAGCTTTCACTGTATAAGGAAATTCTTCATTGAGAGCAACTACGAAATAATCATGTGCTTCACATGATATTCAGATTGCTTTTTTTCAGCCTCATGCTAGATACACATTTCAAGAGACAATCTGGAAGTAGTTATTCTTTCAGGAGCTGAATAAAAATGTCCACAGCAATGTTGATTTCACTGTGGTAATAGAGAAAGTGTCATGTCAGAATTCTTTTCCTGTTCATTGAGATGAGCGCTTTTTCATTTTCTAGAAAGATTTTGTCTGTGTTTAATTTGATTTTTAAAATAAGCTTTTGCTGTAGACAACAATCCTAATAATCTATTTCAAACCTTTAAAACAGGACTTTACTATAGCCTTGCTATAGTGTTGTTCTTCTTTTCCCCTCTGTACAAATTTTCTTCTTTTTCCTTACCAAACTATCCTTGGTTTTGACTATATTTATTATCATTATTTTATTCACAGTTCTTGTTGGAGGCAACACAATCCCAGTAGCTCGTTGTATTTGTTGAAAATTACTTTAAAAATATTTTTTTCTTAAAATTGTTATCTGTGCAGTGTTATTCTTTATTGAGTGGTGACTAGAATCTTATAAGCCTGTGAGTGGCCATCTAAAGTGAAACTATTGG
The DNA here is from genome assembly GCF_000296735.1 of Chrysochloris asiatica. NCBI lineage: Eukaryota > Metazoa > Chordata > Mammalia > Afrosoricida > Chrysochloridae > Chrysochloris > Chrysochloris asiatica. The sequence goes on along the minus strand of NW_006408553.1, from coordinate 19,197,341 downwards.
TCTCACTGTTCAGGGCAAAAATACATGGAGGAAAACCATAGATGCATGGAAACACTTAGTCCAAAGGACTAATAGACCACTCAAATTTCAGTCTCTATTATTCAGACACCAGAAGACCTAGATAGTACCCTGCTACCACTGTCGACCCTTCAGAAAGGGGTCACAGTTGAGAATTCTGGATAGAGTGGGAGAAAATTGTTAAATAAAAGTCAAAATTGTGGGCAAGACCAGGTGTACAAAGATTGGTGGAGCCCTAAGACTATGGTCCTTATTCACTCTTCAAACGTGAAGTTGAATTTACCCCCATGGCTCAATTTTCAGTCAAACAATAGACAGGCCAATATAGTGAACAATAACGCCAAGGAAATACGAACTCCCTAGAACAAGCGATCATATTAGACATAAAGGGCAGCATTTATTTGTCCAGGTATATAAAGCAGGAATGGATAAGTACAAGGACAAATATGAACAGTATAAAAGAAAAAAGTTTATTACACTGTGGATACTTTATTCAATGTCAAAAAATAAAATATGCATGAATTATTAAATGGGAAACCAATTTGCACTGCAAACTTTTAGTCAAATCAAAAAAAGTGTTTTAAATAGTTGTCTAAGAATCAGTTGGTTGTAATTAAATCAACAAATTTTTTGTTAACTTTATTCAGAAATTAGATATTCATGAATATTATAGAACGATTTTAAAGAAAAAAATAATTGTAGTATGTACTAAAGGATCTTGGTGGCTCCACAAGATAAGAACTGGACTTTGAAACATAAGATCGGTGGTTGATGCCCACAAGCCACTCTGAGGGAGAAAGAGGAAACTTGGTAACCCTATGCAGGTTTGCTATGAGTTAGAACCAACTTAACAGCTTTTAACAACAAAAGTATCTCAGTTGAAATATACAAATACACACACAGACAGGAAAATAAGTTCACATTATTTTTCAAAACATTTTGAGTAACAAGTTTAATTTTAATGTTTAGTTTCCTCTTTCAAGCTACATTTTAAAAAAAGCTTTATAACTTCTTTTATCTGTATGTGTTTTTAATTAATATTTTTCTGAGACAAGAAAAAAATAAAATCTGTAACTTTCCCTATTTGACATCTCTGTTTGTGTGTGCGTGCATGCATGTGTGTGGAAACTGTGTGAACATTTTAGGAATTTGCCTCCAAAAATACAAGCAATAATTGAACTGCATTGTAATGTGTGTGGAAACTGTGTGAACATTTTAGGAATTTGCCTCCAAAAATACAAGCAATAATTGAACTGCATTGTAATGTGTGTCACTGACTGCTGTTGCCTCAGTTGTCATTCTTCACAATGGCTGGATGCTGCTTGAGCTGTGGAGGTAGAGAGGAGAACAATTACCTTTTATCTTCTATTCTATTTCAAATAGTCCCTAACCTACTTGAATTTATTGATTTGTTCATATGAAAAGCAAACAAACAAAAACAAAATTCTGTGTCTACAATGAGATACAGAATAAGGATGAAAAGATAAGGACAGATACACATGAAACCTATTCCCAATGGATTTTTTTATTTCTAATTCTTGGCAGAGAGGACTGATTGTTTTATATCGATGGCAATAGATTTAAAATTCTATGCCATTCATTATGATGAAATGTTGCCTTTTGGAAAGTCCAGTTCTTTTAGATTTGAAAAGAGCCAATGAGTCTTATCTAGACAGCTCCTAAATGAGCACAGAGAGATGTAATTCCCTAGAGCTGCTTCCTAGAATCCAAACATATGGCCAAGGTAGAGGATACAGAAGAAATAAGGCACACATGTATTTAATCATTGAACACCTATGAATTAAGTAACATGCATAATTTCCATGCTAAATTTTAACATACAGATACATTGTATATGTGGTAGCTGGTGCTAGGATGGTTATATTCTGATTTATAAATGAGGCATGAGTGGCACAAAGAGTTTGCACTTAACTTTTAACTTAAAGGTTGTTTGAACCAACTTTTTTTTTTTTTAACTGTGAAATTTTGCTGTGGAAGAAAGGCCTGGTAATCAGCTTCTGTTAAAATTATAGTAAAAAACAGTGAGGTGCAGCTGTGTTCTGTAATACATAGCGTTGCCATGAGCAGAATCAACTCAACAACAATAGATTTGCTAATGTTTTAATACACATTTACTTTTGTAAATTTGTAGTAAATTTGTATAACATTTCTGGTATGAATTTAACATTCTCTGATAAGTTATTTCTTCTTTCATCAAAGTCAATCCTATTATGTATATGAAAATACTAATTCTATTAAAATAATAATAGTAATAATCTTATTGTGTGTTTTCTAGTCAATTGCAACTCATAATAACCCTATATGACAAAGTACAACTGTACCATAGTGTTTCCTTGACTGTAAATCTTTATGGGAGAAGATTGCTAAGTCTTTGCTCCTGTAAAATTGCTAATGGTTTTGAACTGCCAACTTTTCATTTGGGAGAATAAAGAGCTTGAACCATCAGGGTTCACTGCAATAGTAAGAGGGGATTCTAGAAATTTCATAAAAAACTTCCAGTGTCTATTAATTCCATACCTGCACAACATTTTTGAAGCCTCCTTTTAGTTGTTGTTAAGTGCCACCAAGTCAGTTCTGATTCATAGTGACCCTGTATAGGGTTTCTGAGGAGCAGCTAGTGAACTTGAACCGCCAACCTTGCTCAAACCGACTTTGTAGTCCAGCACCTTAACCTGCAGTGTTACACCAGGACTCTTTATAGTAATAACTAACACTTATTAAATGTTTACTTGAAACCATGCACTATTATAAACACTCTGCTTAGAAATTGGTGAATTACAAATAATTATTATTCCCAATTTATTAATGAGGAAACTGAAAAATGGAGAAGTTCCACAGTTCCTACAGTGGCAGAACTGGGATTCAGTCCATGACAATTTGCCACTTTATTCTACCCCTTATTCAGGATACTTCACTGCTTCTTACTGGATCGTCTATATACAGTAGTGTTGGTGGTTGTGTGCTGTGGGGACAGTTCCAACACATAGCAACCCTACATAGGGTTTCTGAGGCTGTAAAATTTATTTATTTATTTTTTTTTCTGGTGTTGAGTGTTGCTTTTTTTAAGGTTTTTATTGTGGATTGAGTGAAAGTTTGTAGGGCAGATCATAAATTCCACATTCAACAAATCGTACATACATCTTTTTTCATTACAATGATTATAATCCCCTCCATGTACCTTCAGTCAACAGTAATCCTCTCTATTCACTTTAGTTTTTAAAAATAAATAAATAAAAAACACTCAGGCATATATAACAATTTACACCTCTAAAGGGCACATTCTGCAAGTCTGCCTCTTGGCCACCAGCTCTTAGTACCTCTTTTCCCATGAATCTAGACTACTCAGCCACTCCCCCTCTCCATGACCCCATCTCTGCCTCAGTCTCTGGTATTGCTGCTTCTCTGGATAAGGTCCTGCATTCTGCTTTTGCTCTTCTCCCTTGATGGTCCTAGGGTCCTCTGATTCTGGACTGTAAGATTAACCACTCCCCTGTTTTTGTTATAAAACTTCTACCTTCACAATTGTGACAGTTGCAATTAGTAATGATACGATTATTCACTATTGAATCATATGAATCTTATCCACATCTCTTTTCACCAGACCCAAGTAGGCAAGATGAAAACTATTCAGTGGGGACTCTTTCTTCTCCCCCATATTCTTAAACTAAACTCCCTCTTGAAACCTTGTAAGCCAGTCACTTCGTGTTTTTATCACCTGCTCATTTTAGATAGCCAATGTCTAAGTTGCCCGTCCCTATCTACCCTATGTACAGAGGGGATACCATTGATACTTGATGTGAAGACTCCTTCCCTCTCTGTTGGTATTTAGAGTTACTGCCTCCCTCCATGCGTATAGGTCAGGTTCATCAAAATGTAGAAATTTACCCTTGTTTCTTTTATTTAAAAAAAAAAAAATTTTTCAATCTTCCTCTAGTTGAGTTCTGATTGATTATCAAGCCCTCAAGGCTAAATCAAAAGGGTACTGTCTGCAAGTTTGGGTGTTCTTGTGCATCTCCCCTCACTTCATATCAGCCGGATGCTTCACTCTCAGCTCTAGGCCTCTGTGGCTATGTCCTTGTCCATGGGTTCAAGTGTCCCCAGGTCTCACCACACTTTAGACCAACCATCCCTTCCTCTTCTCTCTCTCATTTCCAGGTCAACAGGAGTCTATGAAAGGTGGTTGAACTCAGCCCATTTCTTCATTGCTGCCTTTCCCCCTCTTCCACT
>NW_006408553.1:19191438-19192310 GCF_000296735.1 Chrysochloris asiatica | reverse complement strand
TATAATTATTTTGATCATAGACTGACCTCCCAGATCCTCTGTTCTTATCATTTTATTCTGTTCTTGACTCTTCCATTTGTCAATTGAGTTCAGGGTGATGCTGTCACATACATCATTCTCTGGTTGTTTTCTGTTCTTATTTGTTCTCAGTCCACAGAACTTCCTTTAGTATGTTTTTCATAGCAGGGTTCGCTTTGGCAAAATCCCTTAGCTTCTGTTTATCCTGGAATGTTTTTATTATACCCTAGTATTTGATTGACAGCTTTGCTGTATAAAGGATTCTTGGCTGGCAGGTTTTTTTTCTTTCAGAGTTTTATATATGTCTCCCCATTGTCTTCTTGCTTGCATGGTTTCTGTTGAGAGATTGAGTTTAATCTGAATTGTTTGCCTTTGTATGTAACTCTTCTCTTTTTCCTACTCCTTTCAGGATTGTCTCCTTTATTTGATTTTGGAGAGCTTGATTGTGGTATGTATTGTTGATTTTATTTTGGTGTCAATCTTTCCTGGAGTTCTTTAGGTTTCTGGAATGCTTATCTTTTTGCTTTTCAGGATGTTAGGAAAAATTTCTTTCAGAAGTTCTTCAACTATCTCCTCTGTAGACTTGTGTGATCCTTCCTGTTCCAGAATGCCAGTAATTCTTAAGTTATTCTTCTTCGTGTTGTCCAACATGATTCTTAGGTCTTCTTCAGATTTTTTATGCTTTTTTTCTGCTTTTGCTCTTCTATTTTATTGGTATTGAGAGATTTATCTTCTAGCTCACTAGTTTTAGCTTCTATATCTTCAGTTCTACTCCTTTGCCCTTTCAGTGTATTATCCATTTCTGATATTCTATTATTAATCATTTGGACCTCTTTCTGTAAGTTTTGAATTGT
>NW_006408553.1:19166907-19191233 GCF_000296735.1 Chrysochloris asiatica | reverse complement strand
GGCATATTCAGGAGTTATCTGTGGCCTTAATATTTAGATGGTGTGTCATTTGGTATTTTTTATGCTTTCTGATTGCCTCCAGGTAGATGTGATCAGGAGATGGGCTTTTCTTTTTACTCTTCTTCCTGGGAAATTTGAAGATGTCACTGTTGGTCATTGTGACGTAACTCAGGATTTAATTTTCAGCCTATTTCCTTTTTAATTTGCCTGTCGCACTCCACATTTCCTGATCAGGCCTTTTTTTTTTTAGTGATAAACAGCTCAGGGCCAGCAGTGGCTGTTTTGCACTGCCATTTGGTTTTAAGTGGAAACTGTCACTTTAAATTTTGAGGAGATATGTGCACATGCATAGTAGAACCCTCTGAGGATTGGGGTGGGGTGTCCACTTGCTCAGGCACCCCCTCTGATCACCAAAATGGAGATGTGCAGACAGTGAGAGACCAATGAACAGATACAAAAAAAAAAAAAAAAGAAAATGTCCACACCTTTATCTCTGCAGTTCTGTCAGGCATCCATGGCTGCTCTGATCCTTCCCCTGCATGGTCTAGCCCAAGATGGTGGCTCCGGTAGCAACTGAGTGTCTTGAGCTAGAAAGTACTGGATTTCTTGCTTCTGCTAAAATTCCCCTAGCTGTAAGACTTTCAACCTTCTAAATATTTATTTATATGTGGTTCAGAGTTCTAACACCATCCTCTGAGCCTGCTTGGTCCTATATTCTGTGTTTTTGCTAATGGAGCTGCTCACTTCACCTCTACCTGATCCACCATCTTATTTGTTCTCCAAGTCTGTAAATCTTTTAAATGAGCAAAAAGCCTCATCTTTCTCCTGCAGAACAGCTGGTAGTTTTGAACTGCTTACCTTGAGGTAAGCATAGCCCAACTCATAACAAATACACTACCAGAGCTCCTTATATATAAGTAGAAGCTGATCATATTAAAATACCAACACAATTATTGTCTAGGCACTATAATTTATACATTAGGCTGTTATGGTTTTAGGTAAACCATTCAAGGAATAGAATCTTTTAAGAAAAGAAATGTATTAATTAATATAAGAAAAGAAAATTATAACACTAAAAATATTGTACAAATAGTACAAATAAATTGAGTTGTGTATGTTATTTCTCCAGTTTTGCCTTACTGTCTTTAGACAATATTTGAATCACATAATTCTCCCATTGTAATTGTGAAGTAGAAAGAATATGAAATTTGAAATACAGAACTCTTAGTTTGAATCTTAGGACAAAAAACTTTTTTAAAGGAACCACACTGTGCCCTCACATACATAAAATAATGAGTCATGTTTGCATAATACATTACAGTTTGCAGAATACATTCACATAGTTTTACTCATTTGGTGTGGTGCTATAGAATAACCACTGGACTGCTAAGCACAAAGTCAGCGGTTCATACCTACTAACAACTTCTCAGAAACCCTATACATGCTTGTTGTAAGTTCCCCCAACTCGATGGCAATTAAAAACAAATGTCTTTCCAAGGGAGCCCTGGTAGTGGAGTGTTTAAGCACTTGACTGCTTACTGAAAAGTCCATGGTTTGAACCTACTAGCCACTTTGAGGAAGTAACATGTAATAGTCTGCTTCCACAAAGGTTTACAGCCTTCATCACCTTATGGAGCAGTTCTACTCTCCTGTTTTTATGCTTGTTTAGTTTCGTGGGGTTTTTATTTTTGTACTTACAGTTTGATTGGCACTCCATTTTACAAATAAAGTATCTGGAGTTCAAAAACATCTTCCATAAAGTCCCCCAGCTTGAAGATGGCAGACCTGAAAAAAGAATGGCAGTCTAAGGCCAAAACAGCCACTGCAACATCCATGGTGCTCTCTGCAGCTTATTCTTGTATTCTCCCAAACTACATTCCCATTTCTGTCTCAGGGCACCATCCAAAAGCAATCAGTTTGTCCAAACTAATTTAACCTGCCAACATAACCTTGGAAGGAATGCCCTCTTCTGGGAGTATTGTAGTTTCTTAGTTCTTTGTAACAGAAATCTTACAAGTGTGTGGCTGTAGAGAACAGAACTCAGGAGTCTAGAGGATGGAGTTCAGGGTGTGACTCTATAGAGGGATATCCTTCTTTGTCTATTTTTGTTTCTGTCTTCCTCTTGTGTGTGTTCAGTCTCTGTGTCTGTTCAGTTCTTTTTATAACTCAAATGTGATCAGATTTAATCATTACACTTGTGTGCTCTCATTAACACAATGAAAGAAAAACCCTATTTTCAAACAGGATCATATTTACATGCACAGGGGTTAGGATTTCAGCACATTCTTTAGGGGATATAATTCAGACCATAAAAGGCAGCTTTCTTGTCCTTCCACCTTTACCAAGATCAACCATTCTTAGCCTTGTCACACAACTCTAGTTCTTAGCCTTGTCACACAACAGTTCATTCCATGTTACAGGAGACAGACCCTGCCAGCTGAAGAAAGTTCTCATACTGCCAGAATTTGTAAGTTTTGTTGTTGTTTTTGCTTTGCCAAGTCAATTCCAACCCCTCATGACTCTATATGACTGAGATCTTCTTGGTTGTAGTCTTTATAAAGTAAATTGTCAGGTCATTCTCTACAGAACCACTAGGTAGACTCAAACAACTGATCTTTAGATTTGAAAACAAGCACTTAACCTAGTACAAAAGAGGGCTCCTATTAAGATAATTTTGCCATATGTCAAACGAGTTTTATGTGCATATTTCCCATTATTTTTGTGAAAACTTCATGAGAACTGTACCAGAAAACTCTAAATAATTGAGCAACACCTTGTTAATTCTATATTAAAGGAGCTATGAAAAAGGACTTTAAGTATATATTATCTAATATTTTATTTAAGAGCAATAAGACATTTAAGTCAACTAGGTGGAAATAGCTATTTCAGATTCATGCTGTTTTGAATAAACCTATATCAATTTAACAAGATTTCACTGCACAAAGAACAGTTATTATTACAGGCAGTCCCCGGAATATGAGCAAGTTTTGTTCCTAAGTCTGTCTTTACGTCAAATTTGTATGCAAATCAGAACAGTTAGGTACAGTTGAATCTAATGTTAGTCAGTCAAATATGGTATGACTGGGCTTTAAAAAATTCGTGAAAAATGGAATTAAAAGATAATGAAAATTTCCCAAAAACATTCTGAGGTCTTCCTCATATATACTGTATATTTCTATGCATACAACATTTAAGAAACACTACCCAGTACACTAAAATATCTTTAACTTAATAATAATAATAATGTTTTGATTTGTGTTTTGTTTATTATTATGAGTCATTGCATACGCATTGAATTTTTAATATAATAGGCTTTACAAGGTGATTTATAATTATGAACACAAGTCAGATATTTGTAGTCTGGTGATGGCCTGTCCGTTGTTGTGTATTTTACAGGAAGATGTTAGAAATTTGGGGCATCTTGTCAAATTCTCATCTTTGTGGTGTTAATCAAATATTTTGTGACATTTGGTACCATTATTTGGCAAGTTTTCTTTTACTCTAAAATAGATCTTCTTTTGCTATATATTTCTATTTTCTCTACTTGCTATGACCTTGATGCAGTCTTGACCATGTATATACCCATGTTGAAGCACATGCCTAGAACCCATAAAGTCATATTGAAAGCATCTACTAGGATTTATATAACTGGTTGCAGAAAGTCCACTGAAATGAGTCTTCTTCATCCCCACCAAAATGGCATTCTGTAGCTCTGAAACTCTTGCCACTGCTTGTTATCTTGTCCTAAATTTGGCTTGGACCCACAATCAATGCTCATGGAAGCAGCAGTCAAGAAATCAAATGTTTTATTACATTAGGCAAATCTACTGAAAAAGATCACACATTCAAATCACCTCATAGGCATGTGAAAGTTTGACAATGATGAAGACCAGAGAAGAATCAATAAATTTGAATTTCGGTATTTGCTGGGGACAGCATACGTGGACCCTGGGTTGATCAGTGGCCCTGTGACATGGACGAAAATCCACCTGCATGGCCCTCCTCAGGACTGCGAGCCATGGGCCCTGAGGGCCAAGGAAGTGACCTCCTGACATCCCAGGTTCATTGGTTTTTGCGAACTCACTGGTTGGCTACCTCTGTATAATTTTCTTTGGTCCTAATATTGTTCATTTTATGCTTCTAACTCCAGTAATTGTAGCTTCTGAGAAAAATGGTTTCTTTTACAATGCTTCTCTTAATGCCTCCACTGTGTTGGCAGTGTGTGGAGTCCTGGGAACAAATCTTTCTGAGGAACAAGTGATAGCCACCTGGGATGAATGTCAGAACTGCTTCTTATTTGATGATTATTCAGTTATGTTTGATATCCATGAACAATAATGGGTTTGAAACCCCTTTTTAGAGCCGAGGCAGTAAAAAGTTTCCTCAGATAATTCAGAAGGGCCAGGAATAGGTATATTGGGAATATGAGAAAAGGTTTTTTAGAGAAAAACTACCCAAGGTTTGTAAATAAAGTAGAATGGTAAATTCTGGGAATGTTGGATTAGAGGATGATAGTGGCAGCCCCATTAAACCGCCTCTGAATATAATCAGTTTAACCCAGATGCTCTCCTTCCTCCTGAAAGTATATAGAAATGTGATAATTAAGAACAATGTAGCATTTTAGATATAGATAAATGAAGCCCAGTGCCTGAGATCTTGCTCACAAACAAAAGTTTGCAAAGTGTACAGAGACAACTTGGCTCCTTTCAGGAACCTTGCTTTATGTTAAGTATCCTTAAGAAACCGCACATTGCTGCTGTAGATCATTTAAGCCTAAAAGTTAATATATAACAGCTTGATTGAACCTTTTTTCTGTAAAAATAAAAATGTTAGATTGTTAAGAAAACCATGAAAATATCTTAAAAGTTGTTTCTTTGAATCATTTTGTCCTGTTTTGAATGATTAATCACATTTCAGTTCTGTATCCTATCTTATTTAAAGAATCACATCCTCCCTTTGTGAATTACATCCTTCTTTTGTAACAAATCCCTCCCTAAAAAAAGAGAATAAAAGACTGAGGTAGAGTGAGTTCTGAGTGCAATGCTAGGCAAGATGTTTACAGATCTGCCTACCTGCCAGCTTACATCATATCTGTGTGTTTGTCTTTTTTGTATATATTTTCTCTCTCTCTTTCTCTGTCCCTTTCGCCGCCAGATCTTCCTTCTTCATGACACCCACACTTCTTTGTCAAGGCTGGACCCCGACATAGAACCTCGACAGGTATTAGTGAAGAAAATTGAAAATATGATGGACTTCCAGAATAACAAGCAAATCTATTTTAGAAGAAGTCTAGCCCAAATGCTCCTTAAAAGCTAGGATAATGAAACTTCATCTCTCAGACTTTGGACATATTATCAGGAGTAACCACTTCCTGGAGAAAGACATCATGTTTGAAAAAGTAGAGCGTCATCAGAAAAGAAGAAGACCACCAACAAGAATAACTGACACAGTGTCAGTAACAGTTGATTCAAACATAACCTTTTGAGCATGGGGCAAGACCAGACCATGCTTCGTTCTATTGTGCATGGAGTTGCTATGAGTAGGCTCCAACTCAATGGCTCCTAAAAACAACAACAATAACACTATTTGGGATCTAGAGTTGATTTCTCCAGTATCTGAATTTTGACTCTCTCTTAGAGGCTTTGACTCATACATACTCATTCACTGCTTGTTCCATGTCACTGCCTCACATTTTATGAGAAGAGATGTATTATTTCTGCTCAAGCTTCATGAAATGACATAGGACCCTATGAGATCAATTGTTCTATTTTCCATCATATCCTGAGCACTGAGACATTTGTAGCTCATGTTGATAACATGAAGTGATTGTTAGTGTTTGTTCTGTTGTTTCCAAACCCTAAGAACAAGTTATCCCATGGGAAAAATGAAAGAAAAGGAGGGTGACCTAAATAATTTTCCATTATTCATCATTTGAATTCCCTTGCCTGGCAGCGCTGTAGAAAAAGTGCTGAACTGCTAACAGCAAGACCAGCAATACCAGCACACCAGCTGTCTGTGGGATAAAGATGAAACTTTCTGCTCCTGTAAAGATTTACAGTCTCAGAAATCCAAACAGTGCCACTATGAACAGGAATGAACTCAATGGCAGTGGGTTTTGAGGAGTTTGCCATGTGGGGAGCATTAGTAATATATATTATTGATGAAAACACTGTAATTCAGAATGGTTAACTTGCTTACCTAATTAAATATTTAGAGTATACACACTTAACATCTACCTTGAAACCTATCTTTACATTTCCATTGTTCCATACTTTTAGACTCAGGTCTTAGGAAGCTGAGCTAGTGGTAAAACAAGAGTCCACTTACCAACTTCTCTCATCTAGAATGCTTGTAGGGACATGGGAGAGAAAAGCTAACAGCAGAAACAGGGTTCAACCAGTGGTTGAAATGCCAATCCAGAATGGAGGACTCAGGCAGTGGATCAGAGAGTGAGGCTGGAGAGAGAGACACAGCTTTGAGAAGAGTTGACCTAATTTCCATACTAGAAGGATAAAGCAGATGGTTGGGAGTTGAGAAAGACAATACATTGGTGGAAGTAGAGTATATTTAGCCTAAATTACTTTTTCTCTTCCTGAAAATGAATGTATTTCATATAAATTGCTTGCATAACCTCACCTTCTTAGAATTATTTGCAAATGCTTTCATATGTTTTAAATGATTTGCAAAAATCAAAGAATATCTATTGTAATATAGTTGTGTCAAATTAGTTAGAGACCAATGTCTTAAATTTTGGGTGTCTAAAAGGTCAGTTTAAACCACAAGATCGGTGGTTCAAACTCATCTGATGCTCCTTGGAAACCCTGGACAGGGTCCATATGAGATGGAAACGACACAACGGCATAACAATAACAATAGTTATGGGCTTCACTTTATGTTCAATGCTGGTGCCATCACTTGACAAGAAAAGAATAGGGCTGTGTCCCCCTCTTCCCTACCTTCATTTTGTGACTCTGCTTGCTGCACCTCTGCTTTTTCATACTACCATTCATACATTCTGTGTTCTGTCTTAACCTATTCAGTCTTGTTTACAACACAGAAAAACAGGGCAATCACAGTTCCAAGTCAAAGGCATGATTTGTGGGTCCTGTTTACAATTTGCAGAGTACTTGCTGACTTCCTTGAGATGGAATCTTAATCTTTGACAAAAGATGGCCTACTCAAGTTTTAGGTTTTACACTTCCTTTTTTTCAACTAAATGAAGGATCTCTCATCAAGCTTAACAGCTTTGCTCAGATTATTATACCCACTTATCCCTAAGCTTTTGTCATTATAAGTAATAGATAAATAATTCCTTAAAGTGACACCAGTTTCTTATTTTTGCATTTTGACCATGTGACTGATGTGGCAAAAACATCAATACCAAAAACAGTTGCTGATGATTGAGAGAAAGTCCAATAGACATGCACAGCTGCTGTGTGCTCCATGACCGTAACCATAAATAGTTTTAGGTATTTTCAATAAGCAGTTATTGATTTTGCTAAAGTATAAGAACACGAATAAGCATGGGTAGATCAAATGTCCATGTTGTGTCTCATTAGCTTCTTTACCAGTGTTCCCAGTTTCTTCCCAACCAGAACATTCTCACAGCTATCAATTAGATTCATTTGAGGGTTCCTTGAGCTCACCATTTGATGGAGGTGTGGGTAGTCATAACCTAGATCTGAAGGGAAGCTACAGGAACAATTCTAATAAGGAAAATCCCTGGAAATTTATAGCTAAATAAGCCTTACCTAAATAAGGATGAGCTGGTCAAACATATACATGAAACTCTACTAAACCAGATGTATATTTTATAAGCTTTGAATTAGAAAGTAAAAATATAGACCTTGGTGCTATACTTTATCTTTCCCCCCTTTGATTCAATGTGGTCTCTAATTTTGTGGGTGGATACCAATCATACATATACAAATATCTGCTGTATTTTCACTGGTAAGCCAAAGATCTGTAATATTTATTTCACTTTTTACATTTGTTAACAAAACCTCTCAAATTTACAAGAGGGATTTATTTATTTTAACCTCCCTCCCTTTGCTTCTTTATTCTACCCCGCTATCCTGGCTAGTTAGAATTGGCAGCTGCTTTACCTGTTCCCAGAAGAAAACCCTACAAAGCTAATGATGCTGGTAGGGATTCCATTCATTGCAATAAAATGTCAAACAATGTGCTTAGGAAGTGGAATTGGCTAGAGAATGTGGCTGTACATTATTATTTGGGGCGGGTGGGAGGAGGTAAGTATGCCAATTTCATGCATTTAAATGTCATTCTTGTCCGTCTCATGGAGTTTTATGTCAGGTTGAATATAACTAAGACTCAGAGAGTATGAGTTAATGGAGACACTTTTGCTGCTAAATACCATTTTTTTTTTTTTTTCCTCCTTCTTTCCAGAGATAATCTGGACATTCTGAAGAGAAATCAAGGTGTTTGCATGCCTCACACACACACACATACACACCATGTAGTCCTTTTATCACTAACTATATGATTGATGTGGGAATAAAATGCACTATACCAGTAAGACTATTCCATAAGTATTCATCAGAAGACATGCATTCTTTCATCACATCATTTTACACAGAATTAGTCACTGCTTTTTCTTTCTTTTCTTCTTTCTCCTTGCACTCCACCTTTCTTAACACAAAATCCCCATCAATACAATCCCTGTCTTTTTTTAAATACATGAAGACAATATGTTTCGTTGTTTCTTAGTGGAAATTGTGATCTAAGTTGTTTTCTCCCTTTAGAATATTGCACAGATTTCATATAAATTGTTTGTATTCCTTCATTGTTCCCTTTCAGAATTATTTGCAAATGTTTTTGTATGTTTTAAACTTTATTTAAAAAAAAAAACAAACCCTAGATTTATAGAAAAAATGCAAATAGAGAACTCAGATTTCCTGTGTACCCTTCATCTTTAGCTTCCCTTAATGTTAGTCCTGGTGTGGCACTTTAGAATAAGCGCAGGACTGCAAGGTCAGTTTGAACCACAAAGCCAGTGGTTCAAACTCACTAGTCACTCCTCAGACACCCTATACTGGGTCACTATGATTCAGAACCAACTCAACAACAACAATTCTAACATTGTACATAACCATAACTGAATAAATGGTTTATTCATTTGTTGTCAGACTGGAAAATTAACATTGATATGTTAGCACATCCACAGTTCAGGATCCCATATTGCATTTAATTGCCATGCATCATTTCTCTGCAGTTTGTGACAATTTCTTGGTCCTTATTTTTCATGAACTTGACAGATTTGATGAATACTAGTCAGGTATCTAAAATAATATACATATATGTGGGGTTGGCTGATATTTACTTAGGATTAAATTGAGATTCTGCATTGTTGACAAGTATAACACACCACTGAAATGATGAGGTACCCTTCTCACTGCATCATAGTAGGGAACAAATGATATTGCTATGTCTTATTATTGGTGAATGAAGTCCTGGTGTGTCCCTGTGGGTTAATGAACTGGACTGCAAAGTTGATTTAAACCTCAAGGTAAGAGGTTCAAGCTCACCAGCGGCTCCTCAGAAACGCTATCAGGGTTTCTATCGACTCGATAGGTTCGAATTGACTTGATGGTACTTAACAACAACAACATTATTGGTGAGGCATCCTGGTGCAGTGTTGTATGATAAGTTCTGGACTGCTAACCCAAAGTCAATGATACAAACCCACCAGCTGCTCCTTCGAAACCCCTACACAGGGTCACTACTGGTTCTGACTCAGTGGCACTTAACAACAGCAAACACAATATTGGTGATGTTAATTTTGATCTTTTGGTGGTGTCTGCCAGGTATCATCAGTGAAAGTTACTATTTCCCCTTGTAATTAACAAGTCATGGGAATTCCATAACACTTCGTTGTGCTGAATAGGACTCTGTACACAGATCAACTGGTAGTCGTTAGAACACAACAAGGGGGTACTGAATGGTTCAAAATCAGGAAGGATGTGTGTCAGGGTTGTATCCTTTCACCATACTCGTTCAACCTGCATGCTGAGGAAATAATCCTAGAAGATGGATTATATGAAGAAGAGCATGGCACTAGGTTTCAGGATTGGAGGAAGACTCATTAATAACCTAAGATATGCCTGCTGGAAGTAAAGAGTACATGAGTTATTTACTGATGAAGATCAAATGCTACAGCCTTCAGTATAGATTAAACCTCAGTGTAATTAAAATGAAAATGCTCACAACTGAACCAGCAAATAATGAGATAAACAAGAAAAGACTGAAGTTGCCAAAGACTTCATTTTACTTGTATCCACCATCATTGTTCATGGAAGCAGCAGTGAATAAATCAAAGGATGTGTTGCATTTGGTAAATCTGATACAAGAGATCTCTTTAAAAAGTATAAAAGAGAAAAGATATCACTGTGAGAACTAATGTATGTTTGACCCAAACCATGATACTTTCAATTACATCATTTGCATGTAAAAGTTGGGCAATGAATAAGGAAAACATAGAATAATCCGTTTGAATTATGGTGTTGGGGAAGAATATTGAAAGTACCATGGACTGCCAGAACAACCAACAAATCTGTCTTGGAAGAAGTACAGCCAGAATGCACCTTAGAAGCAATAGTTACTAAACTCCATCTCTTGTACTTTGGACATGTTTTCAGGAAGCATCAATCCCTGGAGAAGTACATCATGCTTGATAAAATGGAGGGTCAGCAAAGGAGAGGAAGACTCCCAACAAGTTGTACTGCCTGTGGCAGCAACAATGGACTCAAACATAATGATTGTGAGGTTGGTACAGGACAGGTTAGTGTTTCCTTCTGTTTTGTATGGGGTCTTGCACCATCGTTATTTACACTGTTAGTAAATTTGTTACAGATTTATTAACTTTTCAGTTGGCTCCTGTGCCCTCTTAACATTCATCCATAATGTTTAATTACTTCTTTACTTAACACCACAACGTATTCCAGATTCATAATTTAAGTGCTCAGTATTTTCTCTTCCCCAGCTCTAGAATCAATAATTTTCGAAGGAACGCTATTGTTGTTTTTGTTGCTATTAAGTGCCTTTGAGTCAGTACTGACTCACAGTGACCCTATATGTGGTTTCCAAGGAGTGGCTGTTGGGCTTGAGCCACCAACCTTGTAGTTTACAGTCCAGTGCTTGTCCTAAAACACTATACCAGGACACCTTTGTTCTTTTTATTGGAGAATGGTATTTAGAAACCAGTATCTGCCAATAGATGTGTTCATTGTCACTGAGATGTCCTTGGTTCTATGTCCTCTTTTTAGTCAGCAATAAAGATTGTATGTATGTGCTGTCTCCTCAAACTGCATTTATACATATCCATCTCTATGTATGTTTAGAAATAAGTTCAAACTCATACCTCTAATTCCCATCCAACTCCACAAGATTTTTTCTAGCTTTTCCATTTTTTGTTTATCCAGATCATGTTTTGCAAACATTGAGAAAGAAACCTGACTCTCATTATCAACAATATACATTGAAACATGTGAGAGCTAGATGTTGAGTAGACTGCTTTGTTTTTATAAGACTTCACAAAATTTCCAACATGGATATGGTGACTTCTTATCACTTGACTATCACTCATTTTAATGTAAAATATTTGAGTACTACTCTGACAGATTTAATAGGCTCCAGCCTTAAATAGGCTCCAGCATTTGCAGGTTTTACTGAACAGGATTTCATTCCAATAAGTCCTATTCTATGTCAGTTCACACATAAGTCAAGGGCCTCATCTTTATTTTTTAAGTTTCCATTAGTATTGCTTTTTATTTTCATTATTCTTATAAACCTAACATTTATTTGTCTTTGGGAATTGTAACCATTGCATATTAATTTATACATATATGTTTAATGCATACACACATGCATAAAAGTACACAAATATTAAAATTTATTTAGTTGGATGACATTGGCATTTTGTCAGTTGTAATAACTACACATGTAGAACGTTCTGAATCATCTGGATTACGTTTCAGAACATTAGTGAGAGTTGTCGGTATGGCCCCTTTATTTTTTTACTTCATATATTTATTGGTAACATCTCATTGCTTCCTAAATCTGCCAATCATTTTTATCAAATTGATCAATGCTTGGATCCATTTCTTCAAACAACTGAAGTCCCTGATGTTGTTTAGAAAAAATAAATAAAAAGAAATCCAGCTAATTCTTTCATTGTAAAAATTTTGATAATTTACTCTCCCTTCTTTTATCTTCAGCTTTCTTTCCTTTTCAGATTCAATTAAGTCCTGATCTGCCATGTGGCTGGTATTTCCATTCATCTTTTCCATCATGGTTTCCTGATCAAATACTTAGAGAATTTTCACTGAACTCAAAATTTACCCCACATCTTCTGCATGCATTTGTTTCTGTAATTTTTTCATAAGAAGGTGCACTAAGGATAAGATGTAGTCAAAACACCAACAAACACAGTCATCATGTTGTTGTTCTTATGTGCCGTGGAGTCAGTTCTGACGCATAGTGACCTTGTACATGGTTTCCAAGGCTGGAAATCTTTACTGGAGCAGAAATCGTCATCTTTCTCCCGTGGAACAGCTGGTAGTTTCGAACTGCTGATCATAAGTGAGGTTGATTATAACTTTAATATATGATAAGCTAAAGAATTTCTGATTGGCAAAATGGCAGCATCAATAGGTTCAAGCATGGCAATAATTGTGAGGTTGGCCCAGGATCGGGCAGTGTTTCGTTCTATTGTGTGTAGGGTCACTATGAGTCAGTACCCACTCAATGGCACCTAACAACAGCTGTACTTACTTTTATGTCTAATATGTACTTATACTAGTTAGTTACAGAGTTATTAGCCATACTTCTGTGAAAAACAAACTTGCTAATTAAAAGACCACATCACCATACTGTTCTCACTGTTATACTCACAACATAAAATCAGTCTTTTTTTCCAAAGTTATTTAGGTTTGTTCTTTTCATCATCACTGCCCTTCGGTGTGGTTATTTTACTGGAAAGTAATGCAGTCAAGAAGGAGAACTGGTCACACTGCTGAACTTCTGCAAGGGCATCAGTTCAAATCCACTAGCTGTTCTGTTAGAAAAAGAGAGGCTGTCTGAGTATGTACAGATTTACAGTCTTGGAAACCCTATGAAGGGTTACTATGAGTGTAAATCAAGGTGACTTTCCTGAGGCCAAGGGTTTCCTTTTGGATTAATTCAGCCAGGATCATTTATCACCATATGAATTCAATTTGGGTTTTCCCCAAAATACTAGTTGTTTTAAAATTACTCATATTGGGGTATATATAAAACTTCCCAAACTAAACAAAAAGCTATATTTAAAGAATGCCATTCTTCCTTGTCTATACTACCCTGACCATTCTCACATTCTTGTCCACCACTTTTTTTTTAGATAAACAGCCTCATTTGTGTCTGGTTTATACTTGCTGTATTTCTTTTATACAAATAAACAGGTACATGCACGGTGTTTTGTTTTTATTTTTTAAAATCTCTTTCTTAAATGAAAATTAGTATAATCAATATAATACATTTATAAGTATTTTGTTGAAATAGTAGGAGGCAACCTTTGGTCGTATGTTGTTTTTAAGTGCCGTCGAGTCAATTCTGACCCATAGGGACCCTGTAGAGAGTCTCCGAGGAGCAGCTAGTGAGCTTGAACCACCAACCTGGCAGTCCAAACAGCTTTGCAGTCTGGTGCATTAACCCACAGTGCCACACCAGATATATATATATATATATATACATGTATATATATGTGTATATATATATATATATATATATATATCTGACCCTAATTTATTAGACTAGAGACTAGTAACTGAAGCTTTTGGGAAAGGCCTGGATTTGAATCTAAGTTAAATCAATTACTCAATATGTGTAACATTGAAAAAACAATTTAACATTTCTAAATCTTAGTTGGTTACTGGCATGGTGCTCTTGGATAAGCACTGAACTGCTAAACATAAGATCAGCAGTTCAAACGCACCAGTCTCTCATTGGAAGCCCTATATAAGGTTTTCATGATTTTAAACCAATTCAATGACAATTAACAACAAATTTTAGTTTGTTTACTTTTAAAGTGAAGATAATATTTGGACCTGTCCATGGTTGCTTAAGGATTAAATAATCATTTTACATGAAATTCTTAATATAGTACTTACTATTTTGTCTCTGGCTTTTAGATTGCTCTAGATCATGAATCTGGCTCTCATCATCTCACCTCCAGTTCTTGGGACTCAGGAAAAAAACCCAGTCTGATTGTGTGACCCATGGAATTGGGACAAGCCAGCCTCTACAACTGTATGAGTCATTTAGAATCAATATGAGTCAGAATTGACCCGATGGCACTAAACAACAACAGCAACATACACAGATGTGAAAGGAGCCCTGGTAGACTAATGGATTATGAGCTGGGCTGTTAACCACAAGGTCAGCAGTTTGAATCTTCCAGTTATTCCATGGGAGGAAGATGAGGCTTTCTGGTCCTATAAAGATTTAAAGCCTTAGAAACCCTATATAGGATCACAGTGACAAAAAACCTCTACTTCATATGTTGTTGTTAAGTGCTGTTGAATTGGTTCTCATCCACAGCACCCCTGTATAAGGTTTCCCAGGATCAACTGGAGAGTTTGAACCGCCAACCTTGTAGTTTAAGCCAACCTAGTGGTCCAATGCTTTACCCCACAGCACCACACCAGGACTCTGTATATGCATATGAAGGTAAGTAAAAAAGTGGAGGTGCAGTGGATCCCTAGAGTAAGCACTAGACTGAACCACAAGTTTGACTGTTGGAGTCCAGCAGTTGCTCCATGGGAGAAAAGTGAGCCTGACTGCTCTCACAATGATTTACAGCCTTAGAAACCCTACTATGAGTTGGAACAGAGATGGCACTTATAAAACAACAACAACAAAATTAACCATTAACATTTGGCTAAGTGCTCAAGAAACGGTAGCAGTATTAGTAATATGAAATATTGTTGTTTTTGTTAGGTGCCGTCGAGTTAGTTCTGACCCATAGTGACCCTGCATAAGGTTTCCAAGGAATGACTGGTGAGCTTGAACTGCCGACCTTGCAGTTCAAACGACTTTTCAGTCTGGCACATTAACGCACAACGCCACACCAGAACTCCACGTGTGTTAGTATAGTAACTATGCCTTTGTAATTAGCCACTGCCTATGCCAGCAATTATTTTTTCTGTCATGATTTCTTTGTTAAAGTCATGAAGACCACTCAGTAATTTTTGCTGCACACAATTAAAATTTCCCTAGAGATTTTCTTTACAAAAGCCAGAGCTGGTCTTTCTATTAATTGGAAGAAAGTCTTCAACTCTGCCATTCTGAAATTGCAGTTAGGTGTACATTTTTAAAGAGTTCATGCATTCTATTGTGCTGATGTTAATCTGTTTTACATCTTATACATCTTTTTAGAAACCCTTGCTGTGGTGGTTTAGTGGCTAAGTGCTCAGCTGCTAAGTAAAAGGTTAACAGTTGAACCAACCAGCCACCTGCTAGGAGAAAAATGTAGCCGTCTGTTGCCATAAAGGTTGCAGCCTTGGAATCCCTATGGCATTGAGTTTAATTTGGGGTGTATGAGAGTCATAAATTCACCCTCTGTACCAATCATGTTTGAAAACTATAAAATCTTTGTGTCAAATATTATTTGTTTTACCAGGAAAAAATAATGGCAAAAGATGGGTGGTAATTTGTTGCAAGGGTACTCTGGAATCTTTTAATATGATTGATATTTAAATAATAATTTAAAGTGGGTGAATCTGATGAAAATGGCAAGTATTAGTTTGGTAAACAATTCCTGACAACACTTCAATTTGCTAACATATATTGTGTGCCTCCTATAGGTGAGGAAGATGGTAGGTTCTGGGGAAAAAATAAAATAGAGCCCTTCTTCAAGGAAA
The DNA here is from genome assembly GCF_000296735.1 of Chrysochloris asiatica. Taxonomy (NCBI): domain Eukaryota; kingdom Metazoa; phylum Chordata; class Mammalia; order Afrosoricida; family Chrysochloridae; genus Chrysochloris; species Chrysochloris asiatica. The sequence continues at coordinate 19,175,319 of NW_006408553.1, read as the reverse complement.
TCACAGTTTAGTCAGATCTAAGAACACTTCTGGTGTGGCACTGTAGGTAAATGTGCTGGACTGCAAAGTCTCTTTGAACCACGAGGTTGGTGGTTCAAGCTCACCAGTCTTTCCTTGGAAACCCTATACAGGGCCGCTATGGATCAGAACCAACTCAACGGCACTTAACAACAACAAGAACTTACTTGAGTTACTGTAAAGTTATGTGAAAGCTGTCTTGGATCTTGTTTGGCTTGACCAAAATATGTCTGGACTTTTCAAAATAAGTTGGCTCCATTCATGATTCTTTAATTAGTCATAATCTATTAGAATAATATTTTTTAATCTTTGCTGGGTGACTATTAGATAGCAGGTATTGCTTTAGCTACTGGAATACAATGGTGAAAACAGGCTACATTCTAGAGGCTAAGTCAATCAATGAATCATTCAACCAAAATCACTTTTGATAAATGCCAAGGGCAAAACTGAAGAAGTATGTGAGGAATGGAAGTGTTTGATATTTAAAGAGACTTGGTCAAATAAATTCCCTCTGTTGTTGTTGAGATCTGTTGAGTCTATTCTGACTCCTAGCCACCCTGTATAGGGTTACCAAGGTGCAGCTAATGAATTTGAACCACCCATCTTGAGATTCAAACCAACCTTGCAGACCAGTGCATTATCCCACAGGGCCACATTGAGACTCTTATAACAGTAATCTGATCAAATATTAAACAATTTGAGGAAGAGTACCATGTGGGTATTTGGAGAGTGTTCCATGTAGTAAATTTAGGATTTGGAGAGTTGAAATTATGTTTGAAATATTTCAGGATAAGCAAGGAGTCCTGGTGTGGTGCTGTGGGTTAATGCTGGACTGCAAAGTCGTTTTGATCCATAAGGCCAGCAGTTTAAGTTCACCAGCTGCTCCTCGGTAAGCCCTATACAGGGTCACTATGGGTCAGGACCGACATGATGACACTTAACAATGACAACAACAAGGAAACAAGTAGGATTGGGAGAGAGAAAGTATTGGGAAAGTATAAGGAAATATGGCCAATGACAGTCTTTGATGTGGTTGGAAATATGGTGTGCTTAGGTTTTCTAAAAATATTTTAATGTAGAATCCACAGAAACTAATTATATAGGATGTGCAAGAAAGATAGGAGTAAAAAATAAGTCAAGCTACCATAAAAATTAAGTTGCGTTAACTATTATTTACTTAGGGTCCTGTTATGGAATGCAGGCTCTCATTCCTTGTGAGAAAATGGAACTCCAAGTTCTGGAAGAAAGATAGGCAATGAGGACAAATTAAAACATAAGGAAATGTGCAATGTTTCAAATGGATAAAGTGCATCTTGGCTGGGAAACATGGAAAATTTTTGGTGTCACCACTTGCATGGAATAGAACCCACTGCCATCAAGTTAATTTTGATTCATAGTGACCCTATGTAGAGTTTCCAAGGTTATACATTTTCATGACAATCAGAAAGTCTCATATTTCTCCCATAGAGCAGCTAGTGGATTTGAACTGCTCACCTTGTGGTTAGCAGTCTAGTGCTTATCCTATAGTGCCACAAGGACTCCTTTGCAAAGAATAGAGTCACTCACAAGTACAGAGATGCTTTTCAGATCTCAGGAATAAAGATAAAATTTAGTCCTTTAAAAAGATTACTTCAAGCCTAAGTCAATATGATTTAAAATCATATGCAGTAAACTGACTTACTTCCTGCTTTACCTCAGCATCAGAAATATATTTTACCTTGCAACACCTTAGAAATTCTACTTTATTTGACTATTTATCTTGGGATTTATTTGTAATTTATGGAAACACAATGCTTGAAATTGTAGAGCCAAAATTGGTCCGATATACTTCTACTAACTCTAGACTTCCGATTGGTGGCCACAGACACACTTCCTACATGTACACATATATTGTTGTTGTTGTTCAGTACTGACAAGTTATCCAGACTCATAGCAACCCTGTAGAGGATTTCCTAGAGATTGATTTTGAGATTATCAGTCCAGTGTTTATCCTAGAGTGCCGCACCAGGAGTCTACAGATTCCTATATAACACTCTCCATTTGCCCAAAAATGAACTGAGGTTCCAATGTCCAAAAGGTTGACACATTTTTCTTAATTACAGTATCATACAGGAGATTTTGCTATATTAATAAACATTTTGCTTTTTTCCTATGAATTTGCAACATATTACTTCAATCAGTCCTTGGTATACATGGGTTCCCCACCTGTGGATGTAACTAATGCCAGATCAAAGGTTAAGGGGGAACTTAAAGTGTTATTTGCATACCATCTGCATTGTATTAGGCATTATAAGTAATCTAGACAGCATTTAAGGTTTATTGTTTTGTTTTGTTTCTTTCCAGCAGTGGAGAAATAGCAGCCTTTTAATGTTCCATCTCCTTTCTAGAAGTGAGAGCTTCCTGTATTTTTTCAATTTTTAAAGGCCAATGTGTATTTACTTATTGTTTGGATTTGTCTTTTTTTGTTTTTTAATCTGAATACATTGTGTTTTTGTTTCCCTTCCACAGTGTGTCAGAGTGTGTACATCCATCCAGTTTCTAAGAAAAATTGTAAGACCGATTTGAAGAAATGAATTTATGTTGGCTTGGTCCCTACTGTACTACTATATGCATTTTAAATAACCCAAAGGAATTACCCACATTAATAAAAATGAATTATTAATTTTGTGTTATAATTTAAAAGTTGAAATCTGATTTCCTAGATTTCTTTTAATAGAGGCTTCATTTAGAACAGTAGGCACATTTAGATGTACAGTCACCCATTCACCACCACATATCTACAGGGAATTGATTCCAGAACCCAAATCCACCCTTCTATCTCCCCACTCCTTCTCTACCCCTGCAGATATCAAATCTTCAGATGGATGCTCAAGTACTTTATATAAAATGGTGTTATATTTGCATATAACCTAGGCATATATTCCCTTATATTTTCAAAATTTCTAGATTGCTTAAAATACCTGTTGTTGCTGTTCTTACATGTTGATGAGTCAGTTCCAACACAAGCTGTAAAGCTTCAGGGGAGCAGAAAGCCTCATTTTTAAACTGTGAAGTGACTGATAGATTTAAACTACAGACATTGTGGTTAACGTTGTTGTTACATGCCATTGAGTCAGTACCGACTCATAGCAACCCCATGCAAAACAGAATGAAATACTGTCTGATCCAGGGCCAACCTTACAATTGTTGCCATGCTTGAGACCACTGATGCAGCCACTTTCCCAATCTGTCTCACTGGGGGTCTTCCTCTTTTTCTCTGACCCTCCACCTTACCAAACATGATATCCTTCTCCAGAGACTGATCCCTCCTAACAATATGTCCAAAATATTAGAGACGAAGTGTGGCCATTCTGGCCTCCAAGGAGGACTCTGGCTGCACTTCTTCCAACACAGATCTGCTGGTTCTTTTGGCAGCCCATGGCACTTTCAATATTCTCCTTCAACACCATAACTCAAATGCACCAATTCTTCTACAGTCTTCCTTATTCACTGTCCAGCTTTCGCATGCATATGAGGTTATTGAAAATAACATGGCATGGGTCAGGCACACCTTAGTCCTCAAGCAGACATCTTTGCTCTTCAATAATTTAAAAAGATCTTGTGCATTAGATTTGCCTCATGCAATACGTCGTTAGTTTTCTTGACTGCTGTTTCCATGAATGTTGACAGTTGGTCCAAGAAGAATGAAGTCCTTGACAACTTTAATCTTTTCTCCATTGATAAGAATGTTGTTTATTGGTCCAGTGGTGAGGACTTTTTTGTTGTTGTTGTTGTTTTTTACATTGAGATGCAATCCATACCAAAGCCTGTGCTCTTTGATCTTCATCAGTAAATATTTTAAGTGCACTTCACTTTCAGCTAACAAAGGTGTATTGTATGCATATTGCAGCTTGTTAATGAATCTTCCTCCAGTCCTAATGCCACGTCTTTCTTCATATAACCCAGCTTCTTGGATTACTTGTTCAGCATAAAGTTTGAATAAGTATGGTAAAGACTACAACCCTGCCACACACCTTTCTTAATTTGAAATCATTCAGTGTTCTCATGTTCTGTTCAAACAACTGCCTCTTGGTCCAGGTACAGATTCCACATGAGCACAATCAAGTGTTCTGGAATACTCATACTTTGCAATGTTGTCCATAGCTTGTCATGATCCACACAATTGAAAGCCTTTGTGTAGTCAATAAAGCATAGGTAAACATCCTTCTGATATTCTCTGCTTGCAGCCAAGATCCAGCGGACATCAGCAATGATATCCCTCATTCCACAGCTTCTTCTGAATCCAGCTTGAACCTCTGGAAGTTCTCTGTCAATGTATACTAGCAGTCTTTTGTAAAATTTTACTCTCATGGGATATCAAAGATATTGTCTGATTATTTCCACATTCTGTTGGGTCACCTATCTTTTGAAATAGGCACAAATACGGAGCTCTTCCAATTAGCCAGCCAGATAGTTGTCTTCCAAATATCTTGGCAGAGATGAGTGAGTGCCTCCTGTGCTGCCTCACTTTCTTGAAAGATTTCAATTGCTATTCCATCAATTCCTGGTGCCTTGTTCTTTGCCAATTCCTTAAATACACCTTGGATTTCTTCCTTCAGTATCATTGGCTCTTGATCATATGCTACCTCTTGAAATGGTTGAACATCAACCATTTGCTTTTGGTACAGCGACTATGTGTATTCCTTCCATCTTCTTTTGAGGCTTTCTGCATCATTTAATAATTTGCGCAGTGAATCTTCAATAATGATAGTCAAAGATTGAATATTTTCTTTAGTTCCCTGAGTTAGAGAAATGTTGAGCATGTTCTTCATTATTGGTTTTCTGACTCCAGATCGTTGCACATTTTGTTGCAATATTTGACTTTGTCTTCTTGAGATGACCTTTGAAATTTTCTGTTCAGCTCTTGTACCTCCTTATTTCTCCCATTTGCTTTACCATCTCTACACTCAAGGAGCTCTGGTAGCGTAGTGGTTACGAATCGGGCTGTGAACCACAAGGGCAACAGTTCGAAACTACTAGCTGCTCTGTGGGGGAAAGATGAGGCTTTCTGCTCCCATAAAGATTTACAGCTTCGGAAACCCTGTTCAGGGTCGCTATGGGTCGGAACCGACTCGACTGCACTTAATAACAACAACAACAACAACACTCAAGAGCAAGTTTCAGTGTCTCTTCTGACATCTATTTTGACCTTTTCCTTCTTTATTCTCTTCTTAATTAATTTTTGCTTTCTTCCTGTATGATGTTCTTGATAACATTCCACAATTCTGGTCTTCAGTCTATAGTGTTTAATTTATTAAATCTGTTATTCAGATGATCTCTAAATTCAAGTGGGATATATTCAAAGTCATATTTTGGCTCTCGTGGACTAGTTTTCCTTTTCTTCAGCTTCAGTTTGAATTTGCATATGATCAATTGATGGTCTGTTCCACAAGCTGTCCCTGGCCTTGTTTTGACTGATGATATGTACCTTTTCTATAATCTGTTTCTGCAGATGTAGTCAATTTGATTTCTGTGTATTCCATCTGGCGAGGTCCATTTGCATAGGCTTCTGTTATGCTGTCTAAAGAAGGCACTTGAAATGAACAAATCATTGATATTGCAGTATTCTATCATGTGATATCCAGCATCATTTCTATCACCAAGGCCATATTTTCCAACTCACTAGTTGGTAGAATTCTTCTATTTCATCCTCACTGGCTTTAGTGGTTGTTGCATGAATTTGAATAATAGTGTTATTAATTGGGCTTCCCTGTAGGTGCATGGATATTATCCAATCACAGACAGCATTGTACCTCATGACTTATCTGGATATATTCTTTTTGATGATGAATGCAACACCATTCTTCAATTTGTCATTTCCGACATAATAAACCATGTGTTTGTCAGATTCAAAATGGCCTATACCAGTTCATTTCAGCTCACTAGTGCCTAAGATACTGATATTTATGCATTCCATTTCATTTTTGACAATTTCTAATTTTCCTAGATTCATACTTCATACATTCCATGTTCCAATTATTAAGGGAGGTTTACAGCTGTTTCTCTTCATTTTGGAGTTGTGCTCCATCAGCAAATAAAGGTCCTGTGGGTTTCACTCCCATGGTCTTTACTCCATTTGCATCATCATGGTCAACTCTACTTTGGGGAGGCAGCTCTTCCCCAGTCACATTTTGAGTGCCTTCCATCCTGAGGGGCTCATTTTCCAGCACTATATCTGACAGTGTTTCTCTGCTAGTCATAAGGTTTTCAGTGACTAAATAATCGGAAATAGTTCGTCACTCCTTCTTCCTAGTCTGTCTTTGTCTTGAAGCTCATCTGAAACCTGCTTACCTGGGTGACCCTGCTGGTATTTAAAATACTGATGACATATCTTCCAGAATCACAGCAACTCACAAGCCACCACAGTACGACAAACTGACAGATAAAAATAAGCAGGCTGAATTCCCACTCCTTCTATACACATGCTTGACAGGGATGGGCAACCAAAAATTGGGGGCTATAAAGGCATGAAGTGACTGGCTCAGAAGTTTTCAAGAGGGGTTTTAGTTTCAGAGGGTGCGGGGGGAGGTAGAATTTCCATTGTGTGGTTTTCAATCTGTCTAGATGGGGCAGGTCAAAGGAGATGGGAATAAGACTTTTGTGCTTCACTAATAAATAATTTTTATCAGGACTGATTGCAATTGTTGCAAATGTAAAGCTAGATGTTTTATAACAAAAGTTGTGGAGTGGTTGATCTTGCAGTCCAGGAGTGGAAGACCCTGGGACCATCAAGGAAGAATAGTGGAGTGTGGGACCCTAACCAGAGAATCAGTGATACCAGAGATGGCAACAGAGACGATGACGTGGAGAGATGGAGCAGCTGGGGGACTTTAGACTCATGAAGGGAGAGGGGCTGTGTGCTGACAACCAGGAGGTAGGCTTACAGGGTATGCCGTTTGGTTGTTTGAATGATTGTATATTCCTGAGTGCTTTGGTGTACATTCCCCCCCCCCAAAAAAAATAAATAAATAATAAAACACCTAACAAAATAAAAAAAGACCAAATAGAAGCAAATGTTATTGAATGAATGGAGGGGATTGTAATTGTTGCAATGAAACAAAAGACGCTATAATGAGTGTAAAGCTGGTGTTCTCCCATGTAAATTATCACTCAATTCGCAATAAAAAACAAAAATATATATACAGGCTTAACTAAATGAGTTTTTAAGTCACTGCTGATTTTGAAATACAATTTTTTTTAGAAAAGTATCAAATAAAAAAAAATCTTTGAACAAAATAAAAGGAAAAAAAAAAAAAAAAAAAACCCTCACCCCAGACCAATAAACAACATCCGTTTAAAAGGAATAGGTATTCCTGTTGATGTTGTTGTTAAGTGCCATCAAGTTAGTTTCAACCCATAGCAACCCTGCATATGGTTTCTGAGGAATGCTAGTGGGTTTGCTGACTTCATAGTTCAGGAGACCAGTGTTGATCCAACAGTGCTACACCAGGAGCCCAGGTGTTCCTAGATCAATGATAATACACATATCTGTAGCCACCTTTTTCATTCAAGTATCAAGTTGTGAAGGTAATGTGTTCTGGACAGCATCATCTCTCTAGCTCTCAACTACATCTGACTGGATACGATTGATGGCTGGCAGGGGTCCAATTTCCTGTACTTATACCAGGAGAATGCATCACCTGGATCTGACTTTTCTTTCAAACCTGCCAGCAAATTTAAGTCTTGGTTCTAATAACTTGAAACGTCTTCTCAAATCAAAATTCCTTGAGTTAGCACAAAAATGGATAATTAGAATGTTTCTGTGAATTTCCTTCTGGAAGAGGAAAAGAATGAGGCACATGCTTACTTTAAATCATTTACGAACCCAAACCACAGGTATGGGAAACTTTCTGATCTTGACAGATTTCTTTCTCAATTTTATACCTGAGGCTTCTGTGAATTTCTAAATACCTTAAAATAATTTGCAACCCCCAAAATAAAGCAATCCAAGTGATCACTAGAATGCAGCCATTCAGTGAAAACATAGAGATAATTAACTACTAGTTACTGAAACCTAGCTACAAGGCAGACATTGTTCCAGTTCTTTTATCTGATTATTACAGAGGCAGCTGTGTATCAGGCACTGGACTAATAACAAACATGTATGTGTGTCAGTGTCTTAAGTTTTCTCTGTGTAACAATTTATTTATTTATTTTAATCTGAACACGTTGTATTTTTGTTTTCCTTCCATGGTGTGTCAGAGTGTCTACATCTATTCAGTTTCTTAGAAAAAATTGTAACAATCCTGTAAGGAAGGTATTATCATCACATTAACAGATGAGAAAACTGAGGTGTGAAATAAATTTTGCATGGTCACAAAATGAATTATTGGTTGAGCTAAGCTTTAAACCAAC
>NW_006408553.1:19142490-19166807 GCF_000296735.1 Chrysochloris asiatica | reverse complement strand
CTTCAATTCGTATTGCATTCTAACAAAATTTTTGGTCTAAATACAGATCACCTCTATTTTTAAAATCAAGGAAAAAAGGAACAGATAGTGGACGTGACTTAAACAAGGCTGCACAACAGTCAGTGGTTCAACCAGTTATAGAAAGTACATGATTTTTATTTTTCAGTGCTATTGTTGTTGTTAGGTGTCATTGAGTCTGTTTCAGCTTGTACCGACCCTATGTATAATAGAAGGAAACACTGCATGGTTCTGTGTCATACTCACAATTGTTACATCTGAGTCCATTGTTGCAGCCACTATTTTGATCCATCTCTTTGAGGCTCTTCCTCTCTGATATGGACCCTTTACTTTACCAAGCATAATATACTGTTCAAGGAATTGGTCCCGCAGGATAACATACCCAAAGTAGGAGATGAAGTCTTACTATCCTCATATGCATTCTGCATGTACCTACTCCAAGACAGATTTGTTCATTTTTCTGGCATGGTACTTTTAATATTCCTTGCCAACACCATAATTTGGATGGATCAATAAGGAGGTGTGTTGTTGAAACTGGAGGAGTAACCTGAGATTGTGTAACTAGTTGTTTGGCTGGCTTTGTGTTTGGTTTTTCCCAAGATATCAGAGCTCCAATTCATCACGACTCCATGACAATCATGATAGGGAAAAAAAAAAAATTCCTAGTGCTGTGGACATTCCAGAAGTCCACAAACAGAATTAATATTTTTGTTGTTATTGTTATTAAGTGCCTTAGAGTTAGTTCTGACCCATAGTGACGTGTGTAGGGCTTCTGAGGAGCAGCTGGTGAGTTTGAACCACTGACTTTGTGGTTCCAACAGACTTTGCAGTCCAGCGCATTAGTCCCTGCTTTTAGGGATTAAACCAACATCAAGGTCAGTGGTTCAAACACATCAGCCGGTCCTCAAAAACCTTTAAAAGTAGCTATGGGTCACAGCCAAATGGACAGCACTTAACAACAACAAAGGGATTAGTCTCTGTTATTAGGGATTAAGACACTCCTAAGGGAATTTTGAGCTCTGGTAACATTATTTTTGCTGTCAAGTTGGCTCCGACTCATAGTGACCCTGCATATGGTTTCTAAGGAGTGAATGGTGAGTTTGATTCACCAACCTTGTCAACCATAGTGGGTTATTAATTGAGTGGATAACCGCAAGGTCAGTAGTTACAATCTACCAACTGCTCTTCAAGAGAAAGATGAGACTTTCTGCTCCCATAAAGATTTACAACCTCAGAAATCCTTATACAGGGTCGCTGTAGAGTTGCCATGAATTGGATTAGACTCCTGACCACATAAACACAACCACCAATTTTAATCCCTTGTATGGCAATGTAGAAGAAGCACTAGACTAGTAACCATAAGGTCAGCAGTTTAAACCCACAAACCATTTGGAAACTGTACACAGGATTACTATGAGTAGGAACATATTCCATAGCACTTAACAACAGCAAATTCTTCTCTGGTATTCTTTATACACTGCCTAGCTTTCACATATATATGAAGTGATTGAAAATATCATGGCTAGGGTTAGGTGTGGAGTCCTGGTGTGGCGCTGTGGGTTAATGCGTCAGACTACAAAATCCATTTGAACCTCAAGCTCAACAGCTACTCTTCAGAAACATTATACAGGATCAATATGGGCCAGAAGTCACTTGATGGCACTTAACAACAACAACAACAGGGTTAGGTGCACTTTACTTCTCATAGTGATATCTTTACTATTAATCACTTTAAAGGGATATTTTGCAGTAGATTTGTCCAGTGCAGTAAGTCCTTTGATATCTTGACTGCTGATTCCATGAGTTTTTATTATGGATCTAAGTAAAATTAAATCCTTCATTATTTTCTGTTTATCATGATGTTGTCAAGTGGTCCAATGGTGAGGATATTTGTTTTCTTTATATTGAGTTGTAATCCATACTGAATACTATATTTTTTATTTTCATCAGTGAGTGCTTCAACTTCTCTTTGCTTCAGTAAGCAAGCCTGTGCCATCTGCATACTGCAGATTTCTATTTAGCCTTCCTCCTATCTTCATGCTATGTTCTTCATCATATAGTCCAGCTTTTGGGATGCTTTCCTCAGTATACATATGAAATAAGTGTGGTTAAAGGATACATCCCTGAGACACACTTTTCCTGATTTTTAAAGCATGCATTACCTACTTGCTCTATTCAAACCACTGCCTTTTGGTCTAACTACGGGTTCCTCATGAGCACATAATTAATCAAATTCCAGCAATGATATCCGTCCTTCAGTGTCTTTTTCTAAATTTGGCATGAATTTCTGGCAGCTGTTTATCAATATACTGCTACAACTGTTTTAAAGTTATCTTCAGAAAAATAATATTTTCATGTGGTATTGATGATATTGTTAGAAAATGTCCACATCTTTGAAATGGGCACTCATATGGATGACTTCCATTTCATTTTATTTGGAATGGGCACAAATATAGGTATCTTTCAATTCACATGGCCAGGTAACTTGTCTTTCAAATTTCTTGGCAAAGACTATTGAGTCCTTTCAGCACTGTATTACTCTGTTGGAACATTCTTATAGTATTCTGTCAATTCCTGAAGGCTTGTTTGCCACTAATGTTTTCTGTGCCCTTCTTCCTTCAATGCTGTAGGTTCTTAATTTTATTTTATCTCTTAAAAAGGTTGAAAATCAACTAATTATTTTTGGTGCAGTGTTTTTGTGATTACCTCCATATACTTTTTTGATACTACTTGCATCATTCACTACTGCTTAAAGAACTTGTGTTTCATCCTTTATGAAGTTTTGTTGTTGTTACTGTCTGTTAAATTTAATGGCTAAAATTTCAGAATGTGTGCTCTTAAGCAGAATAACAAAAAGAAAGGAATAAATAAAAGCCAATAAAGATGTAGTTTAAAACAGCAAAATCTCAAGGTTATCAGAAGTTTGTGATTAAGAGTTCTGATCCAGAAGCCAAACTTATTTAGGTACGAATCCACCTTCATCAGTTATGGATATGGAAAATTGGGTGAGCTATTAATATCTTTTCTGGTATGGCACTATGGGCCAACACTGGACTTCAAACCACAAGTTTGGTTGTTCAAACCCACCAGTTGCTCCTTGGAAACCCTATACAGAATTGCTATGAGTCAGAACTGACTCAACAGCATTTAAAAACAACATTTATACCTTTTAAATTCTGAAAATATTGTAGTGCTGGGTAAAATAGCAATCAGGAACTCAGAAGATGGAGAATTACAGTTGAAGATCAGGATTTGGTATTAGATCTACATTAGTAGACCTGATATAAAGAAAAAATGAAATTAAAACTTGAACTAAGTCACTAAGATTTATTGAAATATATAAGTCACATAGGTTTTTAAGTAGAGCTTCTCAAGTCTTTTCTAACAATGGCATATATGAATCTCCAGTTTGCAAGAATGCAGCCAGATTAAGCATAAAGAACTGCAACTTTAAGAAGAGGAAGTGAGAATAGAGCTAGACACTGGGCTGCTAACTAATAGATGAAGGATATGAACCCACCAGCTGTTGCACAGAAGATGTAGCAGTCTATATATGAAAACAATTACAGCCTCAGAAAACATATAGTAATCTATTCTTTGCTATAATGTCACTATAAGTTGGAATCATCTGGAGGGCAGTGAATAGTATTATACCAAAAGGAGAGATGTGATAATTAGTAAAGCTTCCATTTATGGTTTATTCATTTTTGAGAATAAAATAATTATAACTTTTTAGATAGAAAATTTGGACAGATAAAGAAAAACCTCCCTTTGGAAATGCAGAGGTTCCACAGAATAAGCACTGAACTGAGAACCACGGGTTGGTGGATGAAGTCCATCAGTCACTTCATGGAAGAACTTAATACCTCAGAAAGATTTAAAGCCTCAGAAATCATATAAAGGGTTGCTGTAAGTCTGAACCGACTCTGTGGCACTTAACATCACCTATCGGACTGCGAACCTTAAGGTCATCAGTTCAAAACTACCAGCTGTTCCACAGGAGAAAGATGGAGCGTTCTTCTCCCATGAAGATTTACAGCCTCAGAAACTCTGTACAGGGTCACTATGAGTCAGAACCAACTCCATGGCACAAAACAACAACAACATAATCAGATTAAAGAAGGTCTGGGGTCAATCACTGAATATTACATTGATCAAGGTCCTGCTCATAATAATAACACTAAGATCTATAATTTTTTTTAAATTTCTGAGACTATAAATTTTATATGGGATCAGACAGCTTCATCTTTCTCCAGGGAGCAGCTGATGGGTTTGAACTGCTGACTTTGTGGTTAGAAGGCGAATACTTATGTCACCAGGGCTCTTTCTGTAAAGATTTACAGCCTTTAAAACCCTATGGAGCAGTTCTCTTTTATCCCATGTGGTCATTATAAGTCAGAATCGACTCGATTATAATGAGTCTTTTTGTTTGTTTGTTTTGTGTTTTTTTGTTGTTGTTGTTAATAACCTCAAGTCAGTAATTGTTTCCATTTTTTCCCAATCTTACCATATTCTCTAACTTGAATAAAACCTGATTTTTGTATGTGATTTGTTTAAGACATACCACAAAAAGAATTTCTAATAATAATCTTATTCTCCTTTTTCTGAACACCTCTAAAGTTATGGAGTTGTCCACTAACATTCAGGAGGAAATAGGTATGCTCTGCCAGCCACCTGTGGCACTGAGACACTTCCAGGATCATCAGGACCATTTCTCAACATGCACAACATGATTGCCCAAATGTTGGAAATAATGACTTATGCAGCACCATCATGTTTATTGGGAGCAGAGACCAGCTCGATGTTAGAGCAACTTGGATTAACACAGTAGGAGTTGCAGAATAATTAAATTCTTTCACATCACATGTAAGTATAATGTGTTAATAAAAAAGTAATCGCACCTCTATTGTTTCTGCAGGTTCAGCTTAATTACATGGCAGTTAGAACTCTTTCTCTCTCCTTATTCATACTCAGCAAGAACTCCCTTTACCATCTGCTGATATCTAATTAATATACATTAAACACCCTGCTCTATTATTAAATGTAATTTAACAACTTCCCCTGCACTCTACATTCAGGGCAACATGAATGGAAGAGGTAAGAAAGAAAACAGAGACTACTCCCCTTATTAAAATATTATATACACATTTATCCATACATTACTTAATTTAATATAATTTAGAAAAGGTATTTTCACCTCATAAGCATGAATGACTCTTGGAAGCTTCAGAAGTTCATAGTTTACTGAAAGCCAAGAAAGAATTTTCTTGATTATAAAAATTATCTGATTTGAAAATACTTCCCTTAATTTCATAAGCCTGAAAATTTGAAGATAATTAGAGGGAAATAGTGTATGTTTATTCCTATTTAACATTTTCTCAAATGTTATAATATCTATAATGAAAGAGAATAACAATGGGGCTTAGAGAACACATAGTTGCACTGTTAAAGGACTCAGGATGATGGCAAAGTTTTCAGTTGAATCTAACTCATGATGACATGCTACATAGTCAAGGTCATATTTTGGCTCTCCTGGACTTGGTTTACTTTTCTTCAGCTTCAGCTTGAATTTGAATAAGAGAATAATCTCTTTAGACATAATCTCCAGAACAGATTTGATTCATTAGACACTAGTGACTGAAGACCAGAAGAGTTGTTTGATGACATCAAGAACATCATACAAGAAGAAAGAAAAGGTCTTTAAAAAGACAAGAAAGAAGGAAAATATTAAAATGGAAGTCAGAAGAGATTCTGAAACTTGGTCTTCCACATAGAGATGCTAAAGCAAATAGCAGAAATGAAGAGTTAAAAAGCTGAATAGAAAATTCCAAAGGGCAATTGGAGAAGACAAAGTCAAGTATTATAATGAAATGTGCAAAGACCTGGAGTTAGAAAACCAAAAAGGAAGAACATGCCCAAGATTTCTTACATTAAAAGAATGGAAGAAACATCTGCCTCAACTGTCAATATTGAAGGATTCTATGGGGAAACATTGAATGGTGCAGAAAACATCAAAAGAAGATGGAAGGAATACACAGAGTCACCTTACAAAAAAACTTGGTTAAAACCATCTCAATAGGTATCCTATGATCAAGAGCTAATGGTACTGAAGAAAGAAGTTCAAGGTGCACTGAAGGAATTGGCAAAGAATGAGGCTACAGGAATTGATGAGATACAAGTAGAACTTTTTCAACAAACTGATGCAGCACTAGAGGTATTCACTCATCTATGACAAGAAAATTGGAAGACACTATCTGGCCAACTAGTTGGAAGAGATCCACATTTATGCCCATTCTAAAGAAAGGTGACCCAACGGAATGTGGAAATCATTAGGCAATGTCATTCATATTATATATAATTAAATTTTACTAACAATTCAAAAATGACTACAACAGTACATTTATCAGTAACTGTCAATTTTCACACTGGATTCAGACAAGGACATGGAACGCAGGATATCAATGCTGAAATCACATGGATCTTGGATGACAGCAGAGCATTCCAGAAAGATGTTTACCTGTGCTTTATTGATTACTGAAAGGATTTTGATTGTATGGGTCATAACAAGCTATTGACAGCATTGCATGGAAACTCTATTCCAGAACACTTTATTGTGCTCATGGGGAACTTATACATAGACAGTCATTTACAAAGAACACAGTGAATGGTTTATCAAGAGAAGTATGCACCAGAGTTGTATTATTTCACCATACTTACTCAGTTTGCATACTGACCAAATAATCTGAAAACTGGATTATATGAAAAAGAACATGACATTAAGATTGGAGGAAAACTCATTAACAACCTGTGATATGCAGATCTGGAATATGCAGATGATACAACCTTGTTTGCTGAAAACAAAGAGAACTGGTGTGGCACTGTGGGATAAAGCACTGTACCTTAAGGTTGGTTTGAACCACAAGGTCAAAGATTTAAAGTCACCAGCAACTCATTTGAAACCCTATACAGGGTTGCTATGAATAGGAACTATAAATAGTAACCAACTTGATGACACTTAACAATAACAACAATGAAGATCAAAGACCAGAGCCTTAGGTGTGGGTTGCTGCAATGTAAAGAAAACAAAAATCCTGACCACTGGAACAATAACATCAAGATAAATGAAGAAACAATTGAAGTTGTCAACGACTCCACTTTGCTCAGATCAACCATAAATATTTATAGAAGCAGCAGTCAAGAAATCAAACAACATATTACATTAGGCAAATCTGCTGCACAAGATCTCTTCAAAGTTTTCTAGTGCAAAGATGTAAGTTTGAGGACTAATGCGTGCCTGACCGAAGACATGACATTTTCAGTAGCATCATATGCATGTGAAAGTTGGGCACTGAATGAAGAAAACCATAGAAGAAATGATGCATTTGAGTTGTGGTGTTGGAAGAGAACATTAAAAGTACAACGGACTGCCAGAAGAATAAACAAATCTGTTTTGGAAGACGTACAACTAGAATGCTCCTTAGAACCCAGGATGATGAGACTTGGATTCTCAGACTTTGTACATGGTATCAGGAGGGACCAGTTCCCAGAGATGGACATCATACTTGGTAAAATGGAGGGTCAGTAAAAAAACGAGGAAAAACCCCAAGAGATGGATTGGCACAGTGGGTAGCAGCAATGGACTTCAGTGTAACAATGATTCTGAGATTTGCAAAGGACTGGGCAATATTTTGTTCTATTGTAAATAATGTCACTAATAGTTTTTACTGACTCGATAGCACCTAACAACAAAATACGCCTGTAATTCCAATGATAACACACTTCTTCCTAGGAGATGACTCCTTCTTTCTAAAACCTCTCACTTCTCATTAATATGCCACAGACTAGATTTCCTGGGCAGCAAATCCAATCACATTTCACAACACTGTGACACCTAATCTCAACTCACTTTCTTAAAAAAAAAAAAAAAAAAATTCTAATAAGAATGCTTCAGTCAGGAGACTTTATGAAGGTAATGATCAATTTTAAGCATATCCGAACTAACCCCAGTTATGCAGATAGCAGATTATGCTTTCAGGATTCCTGGCATGTGATCACCCTCTCTGAAAATTCAACTTCCATCCTAACCAAAGTAGAGAGAAAATGTCTTGAGAAACTTGCTCTGAACTAGGCGTCCCTGGAAAGTGAAAAGCCCTTCTTGGCACTGAATCCCCACAGAAAACATCCAGTTTTGATCTTTATGTTGTCCAGGATGTGCATGCCAAGACTGTGCTTTAGGACACCAAAGCTGGGCTCTGCAAAAACAACTGGCTCTTTAATATTTAACCAGGAAGTAGTAAGGAAATCTAGGTGGAAAAGATAGAAGCTATCCTCCAAGTTTCTTGTGTGAACAGGTCTCTTATCTAATGAACCAAAACCTTTTTATAAAGGGAAATTGAAAAATATAACAAAGAAAACCAGACAACAGTTTCTAAGAATAATATTATAGAATGACATTTAGTATCATTCCATCATTAAGAAGTAAGATAAATCCTTTTCTTGTTGGTTTTCTTCATTTTTATCATCATTCTCTTTATGCAGAAAATAGGGAATTAGGAATGGTATTAGGAACAATAACAGGTATATACTTATTAGAAAGATTGCTTTTATTCCATTATCAAATTTATGTCAACTTGGTCCAAAATGAATAGTTGATAAACTGTGAGTCTGAGAAACTGCTCAGATATTATAATCTCAGTATCTTCTCCATGCCAGTAAGACTATAATATCCTATTTCTAAGTCATACATTTTCCCCTCTTTCCAAAATTCCCTGATCAACTGTCCTTTACCCCGGTACTTCTACTTGCTAAAACTGCTTGAAACACAGATATATATCGAGAGATAAGTAGAAAGATAGATAGATAGATAGATAGGATAGAAAGATGGATATCATACTTCATGTGTGCCAGTCACTTTTCAAATTTAGGGAGACAAGGTAGTTAGCATGATTTGTAATATAGCAGGAGAAAGGGACATTAAACCAGAAGTTATAGTTCAAGTACATTATAGGGGGTGCTGTGATGGGTGGGGGGGTGAAAGGTATAGGCCAAGGAAACTTTCTTGCAGAAAGAATATTCAAATTGACATTTTAAAGATCAACAGAAACTAGTCAAGAGAGCTCAGAAAAAAAGAAAAGCTTGTATGAAAGTCCTGAAGTAAAAGTACACAGACTATTCCAAAACTGAAAGGAAAAACAATTGGAGGTTGTGGCTAGGATTCGTGTGAGAGATGACGAATGGTAAGAATGACATATTGCATTGGGCAAATCTGCTGCACAGGAACTTTTTAAAGTATTGAAGAACAGAGATGTCAGCTTGAGGACTAAGGTGCGCCTGACCCAGGCCATAGTGTTTTCAATAGCCTCGTATGGATGCGAAAGCTGGACAGTGAATAAGGAAAATCATAGAAGAATTGATGCCTTTGAGCTGTTGGTGTTGGAGGAGAATACTGAGAGTGCCATGGACTGCCAAAAGAACCAATAGATCTGTTTTGGAAGAAGTGCAGCCAGAGTGCTCCTTGGAGGCCAGGATGGCTAAGCTTCGTCTCTCATACTTTGGACATATTGTCCAGAAGAAACAGTCACTGGAGAAGGATGTCATGCTGGGTAAGGTGGAGGGTCAGAGAAAAAGAGGAAGACCCCTAATGAGATGGATTGGCCAGGTGGCATCATTGATGGACTCAAGTGTGGCAGCGGTAGTGAGGTTGGCCCAGGATCAGACATTGTTTCATTCTGCTGTGCATGGGGTCGCTATGAGTTGGTTCCGACTCGATGGCACCTGACAACAACAACAACAAGAACACCCTGGGTATTAGTCGTAATGGGAATGAAAAGAGCCATGTGCAGAGGTGATAATATGATCTGGGCATTGTCAGCAAATTCTGAGTAAGGAGGAGAGCCCAACATGCCTTAGTGTTCTCATTCTTTACACAACATGCCCTATAATGCCTTATCCTAATATTGATTATTGCATGTTGAGTTCACAGGGTCATGGACCCTGATGTTCTTCTTTATAACCCTGACATTTTGCTCAATGCCTTTCTTGCAAGTAACTGTAAACAAATATTTATTGAATCAAAATTGTTTTAGAAAAGCTCTTTTTCTACTATAGATTTCTGGTAGGAAAATTAATTGGAAATTAGATTATTGGTGTAACATTACATAGCAAAGCCTAGTATTCCTGAATTTTACTATTAGATCTTTCTCCTTCCCAAATTAAAATCTGTATCTTAGTTCAGTGAGGGCTAATGGTTGAACTTTATTCCCTCAGGGACTGCCCTTCCAGAACATATATCGACTTTCATCATCAGGAAATCAAAATCCCCTCACAATAAGTCATTTAAAAGATGTGAATGGCTGAAAGACAGTAGAAGATGTTCTCTCCATCAATGTACCTGAAGCAACTTGTCAATCATTACCGGCAAAAAAAAAAAAAAGAGCCAAAGAAAGTTATCCTTGAAGGACCAGCTATCATTCTCTGCTATTCCTGACTGTTCTATAGGAAATTGTTAGTGAACTTTCTGTCCTGTACAGCCTACCCTTTCTTGAAGTCATACAAATGCCTATTCCAGGTATCACTATCGTTTCAGGGATTTTTATACTTGTTGGTTTATTTTCTCTCATTCTATTATTTCTTAAAGAAAAAAAAAAAAAAAAAAAAAGGTAGGGATGGGATATGAAGGGAGAGAAACACCCAGTGGAAACATTTAACTGTCATTCCAATAGTGGAAAACAGCTCTGGGCTGACCCTCTCTGTATTTGATTTTACAAGTGTGAAATTGAATGCATTTACTTTTCCAACTCAGAGGATCAGCAGCAGTTTTACCCTGCTGGCTGCCTGATGCCATACATTCAGTGTTCGATGAGAGAAGATGAAACACTGGTATGGTCCAGTCCCATGTTACTCCTACTGTGAAGAGATGATGGTATTGTTTTAGGATGGGTCTAGCAATTACTTTGCTATATGGTTTTCTACTTGCACACGTCTGACATCCAAAGATATACTCTAATCACTTCTAAGGTTAACAATTTCTGTTCCTTTCCTTTACAGTTATTTCTTACCTTCCTTTATAGTAGATCAAACTTTTTTAACATAATATAGAACAGTAAATACATTTTCACTGAAATCCTATAAATATGTAGGATACATTTTATGCATTTATGCATACATAGCTGAAACAATATTTCACAAAACAATAATCATATTGGGAGATACTTTACATTTTTCTCTTCTATTTATTTTCATAAGAAACCCTGGTGGCAGAGTGGGCTAAATGTTAGGCTGCTAGCTGAAAAGACAATCTGCTTCTGTGAATATTTACTGTCTCAAAACCCAATGCAACACTTCTACTTGTCCTAAAGAGTCTCTATGAGTTGAAATCAACTTGATAGAAGTGGGTGATGTATTTCTTTTTTTTTATTTTTACTGTTTTTAAAAATTTGGCATTACCAACTAATGCACCCTGATTCTCAGCTCGAGAAATACTGCCGCATGCCATATTATAAATATTATTTCTGATTTTAAAAATCTATTTTATATGCTGAAACCGAAGATCCTTTCAAAAAAAAAAAAAAAAAAAAAGCTAGACCTCACTTTGAACTATTTCCTAATGATTCTTAATTAACTACATTTGTGCAGACAAAAGACCAACACTTTTTAGACCAGATGGGTGTTTTGGAGAAAAACAAAATATCAAAATATGAAGCTACTGTTTCTTGACTTTTCCTCCAGCTAAGTTTGTACACTTCTGAAGATGGCATTTCCATTTCCATTTCTCTAAGTCTTTCCCCCAAAGAATTCTGTGTTATTTTATTCACACCACATTGAAATGGCAGCTTTGGCATCATTGAGGGACAAAAATAATGTTATTTCTAATGTCCTCTAAGTTGGGAGAACAAAAGGAAATCAGAAGGGGCAAGACCAGACCTGTAGGTTGGATGAGGTAAGATTTTTAAATGAAAAATTTCTAGGACAGTGCTTGCTACCCATGAAGAATATAAGTAGATGCATTGTTATGATTGAAAAACTTATTCAGCACAACTTTGCTGGACTTTTTACCCAATTCAGTCTCCTATTTTCTTAAAAATTCTATTTCCTGAAAAACTTCCTCATGGTCATTCTGCACCCTTTTAGAAAATCTGTCAAGATTACCCCTTCGGAGTCTTAAAAACCAGCTGTTATAACCATCTGAGTTGACCTCTCTGCCTTGAATTAAACTACCCTGCAGATCTCCTTGGAAGTCACTGTTTTTTGTTTGTTTTTTAATATATAAGTTTTTATTGTGATTTGAGTGACAATTTACATGAGAGAGCATCAGCTTTACATTCATGTTGTTTCATTGCAATGATTTCCATCTCCTCCATGCATCATCATTCAACAGTGTTTGGGAGCCACTGTTTTGATTGAACCATTTTCCCTTTTTTGAAGGTGGGTGTATTACTGAGAGAATTTGTTTCAGTGACCCACTGATCACAGATACATACTTAAACATGTTTTGTTTGAAATAAATTCCATGCATGTATGAACCAAAGCCCTAGTAGCGATGCTTTATATTTACCCTCATACTTGTCCTGTTGTGCTTGGCATGCTATGCCAGTGTTGTAAGTGAAGTTTCTTAACATGGAGGTGCACTTGTTACTTTATTAGCTACATACTAATACCTTCAGCTACTTTGGGAGTCCTTGGGTGATGCAAATAATAAACATGTTTAGTTAACAAGAAAGATTGGTGGTTTCAATCCTCTGAGGTTAAAAAGTTATCTCAGAAGAAAGTCATGGTAATCCATGTCCGTAAAAACCATTTATTGAACACACTAAGGATCATGGTTTTATTTTGACAAAAGGAACAACAGTTGATACTGACTAACTACCTTAAGATGAAGGTTTCAAGGGATTCATTCTTCAGACATTCAATTCGAAGCCATAATATTCCCCAATGTAATTTTTTCATCAGATAAGGCTTGATAAAGAAAAGAGAACAAATCAGGCTAATGTGAAGATACAAATTCAACTTTGTTAATTTATTCAGTCTGTTTTTTAGAATTTGTTTTGTTTGTTTTTTACTAGATAATTGTTCATGATACTTCAAAT
Organism: Chrysochloris asiatica; assembly: GCF_000296735.1. Classification (NCBI taxonomy): domain Eukaryota; kingdom Metazoa; phylum Chordata; class Mammalia; order Afrosoricida; family Chrysochloridae; genus Chrysochloris; species Chrysochloris asiatica. The sequence continues at coordinate 19,153,704 of NW_006408553.1, read as the reverse complement.
GTAGTCAAAGAATTATTTAAGACAAATACTACTTCTATTAGATCTATCACTGAGATGAGGAAACACATCACTTGACCCTTTATGAATTGTTATAACTTCTTTGTCTATACCAGTTCCTAGAATACAGTCTCCAGACCAAACACAAGCAAAGATAATCAGAAAACTGGGTGTGAGCAAGATAAGCATACACCTGCTTTCTCAAGCAGGCCAGGTGAAGGAGTAAAATACTCTGTGTGAGATGTCTTTGACATCCAGCATCAACATAATAATGGTGGGCTTGAACAATTATTAGTGTCAAGATAATTGTCTGGAGAATTTGTTAATTGCATTGGTTAGTGGGTAATTATCAGATCACACCAAGATACTCTGCTTCCTTTTTCCCCCCACTGGTACATACAATATAGCAACATATTTTCCATTTAATATACTAATAAATTTACCTTATCTTGTGTTTCACTGGAAGTTAGTTTAACCAAGACTTCACTGATATGAGCAGTTGTTTAAATTGAAAAATTGCAATGCCTTCCCCAACAACCTTGCTAGAAGTCTTATCTGTGTGTGAAAGTAACAAGAACATATATTTTTGTTGAGACAACGTTGGGATTAAACTACATAGAGATGTTATTGTATAACTAAGATTGGAAATAAAGGAAAGACTGTCCTTTTTTAGGGTTCTTCTCGTTTTTGACATAAGCTTGATGTGAGAGTGTGAGTCTATTATTTCCCTATAGGACTGAATCAACAATCTAAGAGGTAAAGGGCACTGTATTTATGTAGGGATAAGTGTTGATTCTTGGAAGAATTATGAAGAAAGGGAGGAGTGAAAGGACAGAATGATGGAATCTGAAGAATTTCTATGTAAGCTTCATGAGTATCGTTTTTTTTTGTTAAATTAACTAAATATTTTTATGGGGACACCATGACGCATCTATTAACAGACTCTCTTTTACGATGATCATATTTAAGCAACAACAAAAAAAGAAAGAGTGTAATCAGAGGACCAACTCTTGCTCAATTAAAGAAGTCTCAAGAATAAAATTTCAAATTACAAATAAATACAACACTCTAGGCAAAAACACATCACAAAGTTGTTGCTGTTTCTTCTCCTAGACATCCAATTCTGTGGATTTGGATGTGTCTTCACATGTCATGATATGCTGAATTTTCTCTCATTTTTTTATTTATGTAAAAATAGAATTAATAAAAACCATAATGTGAAGAGAAGAGTCCTGGAGTGGTGCTGTGGGCTAATGTGTTGAATTGAAAAGTCGGTTCCAACCACAAGGTCAGCGGTACAAACTCACCGGTCACTCCTTGAAAGCCCTATATGGGGTTGCTATAGGTCAGAACCAACTCGAGGGCACTTAACAACAATAGTGTGGAGAGAAGGAAGAATGACCATTCTGGTGTTGGTATGTGTGCATGTGTGTATGTGTATGTGTGTATGTGTGTAAGAGAGAGAGAGAAACTATATATACAGTCTGGCTAGTCATACATTTAATGTCTATTCATGTCATTATTCATTCTATCATAATCTCTCTCTCTCTCTTACAACTCTGGTAGCGTAGTGGTTACGAATCGGGCTACGAACTGCAAGGTCAGCAGTTCGAAATTAACAGCTGCTCCGCAGGAGAAAGATGAGGCTTTCTGCTCCCGTAAAGATTAACAACCTCGGAAACCCTGTGCAGGGTCGCTATGAGTCAGAACCGACTCCACGGCCATAACAACAACAACTATATATATACAGAGAGAGAGAGTCCTGGTGTGGCACCGTGGGTTAATGCATCAGACAGCAAAGTCACTTGAACTGCAAGGTTGGTGGTTCAAGTTCACCAGCTGCTCCTTGGAAACCCTATACAGGGTCGCTCTGGGTCGGAATAGACTTGATAGCACTTAACAACAACAACAATATATATATGTATAAACACACACGCACACTTTTTTTTGTATTATTTCTTTTCAGCAACCAAACCAGTCCCAAGAGAGTTGACTCACTTATTTATATGCGTGTGAATGAACTAAATTCATTTGCTTATAAGAGAATATAGTCAATGACCTTACCTCACAGAAGATGTGAGGAAACACTGTGAATCTTATACCCTAATCACTCACTCCTCAGCTAGTCCTCAGCCCACAAGGCATTGGTAAAATGCTGGCTATAAAGAAATAAAAATTTTAAAAGTCAAGAAAGGGAATGACAGTAGCTAAAGATATCTGGACCCTGTAGGCAAAGCTAAGGAATTTCACACACAGCCCCTCATGGCTGTAAAATAAAATGCTTCAGAGCCTTGTCTTTGCTAAATTTACTTCATTTTTATGCCTGCTAGGATCAATTCATAACCTGTCAGCATAACATTGTCTTTCAGTTGTCTTGAGAAATGTTTAAGCTCCTTTGAGGGGATCAGTATTAAGGAAGAAAGTCTTGACTCAGACACAGAATGAGGGCCAGTAAATCCCAGGCATTTCCCAGAGGCCAGAACTAACTTAGATACAGATATGAAGCTCTCAGTTGTGGAGGAATTTCACAAGCCTTTAGAAAAGGACAAGAAATGGGGAAGTTAGACATTATCTTTAAACACTGCTCTTGAGTGCACTCCAACTCATGGAAACCCCGTGTGTTTTCTGTTAAAACTGCTCCATCCAGTTTCAGGACTGTACTCTTTCTGATGCCGAGCTCCAAGCCTTTCCTTGACGAGTCTCTGGATGGCTTCAAACAGCCAAACTTTCCGTTAGTAGTTAAGTGCTTAATTGTTTGTACCAAACAGACACCTACATTGTCTTTAGTCCATGTAATAGTTTCTACAGATAAATAACATTCTGTCTATTTTACAATTAGACTGAAGCTTTCAAGTTAATTCATTTCCTTAGGGTTACCAACTTGTGAATAACAGCTAAATCAGGATTTGATCTACTGTCTACTTAATTCTAAAGACTTGTTGTTACATCACAAACTGCCTTACAATAAAAACTTTGTTATTGTCAGTCCAGAAACTGTGCATGTGAGCACTTGTATCTTACTGCGTGTGTACTAACTCGGTGTCAGAAACTGCATGAGGTGGTACAGTTAACCATGCACTCATACCATTATAGAGGAAAAAGAAATAGATATAAGTAAATTTTTGTTAGATGCCATTGAGTCCAGTTCAACTCATAGTGACACTGTCAGAGTAGAACTGCACAATTGAATCAGAACATTCAATCTTAATGGGAACAGGTTGCCAGATCTTTCAGCTATAAAGCCTCTGGTTGGGTTTGAACTGCCAACATTTTGGGTAGAACCTGAATGTTTAGTCATGATGACACCAGGAATCCTTAGTTACAAGTACAAGAATAGTACAAGGAATTTTACGAACATATAGTAGATACACACATTTGAAAAAAGTCAAAGGGAGAACAAGAAAAAAATTAATTCTGCCTTGGATGATTAAGAACAATCTCATGAGAAAGGTGTAAATTTAGTTATGCCTTGAGGTATAGCTATACAGAGATGGGTAATGAGAACATAGCTAATATATATATATATATATATTTAAAATAATGCAAGGCAAAGTCTAGGAGGTTCTTAGTTTAGCTAGATTAAGTTCTAAACATGCTAAAACAGGAATGAAACTTGAAAACAAATCTGTCACACAGTGATAAATATTGTATGATGCCCCTTACATGATATATCTAAAATTAGCAAGTATATAAGATCAGAGTTTGTTATTAGTTAGCTGGGTTATATAGGAATAAAGAGAATGAAGAGACCCAGGTGGGCAATACTGAGTTTCTGTAAAAGGTAAATGAAGGATTTAGAAAGGGCTGGGGTGATGGTTGAACAGCATGGCTGAGCAACATGGTGAGCATAGTTGATGTCACAGAAGTACATGTGAAATTGTTGAAAGCTCAAAAGTTTGGTTGCATATATATTCATTATATACAAACACACAAAGGCAAAATTTTTTTAAATGCACAAGGGTTAAAGTAGATTGTAAAACCCAAACTAGGAAATTTAGGTTTTATTTAGCTTATAGAAGAGATACTAAAAATTAAAGTGGTGTGATTCTTTTATGATTTACCTGGCCACAGTAGAATAGTTTGGACTATTGACTGCTGCTTCCATAAGTGTTAATGATTTATCCAAGAAGAATGAAGTCCTTGACAACGTCAATCTTTTTTCCATTGATAAGAATGTTGTTTATTGGTCCAGTGTTAAGGATTTTTGTTTCTTTTACATTGACTTGCAATCTATATCAAAGGCTGAGGTCTTCGATCTTCATCAGTAAATATTTTAAGCCCTCTTCACTTTCAGCAAGGAAGTTTTTATCATCTGCCATATCACAGGTTGTTAATGAGACTTCCTCCAATCCTGACACCACATTTTTCTTCATATAACCCAGCTTTTCAGATTACTTGCTCAGCATATAGGTTGAATAAGTATGGTGAAAGAATACAACCCTGTCATACAACTTTCTTAATTTTAAACAATCCAATGCTCCTATGTTCTTTTCGAACAACTGCCTCTTGGTCCAGGTATAGAGTTCTCATGAGCACAATAAAGTGTTCCAGAATACTCATACTTCGCAATGTTGTCCATAGCTTGTCATGATCCACACAATCAAAAGTCTTTGCATAGTCAAAGCACAGGTAAATATCTTTCTGGTATTCTCTGCTTTCAGCAAAGATCCATCAGACATCAACAATGATATCCCTTCTTCTACATCTTCTTCTGAATCCGCTTGAACCTCTGAAAGTTCTCTGTCAATGTATACTTGCAGCCATTTCTTTATTACCTTTCATAAAACTTTACTCGCATGGGATATCAAAGATACTGTGCGATGATTTCCGCATTCCATTGGGTCACCTCTCTTTGGAATGGGCACAAATATGGATCTCTCCTACCTAGTTGTCTTCCCAATTTTTGGCATTGATCAGTGAATACCTCCAGTGCTGCCTTACTTTCTTGAAAGATTTCAAGTTTTATTCCATCAATTCCAGGTGCCTTGTTCTTTGCCAATTCCTTCAATGCACCTTGGACTTCTTCCTTCAGTCTCATTGGCTCTTGATCATATGCTACTTCTTGAAACAGTTGAACATTAACAATTTCCTTTTGGACAGTGACTCTGTGTCTTCCATCTTCTGTTGATGCTTTCTGCATCATTCAATAACTATCCCAGAGAATCATTCAAAAAAGAATGAGGATTCTTCAACATTCTTATTAATGGAGAAAAGATTGAAGCTGTCAAGGACTTCATTCTTCTTGGCTCAACCATCAACACTCATGTAAGCAGTACTCAAGAAATCAAACGATGTATTGCATTAGGCAAATCTGCTGCACAAGACATTTTTTAAAGTGTTGAAGAGCAAAGATGTCAGCTTGAGGACTAAGGTGCTCCTGACCCAAGCCATAGTATTTTCAATAACCTCTTATGCATGTGAAAGCTGGACAGTGAATAAAAAAGACCATACAAGATTTGATGCATTTGAGTTATGGTGTTGGAGGAGATTATTGAAAGTACCATGGGCTGCCAAAAGAACAAACAGATTTATGTTGGAAGAAATGCAGCCAGAATGCTCTTTGGAGGTCAGGATGGCCAGATTTCATCTCTCATACTTCAGACATATTGTCAGGAGGGACCATTGCTGGAGAAGGATATCATGTTTGGTAAGGTGGAGTATCAGAGAAGGCAAGGAAGACTCCCAGAGAGATGGATTGACAAAGTGGCAGTAACAATGGGTTCAAGCATGGCAACAATTGTGAGGGTTGCCCAGGACCAGACAGTATTTTATAGGGTAACTAGAAGGATGTATGGTCTAGATGGCACTTAAAAACAACAACAACAAAAACAACATCACAGTGGGTTATGTGTTGGGCTGCTAACCAATAGGTAATTAGTTTTAATCCACCAGTCACTCTGCAGAAAACGGTGATGCTTTCTGCTCCTCTAAAGACATGCAGCCTTGGAAACACTATACAGAGTTGTTATTAGTCAGAACTGACTAGATAGCACACAGGAGCAGCAGTATACAGAAGAGAGAATTCAGAAGTCTTTGAGCTCTGAGGGGAGTCTTATAGAAATAAGAATGAAAGTATCTAATAACTCCCTTACTAAAGGCATTTGATGCTGTTAGGAGATTTGGAAAGTGTGGTTGAGTTGCCAGTGTACCTGTATGAAAGTTCTTTCTATATTACTATTAAATCAGAAAGATGACAAGGGACAGCACCAATTTCATTGTTGCCCCCATGGCTAGGAACTCATTCCCTGTACTAAAAAGATGGCACTTGTTTCTAGAGGGATGAATTGAATGCATTTCCTGTAGAAAGTGAGCAATACACATTGTTTCCATCAAAGAAGCTTTGGGTAAGAGTTAAGGTGAGTGAGTTTAAGGCCATGTACTTTCTGACAAGTGTCTGGAGAGCAGTTAAGTGTGAAGCTTTATCTCTTAACAGCTAGCTAAGGTAAGCTTTGGACTGACATCCTCTTATACAAGTTGAGAATCTGGAAAAGATACATTTCTGTGCTTAAACCCACTCTTTTTCTGTAGAGGGCTGACTTATATGTGCCTGGCAAAAGATCAAAATACTTTGTAAGAAGTAGATTCTACTGTCACATTCAAAATCATCACTTGAACCGCATTTTGTTAGGTGCCAAGTGGCACTGTGGGTTAATGTACCAGACTGTAAAGCCATTTGAACTGCAAGGTTGGTGGTTCAAGCTCACCAGCTGCTCCTTGGAAACCCTATACAGGGTCTCTATTGGTCATAATGACTCGATGGCACTTCACAACAACAACAACAACAAGACAACCCTATGATCAAACAGAACAAAATATTGCCAGGTCCTCCACTGTCCTCACAAATGCTGCTCTGTCCAAGTCCATTTTTGCAGCCACTGTGGCAGTGTTTTTTGCTGAAGGTCTTTTTTTTTTTTCCTTTTCCTTGACCCTCTCCTTTACCAAGCATGATGTCCTTCTCCAGTAATTGATAACTTCTGATAATAGGTCCAAAGTATATGAAAGTAAGTCTGGCCATCCTCACTCTGCAGTAGCTTTCTGACAGTTCTCTTCCAACAGATTTATGCATTCATCTGGTTGTCTATGGTTTTTCCATATTCTTAACCATATTCAATGCCACAATTTAAATATATCAATTCTTCTTTGGCCTTCCTAATTCGTGGTTCAAGTTTCCTGAGCATATGAGGTGATTGAAACTACCAGGCTTGGATCAGAAGCATCTTAGTCCTCCAAGTGACATATTTGTTTTTTTTAATACTTTAAATAGGTCTTTTGCAGTATATTTGCACAATGTAACACATTATTTGATTACTTGAATTCTGCTTCCATGGGTGTTGATTGTAGGTCCAAGCAAAATGAAATCTTTGACAGATTCAATATTTTCTCTCTTTGCCATAATTTTGCTAATTAGTCCAGTTGTGAGGAATTTTGTTTTCCTTATGTTGAGGTGTAATTCATACTGAAGGTTGTAGACTTTGATCTTTATCAGTAAGTGCTTCATATCTTTTTTCTTTCAACAAGCAAGGTTGTGACATCTACATACAGCACATTGTTAATGGATCTTCCGCCAACACTAATGCTGTGTTCTTCTTTATATAGTTCAGCGTCCCTACAAGATAAATTGATTGAAAAAATATACAAGTTTAGATAACTTAAAATTAACTCAATAAATAAAATTATTAGTTTTAGGAGACTTAAATATTAGGGGTTATATTCCAATCACTAAATTACTTTCAGAATCTTTGTTTTGCAATCTTTCATTTTGACAGTTAAAATTCAAGCTGTGATATGCAATTTTGAAGGATTCTATGGACAAAAGGCAATGGTGGCACAGTATCTAAAGTATTTGCTGATAACCAAAAGGTTGGCAGTTCTAGTTAGTCAGTTGACCCACAAGAGCAAGATAATGACGGTCTGCATCTGTAAAGATGTACAGCCACAGAAACTATGGTATAGTTCTTCTCTAAAACATGTTCACTTTGAGATGGAATTTGCTACAAGTTAACAAGCTTTGTTGGTTTCTTTGTTTGCTTGCTATTTTGGTGTATAGGAAAAACAATGAATGATAGAGGGAGCATCAAAAGAAGTTGAAAGGAATACAGAGTCACTGTACCAAAAAAAAAAAAGGAACCACCACATGTCTGTCAGTTTGTCATATTGTGGTCTCTTATGTGTTGCTGTAATTCTGGAAGCTATGCCATGGGTATTTTAAATGCCAGCAGGATTACCCACAGTGGACTGGTTTCAGCTGAGCTGAAGACAGACTAGGAAGAGGAAGAGATGGACTACTCTAGAATATTAAGTTGCTGAAAACTTTATGAAAAGCAGCAGAACACTGACAGCACCAGAATATTGGATATTGAAAAATAATGAAGAGCACCAGAATATTGTCAGATATAGTGCTTGAACATGAGCTGAGCTGCTTAGGGAGGAATGTACTCAAAATACAACTGGGGAAGAGCTGCCTCCTCAAAGTAGAGTTGACACAAATTAACTCACTTAAATTGATGACATTAATGGAGTAAAGCCTTCAGGATCTTCATTTGCTGATGGGGCACAACTCAAAATGAAGAGAAACAGCTATAAACATCCATTAATAATTGGAACATGGAATGTATGAAGCATGAACCTAGGAAAGTTGGAAATGGTCAAAAATGAAATGGAACACATAAACATTGATATCCTAGGCATTAGTGAGCTGAAATGAACTGGTATTGGCCATTTTGAATGGGATGATCACAAGGTTTGTTACGCCAGGTATGTATGACAAAATGAAGAGGAATGGAATCACATTCATCATCAAAAAGACCATTATCAAGATCTGTCTTGATGTTATAATATCCATATGCATAAAAGGAAGGCCAGTTAATACAACTATTATTCAAATTTACACACCAACTACTAAACCCAGTGATGCTGAAAAACTTCTGAGAGAAATACTGCTTGCTGAGATCAACCATCAACACTCATGGAAACAATAGTCAAGAAATCAAACGACTTATTGCATTAGACAAATCTGCTGCACAAGACCTGTTTAAAGCATCGAAGAACAAAGCTATCAGTTTGAGGACTAAGGTGTGCCTGACACAAGCCATGTTAATTTCAATAACCTCATATGAATGTGAAAGTTGCACAATGAATAAGGAATACTGTAGAAGAATTGATGCCTTTGAGTTATAGTGTTGAACAAGAATATTACAAGTATAATGGACTGCCAAAAGAAGAAACAGATCTGTGTTGAAAGAAGTACAGCCAGAGTGCTGCTCCTTGGAAGACAGGATGGCTGAACTTTGACTCTCATACTTAGGATATATTATCAGGAGGTACCAGTCATTGGAGAAGGATATCATGCTTGGTAAAGTGGAGGGTTGGAGAAAACGAAGAAGACCCCCAATGAGATGGATTGGCACAGTGGCAGCAGCAATGGGTTCAAACACAGCAATGATTGTGAGGTTGGAGCAGAACTAGGCAATGTATCATTCCGTTGTGTGTAGGGTTGCTTTGAGTTGGCACCAAAAAACCAAACCAAAAACTGGTATAAAAGGATTTCTGTTGTGATACTATAGGATCAGCACTGGACTGTGAACCACAAGATTAGCAGTTCAAACCCACTAACCGCTCCTTGGAAAGCCTATATAGGGTCGCTATGAGTCAGAACTGACTTAATAGCATTTAACAGCAACAACAACTGGTATGAAGTACAGCCATAATACTCCTTATTAAAAGGATGACAAGACTTCTTCTCATGTACTTTGGACATAATGTTAGGACAGATGACTTCCTGGAGAAAGCATCTTGGTAATACTTAATATTTGGTAAAGTAGAGTGTCAGTGAAAAAAAGGAAGACACTCAATAAGATGGCTACAACAAGTTTCAACATAGTAATGATTGTGAGGATAACAAAGGTTGGATAACATTTCATTCTATTGTACATAGGATTGATAATACTTGGAAATTACTGGAAGACATCTAAGAACAATTGCATTATGTTGAAGATTTCATGTAAACAATTATAAATCAGTTTTTGTTATGAGCCACGGATTTAGTTCTAACTAATAGTGACCCTGTCTAAATTTTCTAAGGAGCAGCTAGCGGGTTTGAACTGCCAACTTTATGGTTAGCAGTCCAGTGCTTATCCTACACCAGGACTCCAATGACTTACTAACCAGGTGTTATATTGAGCTCCAGAATCTGTAATCAATTTTGTCCACAGTGTCAAAAAATTAGAAAGATAGTCATATTCTTCTGTTATTTTCACTTAAGGGGATAAATACTATCATTAATTGGACCAACAAATACATAATTATACAATACACCATGCTACATTTTTTTCCTGAGTTGAATATTGACCATACAATAAACAACATTAAGATCAATGAGATAATTGGCAAATATTTTATATAGAATGTTTGACAAGTTGATAGCAACTAATTATGAGTAATAAATGGTTACTCTGTTTAGAAAAAAGAAATTATGAATGCTACAGTAGGTTCTAGAAAACCATACAATATTTATGGAATGACAAATGTAAGCACATTGACAAGAATGTTCCCCCAACAACCATGAGCAGAAACAATGTTTTAGTAATGAGTTTGCGGAAAAGTCTTGTCCCCAAGGATCAAAAGGATATTTTATATTTTAATATTATTTACTGCATTTTTCTAATGATAAAAATAGTACATTTTCATTTGAAAAAGAGAATATTTATTTTCTTTTGCTTTCTTTTTTTTTTTTTTTTTTGTTACTGTAATTGTTCACATCTCTATTTCATAGATAGCAGAAATTCTAATTCCATTTGGTGCAAGTTGGGACCAGGACCTGTAATTTTTTAAAAAGTTACAAATATTTTGAGGTACACTGATTTTGAAAACCCATTTTGGATTACATATGCTTTGTTGTTTTTATTATTTCATGTGTATGTATTTCATGTATGTATAGATAGATAGATAGATAGATAGGTAGATAGATAGATAGATAGATAGATAGATAGATAGATAGATAGATAGATAGATAGTCCTGTTGTGGTGCTGTGGGTTAATGTGCAGGATTCCAAAGTTGGTTTAAACTGCAGGTTGGCTGTTCAAGCTCGTCAGTCACTCCTCGGAAACACTATACAGGGTTGCTATGTGTCAGACATGACTTGGCTGCACTTAACAACAACAACAACACATATGATACAAATAAAGATATATATATGTGTGTGTGTGTATACATTATAT
>NW_006408553.1:19133648-19141878 GCF_000296735.1 Chrysochloris asiatica | reverse complement strand
TATACGAATCCTAATGTAGCACTGGATTCTAGTTCGAGCACTGGATTGCTATTCATGAAATAGAATGAGTACAAGTTGCTATGAGTCAGAACAGAGCCAATAGCACTTAATAAAAACAATAATTGTTTTCATATAAATTGTTAAATCAAAAGATGTTAGTTCCTTAATGCTCTATATTGCTAAAGTATTTTCCACACAATTTATAATAGTTAATAGCAATAGCTATGAAATACTTGCTTTGACCTCAATTTACCAGTTTTAAGTTCTAAATTATTCTTACTGCTATTAATTTGATAGCTGAAAACTGCTCTCTTGTATTGTTAATTTGTATGTAATTAATATTACACTTTTTTTTTTTCATGTTTATTTGCTCTGGGTATTTTCTTTTCTTTAGTGAACTGCCTATTCTGTCTTTCCCAAGGTAAATTTATAGATCTTCAGATGACCACAGATTTTTAAGTCTCCTGGCACATACCTTTTCCGTCCTCTAATCTCTCAAGTCTAATTTATAAGTGCCAAGGGGCTCCTGGGCAGTACACCAAGGTCACATCTGTGCAGAGAGGTAGGATGGGAAGGTGTTTTCTAGTCTAGAATATTCTGGCTCGGGATGAAAGACAATCAACTTCCACTGTCATTAGCTTTTTCTTGGCCTCACACTGTGTCATGTACTGAGTTTTGCTTCTCCCACAGATGAAAATTATATATCAGTTTGGCTGTTTTGGCAATTATGCAATGATGTAATATGACAGCTATGTAATGACATAATCACTCTTCCCCATGATGTGATCTGCTGTGATCAGCCACAATCTGATGTAATTTCTCTGTGTGTTGTAAATCCTCACTTCTACGATGTTAATGAGGCCAGATTCAATCTACAGGATTATATTGCATCTTTAGTTAATCTCTTTTGAGATATAAAAGAGAGTAAAAAGCTACTAGAGATCAGAGGAACCTACTGCCACCAAAAAAAGGTCTAAGAATGGAGTGAGTTCTTTGAACTTGTAGTCCCTGCAATATAAAGTTTCTAGGTCCAAAGGAAGTTCAATGCCAAAATGAATGGAGACCTCCAAGGAATGTTGGGCATACAGATGTTCAAAGGAGACAAGAACTTTCCTCAGAGCCTACAAAAAGGAAAATCTTCTCTTAGTACAAGCTCTGAATTTGGACGTGTAGCCTCCTCAACTGTGAGAAAATAACTTTGTGAAAGAAATACGACTTTTGTCATTTATGTTAAAGCAGCACTAGATAACCAAGACATAATGCCATAAACTGGGGGAAGTCAGGACCTCAGCCCCACTCCAGAAAATTTTTACTGTTAGGTGCCAAGAATAAGTTCTGAGTCAACAGTGCTATAGAAAACAGAATGAAACATTATCCGGTCCTTTGCTCTGCTTACAATTATTATGTTTGAGACCACTGATGCAGTCACTGTGCCAATCGACCTCTTTAGGAGTCTTCCTCTTTTTCTCTGATTCTCCACTTTACTAAACACGGTGTTCTGCTCCAGGGGCTGGTTCCTCCAGATAATATTTCTGATGTATGAGAGAGAGACAAAGTCTAGCCATCCTGGCTTCTAAGGAGGAGTCTGACTGTACTTCTTCCAAAACAGCTTGGTTTGTTGTCTGGCAGTTCATTGTACCACTAATATTATCTTCCAACACCATAACCCAAATCCATCAATTCTTCTATGGTCTTCCCTATTTATTGTCTAAATATCACATGCACATGAGGCTATTGAAAATACCATGGCTTGGATCAGGCACATTTTACTTCTCAAACTGATAATTTTGCTCATGAGCACTGTAAAGAGTTCATGAGCAGCTAAGTTACCTATTACAATATGTTGTTTGACTTTTTTGACTGTTTCTTCCATGGGGGTTGATTGTGGATCCAAGCCAAATGAAGTCTTTGACAACTTAAATCTTTTCTCCATTTGTCTTGATATTATTTATTGGTCCAGTAGTGAGCACTTTTGTTTCTTTTACATTGAGGTGCAACCCATACTGAAGGCTGTGTTCTCTGATCTTCATCAGTAAGTATTTTAAGTCTTTTTCATTTTCAGCAAGAGTGGTTGTATCATCTGCATATCATAGGTTGTTATAATATGCCATCCTTCAAACCTGATGACATGTTCTTCAAACAATCCATCTTCTTGGATTATTTATTCCACATATAGATTGAATTTTAAACCATTCAGTATCCCCATTTTCTATCTGAAAGACTGTATCCTGAGTTCTGATAGCGTAGTGGTTATGAATCTGTCTGCTATCCTCAGGGTTAGCAGTTTGAAACTACCAGTTGTTCCGTGGGAGAAAGATGAAGCTTTCTGCTCCCATAAAGATTTATAGCCTTGGAAACCCTGTACAGGGTCGCTATGAATCAGAACTGACTCCACGGCACATAACAACAACAACAACAATCCTGATCTATGTGCAGTTTCCTCATGAGCACAATTATGTATTCCTTCTCAATGTTATCCCTACCAATCCTTCTCAATGTTACCCATAGCTAGTCATGATCCACACAGTAGAAAACCTTTGTGCAGGCAAACATCTTTTTAGTATTCTCTTCTTTCAGCCAAGATTCATCCAATGTCACTAATTTTATCCTTTATTCTGTGTCTTCATCTGAATCCAGCTTGATCATCTGGAAGTTCCTTGTCAATGTACTGTTGCAGCCATTTTTATATTATCTTTGTTGTTGTTAAGTGCCGTCGAATCGGTTCCAACCCATAGCGACCCTGTACAGGGTTTCTGAGGCTATAAATCTTTACGGGAGCAGAAAGCCTCATCTTTCTCCCATGGAGAAGCTGTTAGTTTCAAACTGCTGACCTTGCGGTTCGCAGCCTGATTCGTAACCACTACGCTACCAGAGCTTTAGTAAAATATTATTTGCATGGGATATTAATGATATCATCCAGTGATTTCTGCATTCTGTTGCATCACCTCTCTTTGGAATGTGCAGAAATAAGGATCTCTTCCAATCAGTTGGCTAGATAGTTATCTCCCAAATTTCTAGGAATAGATGAATGAGTGCCTCCATTGTTCCATCACTTTGTAGAAAAATTTCACCCTGGAACACTGGCAACTTGTAAAACACAATTTTTCAGGTTGAATCTCTTAATACCCTTTAACTCTGCCCAGTTCTCTCACCACAAGAAGCTCAAAATTCTCATTTATCTTTTGTCTCCAGACTGTCTTTGGAATGCCCCATACTCCAAATTCATCCCCTGAACCTTCTAGTACACATGCAGGATCAATTATCAGCTGTAAGTCATCCTTTTCTGTCTCTTCTTTGAATGGTTGGTTTTATGTGTCTCCTTATGGCTCTGGGGAGATCACTGCTTCTTTCACAGATTTCTCTGTAGGGCACAACTTTGTCTCTTGCACATTTTAAAATCCTAGGTTTGTATACTGAGTTGTCCTCATCCTCTTTTAGGCCATAGTCCCACCATCTGCTGTATAATCTTTTATTTAAAGCGTACCTTAATACTTTACTGATTTCCAACCCTGTTGTGGTCACCCAGAGATACAATATTGACTTACTTTCCTCCCATGATTGTTTTTGTTACTGGTTCACTCTCATTCTTTCAAACACTAAACAGATGATAATTTTTGATGAGTTCAAAAAATTTCATTTTGAGCTTGCCAATTTGACCTCTCAGCTCCTTGACCAATTCTTTTTCAGTCTTCTTACTCATCCACCTCCCTCAACCACTCTCCCTGAAAATCATACCTTATATCTTGACTTTGGATACCTGGTGTGTCATTGTGGGTTACTGCGAAGGACTGCAAGGTAGGTTTGTACTACAAGGTTGGTGGTTCAAGCTCACCAGCTGCTCCTCAGAAACCCTATACAGGGTCTCTATGAGTCAGAATCAACTGCACTGCACTTAACAACAACAGTCAAGAGTTTAGCAGTAGTTACCTCTTTGTGCTAATGAGGCCTTGTAAGTAGTGGGTTATGGGTTGTTATTAACCTCAAGGTCAATAGTTTGAACCCACCAGTGGCTCCACACGAGAAAGATGAGGCTTTCTGCTCCCATTAAGGTTTATAGTCTCAGAAACCCTATACAAGAGTCACTATGAGACCTGACTCAATGGCATACCACCACCAACATTTACTATTGAGTTGACACTGACTCAATGTTATCCCATGTGTTTCTTGGGAGAACATTTTTGCATCCTGTTTTCAATCACTAATTTTTGTAAAGTAGACCACATGTTTTTCTTCTGAAATGCCATTGATAAACTCAAACAGTCAAACTTTTGGCTAGAAACTGGGTGCATTAATTATCTGTATATACTTCCTGTTGTGGCACGTAGGGCAAGCACAAGATTGCAAGGTCAGTTTGAATCACAAGGTAGGTGGTCACTTAACAACAACAACCTGTGTTGGTAAGATTTTGTGTCAATTTGACTGGGTTTGGATTCTCAGTAACTTGGAAGTTAAGATATAGCAATCCACTATGATGAGATGTAATATAATGCAATCATTCCATGATGTGATTTGATTCGACCAGCCCTGATCTGATGTGATTATCTTATGTTTTGTAAACCCTCACTTCTATGATGTTAATGATGCTGGATGCAATCTACAGGATTAGAGCTTATCTTCAATTGATCTCTTTTGAGATATAAAATGAGAGAAAATTTAGCAGAGTTGGGTACTATCTATCACCAAAAGTGAAGAGCCAGGAGTGGAGTGCATTCCTTGGACCTGGAGTCCCTGCACTGTGAAGGTCCTAGATCCAGGGGAAGATTGATGCCAAGACACAGGGAAAGCTCTAAGGAATGCTGGGACTACCAATGCCGAAGAAGACAAGGACATTTTGTCAGAGCCAGCATTGTGAATTTGGACTTCTATCCTAAAAAGGAGCTCTGGTAGTGTAGTGGTTATAAGTTGGGCTGTTAACTACAAGGTCAGCAATTCAAATATACCAGCTACTTCTGGGAGAAAGATGAGTTTTTTCTGCTCTCATAAAGGTTTTCAATCTCAGAAATCCTATACAGAGTTGCTATGAGTTGGAACTGACTCTACAACATACAACATCAACAACGACAACAGCATCAGCCTCTTAAAATGTAAATGCCATTGACTTGTGTTATTTCTGTTATAGCAGCAGTAGATAACTAAACATCACACATGGACTCCAGTTAACTACATTCCATCCAGATCCTTAATTTCAAGCATCCTATTTTCTGATTTCTATTTTCTGTCTTTCTGTTTTTAGCCAATCAATTTCCCAACTCTAATAAGTCTTTGATCATACTGCAATCCATGGAACCAATTAAATTTTCATAGCAATTCACACCCTTAAAATAATGGCTCCTTTTTAATCCAACTTAAATTTTGGCATGGCATTATAGGATCATTAGTTTAACCCAACTAATGGACTTCTGGCATGGAATTATAGGATCAGCACTGGACTGTGAAACACAAGGTCAGCAGTTCAAACCCACCAGTTGCTCCATGGAAATCCTATGCACGATTGCAATGAGTTGGAACTGACTCAACGGCACTTAACAACATTATAATGCACGTGAACTCCCTATTCTCTCTCACTGTGGCATAATCCTAAACTTTGTTAAATGCAACTACTTAACCAGTGTCAGGACCCATGCATATTAATGAGCTGAGATGGAAACACACACATAAATGGTCTAACTTTAAATGCTCAGATGCAAGGTACTACAGCTTGGTAATTCTGCTGTATTTCTAGTCCATGGATTTTCCAGTCCTTAGGACCATTTATACTTTCTCCTCTTTCCATATGCATTTAGAACATTCTCAATCTTAGTCCATGACTTTGAAATAAAGCAATAAGAAAATAACCTCTCCTTCTGTTCACTTACTCATCTGTGCCTGTATAAAATGCCTTCTTTCCTTTTTCTATGTGTGGGAGGTTGGACCACTGTCTTTAAATACATCCATTGCCACCTTCTTTAGCAATTCTTCTCACAAAAGGTAGAATGTGTTTCCTCACTTTATAATTTTGGTTTCACATTGTGACTTACTTTGTTCAAAGGAAAGTGGCTGTGCTAGATGTAAGCTTATATCTCAAGTGGCAGTAAATATTTCCACTGGCCTTCTTGTGTTTCATCTATGACCTTGAGCCTGGGCCCCAGATATGGGAAACAAGTGATTTAGAGCCAAATTTAAGCCTTGACAATGAGATGACCTGGTTCTGCCATTTGGAACAGAGTTTACCAGCTTCTCCAACTCACGTTAGATGTGTACTCCCAACATGCCTGCAGAAAGTCATAGTGATTAGTGATATGTTGTTAGAATGCTAGGTGCCATAGTGTCAGTTCTGATTAATAGCAAAGGTACAACAGAACAAAATACTGATTGGCCCTCTGGAATCTTCACTTATGTTTGAACCCAATGTTGCTGTCCTGTGCCAATGCATCTTTTTGAGGGTTTTCCTCTTTTTCACTGACCCTCCATTTTCTAAGCATGATATTCTTCTTCATAGATGAGTCATTCTTGACAACATGTTCAGAGTATAAGAGATGAAATATTGCAACCTGCACTTCAAAGGAACAGCCCAACAGTTCTTCTTCCAAAACAGATTTATTTGCTATTCTGGAAATCTCTAGTATAGTTAATGGACTTTTCTCCATTTTCTTTGTTCATTGTCCAGCTTTTCAATGCATGTGAAGCAATTCAAAATGCCATGGCTTGGGTCAGGCTCACATTTTCCTTCAAAGTGATATCTTTGTTCTTTAATGTTTTAAAAAGGTCTTTAACAGCAGATTTGCCTAATACAATAGAAATTTGATTTCTGAACTGCTGTTTCCAGGAGTGTTGATTATGGATCAAATTAAAATGAAATCTTTAACAACTTCAAACTTTTCTCTGTTTATCATTTTTGTTATTAGGTGCCATTGAATCAAGACCAACTCATAGCAACCCTATGCACAACAGAACAAAACATTGCCAGGTCTTAGGCCAACCTCACAATTGTTGCCACACTTGAGCCCATTGATACTGCCACTTTGCCAATCCATCTTGCTGGGGGTTTTCCTCTTTTTCTCTGACCTTACACCTTACCAAACATAATGTCCTTCTCCAGTGACTGGTCTCTTCTGACAATATGTCCGAAATATAAGAAACGAAGTCTGTCCATCCTGGTCTCCGAGAAGGACCCTGGCTGCACTTCTTCCAACATAGAACTGTTTGTTCTTTTGGAATCCCATGATACTTTCAGTATTCTCCTCCAACACCATAACTCAAAAGCATCAATTCTTCTACGGTCTTCCTTATTCACTGTCTGGCTTTCTCGTGTATATGAAGTTATTGAAAATACCATGGCTTGGGTCAGGTACATCTTAGTCTTCAAGCTGACATCTTTGCTCTTCATCTCTTTAAAAAGTTCTTGTGCAGCAAATTTGCCTAATGCAATACATCGTTTGATATCTTGACTGCTGCTTCCATGAGTGTTGATGGTTGATCCAAGAAGAATAAAGTCCTTGACGACTTTATTCATTTCTCCATTGATAAGAATGTTGTTTATAAAGTGGACTTTAAAATAAAAACTAGCTTAAGAGACAAAGAAGGACACTATCTCATGCTCAAAGGGTCAATCAAACAAGACGACATAACTATAATAAACATATACGCTGCCAACGAAAAAGAAGAATACAACAGCACATCAAAAATATAATACATCATGACCAAGTAGGCTTCATAAAAGGGATGCAAGGATGGTTCAACATCAGGAAAACGTTCAGCGTAATCCATCATATAAATAAGAAAAAGGAAAAGAACCACAGGATCATATCGATTGACGCAGAAAAGGCATTTGACAAAATCCAACATCCATTCTTGATAAAAGCACTCAACAAAGTAGGAAGTGAAGGGAAATTCCTCAACACAATCAAAAGCATATATTCAAAACCAAGAGCCTACATCACACTCAATGGAGAGAAACTGAAAGCCTTCCCCCTGCGAACAGGAACCAGACAAGGATGCCCTTTATCACCACTCCTATTCAATATTGTGCTGGAAGTTTTAGCCAGAGATATATGGCATGATAAGAAATTAAAGGCATCCAAATTGGCAAAGAGGAAGTAAAACTCTCCTTATTTTCAGATGATATGATCCTATAGATAGAAAACCCCAAAGACTCAGTAAAAAAAACTATTAGACCTCATTGAAAGATTCAGCAAAGTGTCAGGGTATAAGATCAACATACAAAAATCAATTGGATTTCTCTATAGCAACA
>NW_006408553.1:19099039-19131764 GCF_000296735.1 Chrysochloris asiatica | reverse complement strand
GTGAGGAATAATGTTGAGATACTTGGCTGACTCTTGAACCTTGGTTTTCCATGCATTATATTATAAAACAGTCACGGGAGAGTAGAGGGAGGAATAGCCAGAAATACCACCATAGAAAGCTTGTAAGTCCGTCTTCTGCCTGGAACTGACTGGAATACCTAAAAGGGGCTACAATATGTCCAGTATAGGGATGGGCAACTTGAACATTGGCTACCCAAAATGGGGGGAGCGATACAAAGGTTAAGAAGTGACTGGCTTACAAGCTTTCAAGAGGGAACCTGGATTGACAGGGCAGGGAGGATGGTAGAGTCTCAGGTGAGTAATATACAACCTGTCTAGGAAGGGCTGATGAAAAGAAATGCTGATGGGTCTCTTGTGATGCAAGGGTGAATAATTGTTATCAGGATGGATTGTGAGGACTGGAAAGGTAAATGCAGATATTTTATAGCAAGGAGGGATGTGATTAACCTTTCAGTCTAGGAGCTAAGGCCCCTGGGACCATCACTGGAGAAGAGCAGAGATCGGGACCCCACCCAGAGAAGCAGTGAGGCCTGAGATGGAGACAGAGAGGATGACATGAAGAGATGGTGTGGCTGAGGACTTGAGATCCAGGGAGGGAAGGGAGCTGTGTGCTGAGGACCGTGGGGGGAGGGGGGACCTACGGGGTATAACCTTTGGTTGGGTGATGATGCATGGATGGGATGGTAACTATGGCAATGAAACCATGTATGATAGAATGAGTGTAAAGCTAATGTTCCCCCATGTAAACTATCACACAATAAAAAAATTAAAAATTAAAAAAAAAAAAGAATGTTGTTTATTAGTCCAGTGGTGAGGATTTTTGTTTTCTTTACATTGAGATACAGTCTATACTGAAGGCTGTGCTCTTTGATTTTCATCAGTAAATGTTTTAAGTCCTCTTCACTTTCAGCAAACAAGGCTGTATCTTCTGCATATCACAGGTTGTTAATGAGTCTTCCTCCAATCCTGATACCATGTTTTGTTCATGTAACTCAGGTTCTTAGATTATTTGTTCAGCATACAGGTTGAATAAGTATGGTGAAAGAATACAACCCTGTTGTACACCTTTCTTAATTTTAAGCCATTCAGTGTTCCCATGTTCTGTTTGAACAACTGCCTCTTAGTCCAGGTACAGATTCCTCATGAGCACAATTAAGTGTTCCAGAATACTCATACTCCGCAATGTTGTCCATAGCTTGTGATCCACACAATTGAAAGCCTTTGTATAGACAATAAAGCACAGGTAAACATCTTTCTGGTGTTCTCCACTTTCAGCCAAGATCCATTGTGTATTAGCAATGATACACCTTGTTTCACGTACTCTTCTGAACCTGGCTTGATCTTCTGGAATTTCCCTGTCAATGTATGCTTGCAGCCACCACGCATCTGTCAGTTTGTCATACTGTGGGGGCTTATGCGTTGCTGTGATTCTGAAAGCTATGCTACAGGTATTTTAAATACAAGCAGTGTCACTCACAGTGGACAGGTTTCATATAAGCTTCCACACAAAAACAGACTAGGAAGAAGCCTGCTTCCAAATATTTAGTCACTGAAAACCTTATGCACAGCAGAGAAACACTATCAGATATAGTACCCAAAAATGAGCCCTTCAGATTGGAAGGCACTCAAAATGTGATTGGGGAAGAGCTGCCTCCTCAAAGTAGAGTTGACCATGATGATGCAAACGGAGTAAAGCCCATGGGAGTAAAGCCCTCAGAACCTTCATTTGCTGATAGGGTACAACTCAAAATGAAGAGAAACCTCTGTAAACATCCATTAATAGTTGGAACATGGAATGTACAAAGTATGAATCTAGGAAAATTTAAACTTTTCAAAAATGAAATGGAATGCATAAACATCAACATCTTAGGCATTAGTGAGCTGAAATAGACTGACATTGGCCATTTTGAATCTTACAACCACATGGTTTACTATACCAAAAATAACAAATTAAAGAGGAATGATGTTGCATTTATCTTAATAAAGAACATATCAAGGTCAGTCATGGGTTACAATGCTGTCTGTGACAGGATAATATCCATGTGCTTACAGGGAATATCAGTTAATACCAGTATTATTATAATTTATGCACCTACCACTAAAGCACCTCACTAAAGCCAGTGAGGATGAAATAGTAGAATTCTACCAACTTCTTCAATCTGAAATTGAACAAACATGCAATCAAGATGTGTTGACCATTTTTGGTGATCGGAGTGCATAGGTTGCGAGCAAAGAGGAAGGATCAGTAGTTGGAAAATATGGCTTGGTTATAGATATGATGCTGAAGATTGCATGATAGAATTCTGAAAAGCCAATGATTTGTTCCTTTCAAATACCTTCTTTAGACAGTATAAGAGATGATTATACACATGTACCTCATCAGACAGAATATGCAGAAATCAAATTGACTACATCTGTGGAAAGAGACAGTGGAAAAGCTCCATATCATCAGTCAAAACAAGGTCAGGGACAGACTGTGGAACAGACCATCAATTGCTCATATGCAAATTCAGACTGAAGCTGAAGAAAATGAACACAAATTTACAAGAGCCAAAATATGACCTTGAATATATCCCACCTGAATTTAGAGATCATCTGAAGAACAGACTTGATGCATTCAACACTAAAGACCAAAGACCACAAGAGTTGTGGGATGATATCAAGAACATCATACAGGAAGAAAGAAAAAAGTCATTGAGAAGACAAGAAAGCAGGAGATGATCAAATTGGATGTCAGAAGAGACACTGAAACTTGCTCTCCAGCATAGAGATGTTAAAGCAAATGGAAGCAATAAGGAGGTCCAAGAGATGAACAGAAAATTTCAAAGGTCAGCTGAGAAGACAATGTCAAATATTTCAATGAAATATGCAAAGATCTGGCGTCAGAAAACCAAAAGGGAAGAATATGCTCAGCATTTCTGAAGCTGGGGGAACTGAAGAAAAAATTCAACCTTGACTTTTGTTATTTAAGGATTCTCTGAGCAAATTATTGAATGATGCAGAAAGTATCAAAAAGAAGATGGAAAGGTCTGAACGGAGCTGGTGAAAGGAGATGGGGATAAGACCCTTGTCGTTCAATAGTGAATTATTGCTATCAGAACTGACTGTGAGAGTTACAAATGTAAAGGTAGATGTTTTGTAACAAAAGGAGGGGAGTGGTTTATTATGCAGTCCAGGAGCAAAGGACCCTTGGGCCATCAAGGGAGAAGAGTGGAGTGGGGAACCCTATCCAGAGAAGCAGTGATGCCAGAGATGGAGGCAGAGATGATGTTGTGGAAAGATGGAGCGGCTGGGGGCTCGGGGTTCTGGGCTCAGGGACGGGGAGGGTCTGTGTGGTGATGGCCAGGGCGAGCAGGCTTATGGTGTGTTTTATAATGTATGGAGGGGATTGTAATCAATGCAATGAAACAAAATATGATAGGATGAATGTAAAGCTGATGTTCTCCCATGTAAAGTATCTCTCAATTCACAATAAAAAATTTAAAAAAAAAGAGTTTAAAAGCAAAGATATCAGGGGACTAAGATGTCCCTGATCCAAATCATGGTATCTTCAGTAGCTTCATGAAAATTGGACAATAAATAAGGAAGACCTTATTATAAGGTAGAGGAATTATACCTTTGAGTTTGAGAAGAATATTAAAAGTATCCGAGGCTGCCAGAAGAATAAATAAGTCTGTCTAGGAAGAAGTCTGGTAGAGTAGTGGTTACGAATCGGGCTGCGAGCCGCAAGGTCAGCAGTTCAAAACTAATAACGGTTCTGTGGGAGAAAGATGAGGCTTTCTGCTCTCGTAAAGATTTACAGCCTCAGAAACCCTGTGTAGGGTCGCTATGAGTCGGAACTGACTCCACGGCACATAACAACAAACAACAAGGAAGAAGTACAACCAGAATCCTCCTTAGAATCCAGAATGGTGAGCTTTCATTTTTCATATGCATGACATGTGGTCAGTGGGATCAGTTCCTGGAGAAGTACAACATGTTTGATAAAGTGAAGGATTGGGGAAAAAGAGGAAGACCCTCAATGGAATGATTAACACAGTGGCACCTACAATGGGCTGAAAAATAACCACTATTGTGAGAATAGCTCAGAATCAAGCAGTGTTTTGTTTTGTTCTGTCTGCATAGGGTCACTGTTAGTGAGAACCAACTAAATGACACCTGACAACATGCTTTATTTGGTGAATGATCTGTTCAGATATGTTACTTATTTTGTAATTGGATTGTTGGTTTTGTTATTGTTGGACTTCAAGAGTTCTTTGTATATTTTAGATGCAAATACTTTATCAGATATGTGTTGTGCAGATATTTTCTGTCAGTTTATTGCTTGTCTTTTCAGTATTTCAAATTTTTAACATTGCCATATATAGAATATTAACAAATGAAAGAAAAAAAAAAGAAGATGGAAGATGGAAGGAATACAGAGTCACGGTACCAACAGGAAGTGTTCGATGTTCAACCATTTTAAGAGGTAGCATGTGATCAAGAGCTAATGATACTGAAGGAAGAAGTCCCAGGTACATTGAAGGAATTGGCAAAGAACAAGGCACCAGGAATTGATGGAATAAAAATTGAAATATTTCAAGAAAGTGAGGTGGCACTGGAGGCACTCACTCATCATTGCCAAGAAATTTGGAAGACTGCTATCTGCCTAACTGATTGTAAGAAATCCATTATTTGTGCCCATACCAAAGAGAGGTGATCCAATGGAATGCAGAAATCATTGGAGAAGATCTTTGATAGCCCATGTGAGTAAAGTTTTACTGGTTAATATTGTTTTTGTTGTTGGTAAGTACCGTGGAGTCGGTTCTGACTCATAGTGACCCTCCCTGCACAGGGTTTCCGAGGCTGTAAATCTTTACCGGAGCAGAACACCTCATCTCCTTCTGCAGATCTTCTTGTAGTTTGAATTGCTGACCTTGAGGTTAGCAGCCCGATTCGTAAGCACTAAGCTCCCAGAGCTCTACTGGTTAATATTTGTTGTTGTTATGTGCCGTGGAGTCGATTCCAACTCATAGCGACCCTGTACAGAGTTTCTGAGACTGTAAATCTTTATGGGAGCAGAAAGCTTCATGTTTCTCACACAGAACAGCTGGTAGTTTCAAACTGCTGACCTTGCGGCTCACAGCCCAATTCGTAACTACTACACTACCAGAGTCATTTATTAATCTGGTTGTTAGGATTTTTGTTTTCTTTACACTTTGGTGCAGTCTGCACTAAAGGTTTTAATGTTTTAATTTCATCAGAATTACTTGAAGTCCTGTTCAGTTCCAGCAAGAAAGGTTGCTACATAAGACATTGAAATGCAGTCTTGTTTGTTATGTAGCATTATTGTGACCATCAGTTCTTCAAATCCTATGAATATAATGTCTAAAAGCAACCCTTCTACTCTACACATTAGATTTAATTCCTTCACAAGCACTTAAGGACATCTTTCCAACAACTGTTGCCTCGTTTCTTGCATTGTCAAGTTTGCTTCTCTTTTGAATCTTTCATTATGATAAAAATATAATGAAATACCTTTTGCTTTTACAGATTTCTTCCTTATTCTATGGTTTTCTTAAACCATTAACCAATTTGTCTCTCTAACGTTTGCCTTGATAGTCAAATTAACAGTAATGTCTAAAACTAGAAAAGCAGAATGGTAACTATTCTAAAGTCCAGAACAGTTACAGTATTAGATTAATATTAGATTCATAAAGAAGACAATACATAAAGATCTTTCCCTTTCAAATCTCAAATAGTTATGATCTTGGAAAGGAACTACAATCATTGAGATACAAAATTGCCAAGATCTGAGTTTAAAGAAACAAGGCTGTTGAACTTGTTATTACTATTCACCTCTAATAAACCAGCAATTTCCAACATAGCACACTGTTCCATATTTGACTATCCTTTTTCATTTAACCCAAAGCAGTTTGTTCCTGGAAAGGTGAACGCAATGAAGTTATGGGCTGAGTTTTGTTCTTGGTTGTAAGTTAGCTAAATAAAGTTTTATTCTCAAGGATTATAACCACACAACAACTTGTGTGAGTAGTGATGAAATACAATGACAGAAAAGGACTTCAGTCAGTAAACCTAATGTACCAGTGCCCAAAGAGAAGGCTTAACCTTCAGGTCCCCTGATTTCTTAGAGTGAGTTGTTTGAGCTAGTAGCCTAATGAACATAGCACATTTAAATGTGCCTTGATAAACAACTCAACTCGGAAGAAAAGAACTCTGAACCTTAGGTTCAAATTCTTACCTATTCCACCACATCTAAAGCCATTTTCCTTTGCAGTCATTAAAAACAAAAATAAAAATAGATTTATTTTGTTTTTAAAATATAAAGAGTAATTTTTTGTTTGTATTTTTTAAAAAATAGGTGAATGATAGGCAGTTATATGTAAATTAAAAGTAAAATATTGACTCATTCATGAAAGAAAATAAAAGGAAACGTTTAAAAAAAGCTACAATAAAATTGAAAGGTTAAAAGTTAAAAATAATATGTTAAAATAGATGAGATTCAAAATAAAAGACAAAGAGCAAGAAGCCAATGAGATAAAAGGTTAAGCACATAAAAGGAGAGAAAAACCTTAAGATAAAAGGCTAAATCCCATGAGATAAAAATTTAAATATGTAAATGAAAAATGGATTAAAGATGAAGAATAGAATGAGGAAGTTAAGATGTAAAGTTTAAAAATGTTAAACTGAAAATGTAAGGAGTTTAAAGAGAAAAATGTTTTAAAATAAAAATGAAAGAAGTAAGCTTGGATATTGGAGAAACAGATGATTTTAAACAGATGAAAAATCCACTGAAAATTTACTAGGAGCAAGAATTTGCTTTAACATATTTCTTAGGGGAACTATGGCATTCCGTTTTTTCCAGTGGATTTAGATCTTTGAAGTAGCAGTCTTCTTCATGATCCACACATATAGAGAAACTTTCAATAAGGAAGCTTTGTCGGTATCATTTATATACACTAACAGTAGTCTCATTTGTATATACTAACTAAATTGATACTACCAGAAGTCAGTTTAGCCTCTGGAAGATTCTAAGAGAAAAATAATGTGACATACAAAATCAATACTCAGTGCATTAATTTATTTATTATATTAGTTTGGGAGGCACTGCCATACATATTTCTTTTTTGTCTTTTATAACATTTTTGTGAGGTAGGTAGCCGCGATTTGCATATACAAGAGGAAACAGGTTTGGAGACACCAGAGGCTTGCAGATCTGAAAAGTGTAGCATGAGATAACATCATCTTATGCGGAAAAATCCTTAAATGTGCTTGCATCTTCTGAAGCTGAGAGAAGAATATCCTTGTTAACACTCACAAAGCAGTAGGTAAAACTTAGGGTGGATAAGAAGAAGCCTTTAAGAACATTTTCAACAGAGCCTATTTGCTTGACCTGGGCTGGAGGAGCCCTGTGGAATGTCTTGGCGAGGAGAAAGGCTCTAAAAAGTCCTCTGTGCCACTTCAATATAATCCCTCTCCTGTTTTCTGCTTGTCCTGCCATATGCAATCTATCCCACAGCCCATTTGTGCAGTCACCTAGTGACCTTGCCACTGCAGGTAAGAAATGAGAAATTTTGAGGGCGGCTGCACTCCCTGGATCTTCATGGCCTTGGCATAAAAATATTTAGTGCAGGTGTTTTCTGAGCACTGAACTGGTAAGGAAGGGTTGCAAAGTGCTGTGAGCCACAAAATCACCTCTGTGTCTACTAGGGGCTGCCCCTGCCTCAGGGGCCATAACAGTCTGTAAATACCATGGCCAGCCGAAGGAGTATTTGGTTCCCCACCATTAAAGATGCTCCACTTTTTCTGCACTATCCACTATCAAAAAAAAAGAGTGAAAGAATTTATTTGACTATATCCTGATCTTTGGAAAGGTACATTTTAAAACTAAGGAATAATATAAATGTGGCAGTCTCTTTCGATTTGAAGGAGTCCCTGAGTAATGTAAATAGTTACGATACAATTACTAACCAAATGGTTGGTTGTTCAACTCAGAAGAAAGGCCTGGCAAATTGCCTTTGAGTTGTTAAGTGCTACCAAATCGGTTCCAAATCATAGCTACCCTGTCTGTATAGGGTTTCTAAGGAGTGACTGGTGAGTTTAAACTGCTGACCTTGTGTTTCAAATTGAACTTGCAGTCCAGTATCATGAAAACTCTAAAGAGCCTAGTTCTACTCTGCACACAGGGTTGTCTTAAGTCAGAATAAACTTCATGGCAACTGGTTTTGGTCTTAGTTTCTGATTTTAAGGAATCATCATCACTTGTTGGTAAAACAGTGTTTGATGCTGTGAAAGTGCTGGAAGTAGTATGTGAGGAGTGAGGACAATCACTTATTTTTCAGTTTCTGCTTGCTGAAATTCTGCATTTTCTCAATGTTGTCATTGTTGTTAAGTACCATCAAGTTGGTTCTTACTCATAGTGACCCTGTATAGGGTTTCTGAAGAGCGACTGGTAATTTTGAATCACCAACCTTGCAGTTCAAACCGACATTGCAGTTCAGTGCTTATCCTACATTGTCACACCAAGACTTCCATTTTTTTTCAATATCTGCACTTTATTTCTTTTGCACCTGAGTTCCTGAAATGCAGAAGTAACTCGGCATTGAAAGGAATAACAAACAAGGACAACTAAATAAAGATAGCAAGACATTATGTGTAATAAAGATTCATAAATGTAATTATAGAGAGTAAATGTTTTCTACGAATAACAAGTAGTATTCCAAGAATGTTACAGAAATATCTAAAGTTTCTACTCTAGCTGTAGTATGCTATAGTTAGGTGCCATCATGTCAATTCCAAGTCATAGTGACCCTGTGCACAGCCGAACAAAACACTGCCCATTCTTGTACTATTGTCATTACCCTTGAGCCTACTGCTGTTGTCACCACGCCAAACTATCATATTTCAGGTCATCCTTTTTATAGCAGACCTTCCATTTTACCAACCATGATGTCCTTCTTTAAGGATTGGTTCCTTCTGATAAAATCTCTGAAATATGAGAGATAGAAGTCTTGCTATCCTAGCTTTTAAAAGGCATTCTAGCTTGATTGTTCTTTTGACAGTCCATGGTCCTTTCAATACTCTTCTCCAATACCATAACTCAAATACACCAATTATTTTATGATCTTCCTTATTCATTGTCCAACTTTCACATGCATATAAGGATATTGAAAATATTTTGTAATGGGTCAAGCACACCTTATCCTCAAACTGACAATTTTGCTCATGACTCCTTAAAGAGGTCCTGTATAGAAGATTTGCCTAATGTAACACGTAATTTAATTTTTTGACTGCTGCTTCCATGAGTGTTGATAGTGTGTCCAAGAAAAATGAAATACTTGACAACTTCAATCTTTTCTCCAATTATTATAGTATTATTTATGGGTCTAGTAGTGAAATTTTTTGTTTTCTTTGCATTGGGCTACAACTGCATGCTTTAGGTGTCTTTAATTTTCACAAATAAGTATTTTAAGTACTCTTCACTTTCAGCAAGTCAGGTTATATCATCTACATATCACAGGTTGTTAATGAGTCTTCCTTTAATCCTGATGCCGCATTCTTTTTTATATAATCCAGTCTCAGGTTATTTGCTCAGCATACAGATTGAATAAGAATGGTGAAAGAATGCAACCCTGGCACACACCTTTGAAACCATTAAATGTCTCCTAGTTCTGTTTGAACAATTGCCTCTTGATCTATGTAAAGGTTTCTCAGCACAATTAAGTGTTCTGGAATGCCCATTCTGCAAAATGTTATCCATAGCTTGTCATGATCCACAAAGTCAAAAGCCTGTACATAGTCAATAAAGTTCAGGTAAACATCTTTCTGGTATTATCTGCTGTCAGCAAAGATTCATCTAATGTCAACAATGATAACCCTTCTGCCATGTTTTTATCTAAATCTGACTTAAACATCTGGCTGTTCCATTTTGATGTAATGTTGAAGCAGTTTTTTAATTACCTTTAGCAGAACATTATCTGCATATGATGTCAATGATATTGACCGATGATTTCCACATTCCATTGTTGTTGTTGTTGTTGTTAGGTGCCATAAAATCATAGTGACTCATAGTGACCCTAAGCACAACAGAATGAAACACTGGCCAGTCCTGGGCCAAAAGTCCATTGGGTCACCACAAATATGGATCTCTTTCAATCAATTGGTATGGGCACAAATATGGATCTCTTCCAATCTGTTGACCAGGTAGCTAACTGTCTTCCAAATTTCTTGGCATAGATGAGTATGAGACTACAGTACCGCATCAGTATGTTGAAATATTTCAATTTCTATTCCATCAATTTTGGTGCCTAGTTCTTTGCCAGGGCCTTCAATGCACCTTGAACTTCTTCCTTTAGTAAGATTGGCTCTTGATCATATGCTACATTTTGAAATGGCTAAACATAGATCATTGCTTTTGGGTACAGTAATTCTTTGTATTTCTTCCATTTTCTTTTTTGCTTTCAGAATCATTCAATGTTTTCCCCATGTTGTTGTTGTTGTTAGGTGCAATTGAGTCGGTACCAACCCACAGTGACCTGATGCACAGCAGAAGGAAACACTGCCTGATCCTGGGCCAACCTCACTACTGTTGCCATGCTTGAGTCCACCGATGCTGCCACTTGGCCAATCCATCTCATTGGGGTCTTCCTCTTTTTCTCTAACCTTACCAAACATGATATCCTTCTCCAGTGACTGGTCCCTCCTGATAATATGTCCAAAATATGAGAGACAAAGTTTGGCCATCTTGGCCTCCAAGGAGCACTCTGGCTGCACTTCTTCCAAAACAGATCTATTGGTTCTTTTGGCAGCCCATGGCACTTTCAATATTCTCCTCCAACACCATAACTCAAAAGCATCAATTCTTCTACGGTCTTCCTTATTCATTGTCCAGCTTTCGCATGCATACAAGGTTATTGAAAATACCATGGCTTGGGTCAGGCGCACGTTAGTCCTCAAGCTGACATCTTTGCTCTTCAACACTTTAAAAAAGGTCTTGTGCAGCAGGTTTGCCTAATGCAATATGTTGTTTGATTTCTTCACTGCTGCTTCTGTGAATGTTGACAGTTGATCCAAGAAGAATGAAGTCCTTGACAACTTCCATCTTTTCTCCATTGATATTGCAAGTAAAAACTTGAATTTTTTTCTTCAGTTCTTTCAGCTTGAGAAATCCTGAATGTGCTCTTCTCTTTTGGTTTTCTTAATTCTGGGTCTTTGCATATTTCCTTATCATATTTGCCATTGTCTTATGGAGCTGCCCTTTGAAATACTCTGTTCAGCTTTTTCAACTTCTCTCTTTTTTTTTCCTTTTGTTTTAGCATCTGTTTGCTGGGGAGCAAGTTTCAGAGTCTCCTCTAACACCCAGCTTTAGTATAGTATTGTGGATTCATGCTTCTACTCCGCTATGATCTTAACCCTCCTTTTGCTCTCCTCCTTTCTCTTGCATTTCCTGTCTTTTAAAAAATCTAAATTCATAGCATCTTTTTTGGAATCTTCTTCTCCATATGGATGATAGCATTATTTGACTATCTAGTAAATCATTTGCCTTTCATTTAACAAATATTGTTGAATGCCAGTCATTTGCCATGTACTGCACTAAGCACTGAGAGTGCTAATTACAATAATGTTTATACTGAATACCTGCTTATGTTGTACTCTAAGTATTACAGAGCAAGTAGCCTAGATAGATATATCTTGCTTCACTAAATAGTTAATTTCCCTGGGGATCAGTTGACTCAAAGCCAGTTCAGATTTTATCCCCCTTCCCATTTGCAGGAGGAGAAATTGGCTGGATCATTTTTATTTATCACTTTTTGTCAATTTCTTTTTTTTAACTAAATACATATTAGCTCTGTTGACAAGAAAGTGATGGCTGGCATCTTTCCTTTACCTAATAGCAAAATGTATTGATATTTATATTTAAAGAAGGTGAAATACAGAAAGGGGCTGTCATGTGAAACACATTACCATCTACATATAAGGGCTATATTAAAGACTCCTGGTGTGGCACAGTAGCATCAACATTGGACTGTGAACCACAAAGTTGTCAGTTCAAACCTACTAGCATCTCCTCAGAAACCCTATACAGGGTTGCTATGAGTCAGAACTGATTCAATGTCACTTAACAACAATAACAAGATATTAAAGCTAGTCCTAGTGTGGCTTTGTAGGATAAGCACTGGACTACTAACTACAGTGTTGGCTGTTGAAACCTACCAGATTCTCCTCAGAAATCCTACACAGGAGCACTATGAGTCAGAAATGACTCAACAGCACTTAACAACAAAAAGATTAAAAGAGGTCCTGTTGTAACACTGTAGGATAAGCACTGGACTGTTAACCACAGTGGGGTGATTCAAACCCTTTAGCTATTCCTCAGAAACCCTATAAGGGTTGCCATGAGTCAAGACTGACTCGATGAGACTTCACATCAAGATATGCAAAAAAGTAACAATAATAATAATAATTCCAGACTTATTCTCTTTAATGAAACTTGTCTTGCTATTGGCTCTATTGAGAGATTTGGGATTAAGCTTAAAAATCATCAGATTGTGAGACTTTGACACCAGCAACTGACATTTCATCCTGGACTAAGAAACAAAGGCTAGTAAGTAACATGAATGAATAGACAGGATGACTGACAGCACAGGGACATGCAGACACACATCATGATAAGTAACACATCAGACATGTCTGAGAGGATCTGGCATGTGGCAGAAAACTACAGGCCATTCTCTCTACAACTCCCCCTGCATCTAGTTCCATTATGGGAAAGGATATAGGATAAACAACCCTGATAGAGAATTTAAATTCTGTATTGCCTGTAAGGAGCCTAAGTTCCAAGTATTTGACAAAACTAGCAATTTTATTTTGCGACATAAGAATCATTGCAGTGTCAAATGACTCTGCTATGCATGTGTTGGTTTCCTGCACTGTGATTCTTTTTAGGAAGGACTGACACAAATGTAGTTTTGGTGTCTGTTGATCTGGTAGCAAAGTTCCATAGCAGAAAACAGATGAATAAATAACGACATATTTTTAGAATGAACCTAACAGTCATGAAAAGGTGCTCTAAACCATCTTCTTGGGCTCAAAGAGGTGAACTCCTGAAAATTAAGGCCAATGAGAGAACATGTTTTTCTTCCAGTACAATTCAGATAAAAATCTATTTGCTCAAAAATTTCCATATGTTATACATATTTTAACACCTACTATGAAATTCAGTGTGGAGCCCTGGTAGTACAATGATTAAGTACTTGACTGCTAACCAAAAAAAATTGGTAGTTCAAACTCATCCGGTGGCTCCACAGGAACAATATCTAGAGATTTTCTCCCATAAAAATGTTGTTGTTATGTGGAGAGACTGGGACACTCCTGCATTGCTGGTGGGACTTCAAAATGGTCCAACCTCTCTAGAAAGCAATATGGCGTTTCCTCAGAAGGATGAAAATAGAAATACTTTATGATCCAGCAATTCCTCTACTTGCTATTTACCCACAAGAAAAAAGAGCCACAATCCGAGAAGATATATGCACACCAATGTTCATAGCAGCAATATTTACAATAGCAAAAAGATGGAGGCAGCCAAAGTGCCCATCAACTGAAGAATGGATAAACAAACTATGGTACATACACACAATGGAATACTATGCTACCTTGAAGAATAACAAGGAAGCTGCAAGCCACCGCACAACATGGATGAACCTTGAGGGCATTATGTTGAGTGAAATTAGTCAGTCACAAAAATAGAAATACTGCATAGGACCACTACTGTAAAAGAATAATGGAAAGAACCCATACTAAAGGGGGGCGGGGAGGATTCTTTGTTGATTATTGGGATGTTGGTTGTGGGTGAGGGGAGGGAGGGGAAGGTGGAGCCCAGGACAGGGTTTAGACACAGGAAAGTTTGGGTGCTGGGGATGGAGGCAATATACAAGGAGTGAGAGGGAAACAGAAGAACAAACAGATGGAAGAACAATTAGGCATGTTTGAATAGGCTAAGTGGGACAGAGATAAAGAATGATATACGTACAACCTTGGAACTACAGGGCTCTGGGATACAGAGATTGACCCATGGTTGGAATGGGGAAAAGATGCTTGGCAGTCTTTTGAATTTTAGTTTTCCTTGCATTATGTTATAAAATAGGCACCGGAGGGGGAGAGAAAGGAATAGTCAGAAACATCACCATAGAAAGCTTGTAAGTCCGTCTTCTGCCTATAACTGATTGGAATACCTAAAATGGGGCTACAACATGCCAAGTGAAGGAGGCTTCCTGCGGAGCCTCTGCTATACATAAGGCTATAGGTGGAAGCCTGAACCACATCCAGATCTCCAGAGATGGGAAATTCCTACTTGAAAGGACAAGCAGACCAGCCTGGAGTGGCTAGAAGAACAGAAGATACTTCTTGAAAGAAAGACCTACAGGAAAAATATAAAACAACATAGGCAGACCGACTGTTACTTGCCCAGGAAACATCAAGGCAAGTGGTCGGGTCCCCTCAGTGCAAACCCCCTTCCAAGACTAAGACTCAATGGGAATACACGCTGTTATTGGTGACCACGCTCGACACCGATAAGGGGAAGTGAGGGAAAAACAGCAATGAAGCGGTGAGCTAAGCCCTACAACGTTCAATAGACTTCTGTGAACCAGGGTGAAGACCTGGTTTGGCCAGCAGTGTGGCAAGACCTGGAGACTCTTGGGCGAGAGTGACATAGCCACAGAAGACTAGAGTGGAGAGTGAAGTGTCCAGCTGATAAGAAGAGAGGGCCTATGCATAAGAACACCCACACTTGCAGATAATACCCACTTATCCTGGCTTCAGTGACTGGATGATCAGAGCTCAACCAGAAGTAAAAAGAAGAGGGTAAAAAAACAACAAAGTATTCTCATACAATTTGATGAACTTGACCTACACCTATGGAAGCAGTAGCTCAAAAGAGGGAACAAGTCCTTACAGCAAGAATCATTTCACCCCCTCCACACACAGAGTAGACAGGGATGGGCAACTTGGACATTGGCTACAAAATGGGAGGTGAGGGGCTACAAAGGCAAGAAGTGACTGGCTTACAAGCTTTCAAGAGGGAACCTAGATCCAGAGGGCCTTGAGGAAGGTAGAATCTCCAGTGAGTAGTATTCAATCTGACTAGGCAGAGCTTATGCAATGAAATACAGACGGATCTCTTGTGATACAATAGTGAATAATTGTTATCAGGACTGATTGTAAGGGTTGGAAATGTAAAGGTAGATGTTTTATAGCAAGGAGGGGAGTGATTAACTTTACAGTCTAGGAGTGGAGGTCCCTAGGACCATCAAGGGAGAAGAGCAGAGAGCGGGACCCTACCCAGAGAAGCAGTGATGCCTGAAAGGGAGGCAGAGATGATGATGTGGAGCAATGGAGCAGCTGGAGACTAGATCCAGAGAGGGAGAGCGACTGTGTGCTGAAGACCCGGGGGGTACGGGGGAAGGATTGCATGGAGGGGATTGGAACCATGGCAATGAGATGATATACAATAGAATGAATGTAAAACTAATGTTCTCCCATGTAAACTATCACATAATTCACAATAAAACATTTAAGAAAAAAAAAATTGCTGTTGTAGTTCTTGATGTTGAGTGTTGTTGAGTTGATTCTGACCCATAGCAACCCTGTATAGGGTTTCCAAGGAGCAGCTGATGAGTGTGAACTGCTGAACTTGCAATTCAAACAGCTTTGCAGTCTGGCGCATTCACCCACAGTGCCACACCAGGACTCCTTATAGTTGTTAGGTGCCGTCAAATCAGTAGCAACATAATGCTCACCAGAACAGAACACCTCCCAGTCTTGTGCCAACCTCACAGTCATTGCTACACTTGAGATTATTGCTGCTATCATTGTGCCAATCCATCTTGATGGAGGTTTTCTTTTTATATTCTGATCCTCCACTTTACCAAGCTTTATGTCCTTCTCCTGGGACTGGTTCCACTTGATAATATGTCTGAAACATGAAAGACATAGTCTGCCCATCCTGGCTAGTAAGGAGTATTATGGCTGTCCTTCCAATGCAAATTTATTTGTTCTTTTGGTAGTCCATGGAACTTTTAATATTCTCCTTCACCACCACAGCTCAAATGCACCAATTCTACTATGGTCTTATTTATTCATTGTATAACTTTCACATGCATATGAGTTTGTTGAAAATACCATGGCTTGGTTCAGGTCCATCTTAGTCCCTCCACTTTACCAAACATGGTATCTTTCTCCAGGAAATCCCTTTTCATAATGTGTCTGAAATACGAGAAGTCTGGCCGTCCTGGCTTCCAAGAAG
Source organism: Chrysochloris asiatica (assembly GCF_000296735.1). Taxonomy (NCBI): domain Eukaryota; kingdom Metazoa; phylum Chordata; class Mammalia; order Afrosoricida; family Chrysochloridae; genus Chrysochloris; species Chrysochloris asiatica. The sequence continues at coordinate 19,115,440 of NW_006408553.1, read as the reverse complement.
CATTCTAACTACACTTCCTCCAACACAGATTCATTTGTTCTTTTGGCAGACCATGGCATTTTCAGTATTCTCCTTTAACACCATAACTCAAATGCATCAATTTCTTTGCAGTCTTCCTTATTCACTGTTCAACTTCCGCTTGTATACAACGTTATTGAAAATATCATGGCTTGTGTCACACACACCTTAGTCCTCAAACTGATATTTCTGCTCTTCAACACTTTAAACAAGCTTGTGCAACAGATTTACCTAATGCAATACATCATTTGATTTCTTGACTGTGGTTTCTGTAAGTGTTGATTGCTGATCCAAGCAAAATTGTGGTCTTTGATAGCTTCAATCTTTTCTTCATTTATATGGACGTTGTTTACAGGTCCCGTGACAAGGATGTTTGTTTTCTTTATATTCATGAGCAACCCATAAAAGGCTGTGGTCTTTGATCTTTATCAATAAGTATTTTAAGTACTTTTTGTTTTCAGCAAGCAAGGTTGTATCATCTGCATATCGCAGATTGTTAATGAGTCTTCTTCCAATCCTGATTGCACATTCTTCTTCATATAATCCAGCATCTCTGATTATTTGCTTAGCATGCAGATTTAATAAATAAGGTGAAATAATGCAACCCAGGCATGCACCTTTCCTAATTTTAAAGTATTTGGTGCTCTTTTGTTCTGTTCAACCAAAACTGCATCTTGTCTATTTACAGATTCCTCATGAGCACAATTAATTGTTCTGGAATACTCATCCTCCACAACGTTGTCCATAGTTTGTCGTGATCCACATAGCTGAAAGCATTTGTGTAAATTAATAAATGACAGGTACACATCTTTTTGTTATTCTCTGCTTTTAGCAAAGATCCATCTGATGTTAGCAATGATGTCCCTGGTTCCACATCCTTTTCTGAATTTGGCTTGGTCATGTGGAAGTTCTCTGTCAACATACGATTGCAGCCATTTTTGCATAATTTTTAGCAAAACTTTACTTGCATGCAATGTTAATGGTATTGTCCAATGATTTCTGCATTCTATTGGTCCACCTCTCTTTGGAATGGGCACAAATGTGTATCTCTTCCAATCAGTTGGCCAACTAATTGTCTTCTAAATTTCTTGACATAGATGAGTGAGTGTCTGCATAGGCTTTCTGAAGAGCAGCTGATGAGCTTGAACTGCTGACCTTGTGGTTCAAAGCAACTTTTCAGTCCAGCACATTAATCCACAGCACCACACCAGACTCAGAAAACTTATATCCAGTTGTTATCTGTCGAAATTAACTTAATAACTGTGGATTTGGCTGATATGTGTATGTGTATAATGACATTGTAAATTCTATCTGGACTAATAGGGAGACTAGTTCTTTCATGTTCTTTATTCAAGTGTTAAAAAAACAGGATTGGAAGACTTAATTATGGCCAGAGGTGGGGTGGAGGTTGTGTGCAGGCCTCCTCAGGGGATATTTATGTATTGTTGTTGTTGTTGTTAAGTGCCGTCGAGTCGTTTCTGACCCATAGCGAACCTGTGTAGGGTTTCCAAGGAGCAACTGGTGAGCTTGAACCACCGACCTTGCAGTTCAAACTGACTTTGCAGTCTGGTGCATTAACCCACAGCACCGTCTTCTTGTTGTTGTTAAGTGCCATCGAGTCAGTTCCGACCCATAGCGACTCTGTACAGGGTTTCCAAGGGTGTAAATCTTTACGGGAGTAGAAAGCCTCATCTTTCTCCCACGGAGTGGCTGTTAGTTTCAAACCGCTGACCTGAAGGTTCGCAGCCCGATTCGTAACCACTACGATACCAGAGCACCGTCTTAGTTGGAGTCAAAATCTCACCTGATTTCCAACATTGTTCACTAATAAATATTTAACAGGAAACCATGCAGAGATGGAAGATATTCAACTCAGGGGGTGATGTAGCACACCAAGCCAACAGTTAAGCCAAATTACTACATTGTGCAATTGGAGGCAACAGATTTATAAAAGCACTGACAGAAAAAATTGAACTGCCTCTTTGAGAATGGAAGATGCTAATCCATCTGCAGACTTAAATTATTTTCATTTAAACATATGTAAGTTTGGCTTAGCTATAGGAGGAAACATACAAACTCAGGTAATGTGGGTAAGATAAAGGTAGAAAGCTTTATTTACATAATCACCTCATCTGTGGTACATTGCAAATCAGACTGAATGAAACCTCCATTGAGACTAACAAACTCTTGGGTGAGTCTTCTATTTCAAAATATTTTCTGATTCTGGTATCATCCATTTCCCTTAGTCTCTTAATTATTGAAATTCATAGAGTTGAAGATAAGATTATGATTTAGCAACATTTTCCAAGATTCTAGTTATCATTATTCATAAGACAAACATGTAACTACATTAAGAAACAATCAAAGAAGGGCCCTTAAAACCCTATTTTCAAATGGATTTTCCTATCCTTTAAATTCTCTTTGAAATGCACTAAAAGATACAGCAAATGGTTTGAGCTTGAGTGTTAATCTAAAGGGGCTGGCAGCTCAAACGCACTCACCAGTGCCATAGAAGGAGGCATGGTGATCTGCTTCTATTAAGATTATAGTAGCAATTGTTGAATTCATATGTATTCTGTTATGTATATTAGAAAAACAACAACAAAAATAAAACAAATTATATTAAAAGACCATTTAAAATCATTACAGTCATGAGACGCCTTGATAGAGCACAGTTCTATTTTGTAACACTTGGAAGTTACCATGAGTTGGCATTGACTTAACAACCAAGGCTTTTGGTGTTGAATCTTTTAGAAAGTGAAGATGGCCTTATATCATCTGTTTGCATGTTAGATTCTCACCCATTCAGCCAGGAAAGCAAAAATACTAATTAAAAACCCCACTACAAGGTGGTTTATTGTTTTTTTTAAATCACTCAAACTATTTTGTTTCTATGCAGTTTTATTTATTATTGTCCCTCTACTCCTTCTTTCCATAGCTTTCTCCATTAAAGAAGACCAACTATGATATTGTGGGACCATTTTTGTTTTCTGAAGACAAAAGGTAAAGACAAAAGCATACAGTTACCTTCCATTCTATCATCACATTCTTTTTCCTTTTTTTTTTTTCACACCCATTGAGGGACCTAATTGTTGAACATGGAAAAAATACAAATAAGTGCCAGGAATATTTTGTGAGGTTGCCTTTTTCCACTTAAAATTCCTCAGCTAGCTATATATTCTGGCAAAGAATGAAATAAAATAATTTCTTCAGTTCATTTGCATTAAGACCTTTCTCTTCATCTGCCATTATACAAAGAAAATTACAAAACACTACTACAAAAAAACAAAAGAGACCTACAAAAGTGGAAGAACATTCCATGTCAATACTCCCCAAAGCAATTTACACATATAATGCAATCCCAATCCAGATTCCAACAACATTCTTCAAAGAGATAGAAAAGACAATTACAAACTTTATATGGAAAGGAAAGAGACCCAGGATAAGCAAAGCCCTGCTTAAGAAGAAGAACAAGGTTGGAGACCTCCTACTCCCCAGTTTCAAAATTTACTACATGGCTACAGTGGTCAAAACACCCTGGTATTGACATAATGAAAGATAAATTCATTAATAGAACAGAATCAAGAATCCAGAAATTAACGCACCCAAAGACAGCCAACTGATTTTCAACAAAGTGCCTAGGTCTGTTGCATGAGGAGGAGATAGTCTCTTTAATAGATGATGCTGGCAGAACTGGAAAGTGATATGCAAAAGATTGAAACAAGACCTTTACCTCAAGCCCTATATAAAAACAAACTCAGCATGCATTAAAGACTTAAATGTGAATCCCAAAATTCTGAAGGTCATTAATGAAAAAACAGGAACAAATGTGAGGGCTCTAATTTGGGGCATATGCAGACTACAAAACATTTTGAAAATTACATAAACAAAAGTAGACAAAATAGATGATTGGTACATACTAAAAATTAAAAACTTACCTGCATCAAAAGACTTGACCAAAAGAGGAAAAAGGGAACCTACAGAATGAGAAAAAATCTTTTGCCAACACATCAGATAAGGAACTTGTTTCTAAAATATATAGGAAACTACAATACCTCTACAAGAAAAAGACAAATAACCCAATTTAAAAATGGGCAGAGGACATGAACAGAAATTTCACCAAGGAGGAGATCCAGGCAGCCAACAAACACGAAAAAATGTTCATGATCACTAGCCATCAGAGAGATACAAATCAAAACAACAGTGAGATATCATCTTACACCAACAATAACAGCAAAGATATAAAATGTAGAGAATAATAAATGCTGGCAAGGATGCGGAGAGACTGGGACCCTCCTAGTTGGTGGGATTGCACAAGGGTTCAACCACTCTGGAAAGCAATATGGCACTTCCTCAGAAGGTTAGAAATAGAAATACCTTATGATCCAGCAATTCCTCTACTTGGTATTTACCCACAAGAAATGCGAGCCATAACATGAGTAGATATATACACACCAATGTTCATAGCAGCACTATTTACAATAGCAAAAAAGATGGAGACAGCCTAAATGCCCATCAATTAAAGAATGGATCAACAAACTCTGGTACATACACACAATGGAATACTACTCTACTTTGAAGAAGAACAAGGAAGCTGCAAGCCACTGAATAAAATGGATGAACCTTGAGGACATTATGCTGAGTGAAATCAGTCAGTCACAAAAGGAGAAATACTGCATCAGACAATTATTGTAAAAGATTAAGAAAAAGAACCCACCCAAAAAGGGGGGAGGGGGCACAAAAACGATATATATAATTGCGGATCACCGGGATGTATGGGATGTGAGGAAGGGAGGGAGAGAGGGGAAGACAGAGCACAAGGTAGGGAATAGACACAGGAAAGCTTGGGTGCTGGGGTGGGTGTGGTGGGCAAAACTTAAGAAGTGGGAGGGGAATAGAAGAACAAGGCAGATGGGAGAATAGTTAGGCAAGTTTGCATGGGCTAAGTGGAACAGAGGTAAATGATAATGTATGCATAACCTTGGAATAACAGGGCTTCAGGATGCAGGGATTGAAGCATGGTTTGAAAGGGTAAAAGAGGGGAATAATGTTAAGATGCTTGGCTGTCTTTTGAATCTTGGTTTCCCTTGCCTAGCATTGTGAACTCGACACGTGGGAGGGGGGAAGAATAGCCAGAAAAATCACAGTAGCAAAATTTGTAAGCCCATATTCAGTTTGTAACTGATTGCAATACCTAAAAGAGGCCTAGAAATGTCCCAATGAAAGAGACCCCCTGTAGAGCTTGTGCATTGCATAAGACCATAGGTGGAAACCAGAATCCCATCCAGAACTGTCTGAGGTGGGAAATTTCCACTGGAAAGGACAAGTAGACCAGCCTGGAGCAGCTAGAAGAACAGAAGATACTTTGTGAAGAAAGACCAGCAGGAAAAATCAGAAACAAATAATGGCAGTATGTTTGCTTGCTACAAGAACAAGTGAGATATTTGCCCAGAAGCCATCAAGGCAAGTGGTCAGGTCCCCTCAGAGCAAACTCCCTTCCAAGACTGAGACTCAAGGGGAATACATGAGCAGGCACATGGTCTGGCTGGTGACCATGTTGGTCACCGGTAAGGGGAAAAGGGGGGGGGGAAACAGCAATGAAGTTGGGATCTAAGTCTGACCACATTCAATAGACTCCTGTGAACCCAGGAGGAGAACTGGATGGCCAGCAATCACAGCAAGACCTGTGAACTCCTGTGCCACAGAGGACTAGAGCAGAGAATGAAGTGTCCAGCTGATATGAAGCAAAAAGAGATGCATAAGAACACCCATACTTGCAGATAGTACCCACTTGACCTGGCTTCGATGGCTGGAAGATCAGAAGTCTACTAGAAGAAGAAAGAAGAGGGAAGAAAAAAAAAAAAAAGAATAACCGACTACAATTTGATAAACTTTACCTATCTATATGGATGTAGTAGCTCAAAAAAGGGAACAAATCTTTACAGCAAGGTTCACTTCCACCCCCTGGGTACACAGGGATGGGCTACTTAAACATTGGTTACTCAAAATGGGGTGGGGTGGGGCTAAAATGGCAAGAAGTGACTGGCTTACAAGCTTTCAAGAGGGAGCCTAGTTCCAGACAGGGCAGGGGTAGGTAGAACTTCCACTGAATTATTTCCAATCTGTTGGGACCAGGCTGGCAAAAGGAAATGGGGATAAGGCTCTTATTGTACAATAGAAAATAATTGCCATCACAACTGACTGTAAGGGTCGGAAATGTAGAGGTAGATGTTTTTTGACAAAAGGATGAGAGTGATTGATTTTGCAGCCCAGGAGTGAAGGTCCCTGGGACCATCAAGAGAGAAGAGCAGAGAGTGTGACCCTACCCAGAGAGGCAGTGATGCCAGGTATGGAGACAAAGATGATGTAGACAAATGGAGTGGCTGGGGGCATGGGACTCAGGGAAGGAGAGGGGTGTGTGCTGACAGCTGGGGGGTGGTGAGGGGCGGGCCTGTGGTGTGTATCCTTTGGTTATTTGATGATGTATGGAGGGGATTGTAATCATTGCAATGAAACAAAATACAATAGGATGAATGTAAAACTGACATTCTCCCACGTAAACCCACATAATTCACAATGAAAACGTACAAATAAAAAGTTACTCAATTCAAGTGACATTTTGCTAGTAGTGATCATGTCATTTAGCAAAATTTTCTAAATCACTGCCACTATTCTTTTTGTTATTACTGTTGATGTTAAGTGCTGTGGAGTCAGTTTTGACTCATAGTTATTGAGCATAGGGTTTCCAAGCAGCAAGCAGACCTTGTGGTTCAAACCGACCTTGCAGTCTTTCACATTAGCCCACAAAACCACACCAGGACTTTTCTGGTTTGTTGAGCAACACAAATACTATGAGGAGTACACACACACATACATAGGAATGTTGTTGTTATGTGTCGTCGAGTCGGTTCCGACCCATAGCGACCCTGAACAGGGTTTCCAAGGCTGTAAATCTTTACGGTTGCAGAAAGCCTCATCTTTCTCCCGCGGAGCAGCTGGTAGTTTCGAACTGCTGACGTTGCACTTTACAGCCCGATTCGTAACCACTACGCTACCAGAGCTCTTATATATAAGGATAGTGAATCCTTTTATTTAAAAGCTTTTATTGAGAATTGATAATTTACATGGGAGTCCATCAGTTTTGCACTCATCCTATCATATTTTGTTCATTGCAATGATTACAATCCCCTCCATGCATCATCCTTTAACAGTATTTGCTTCTATTCCCTCGGTTTCTGTTTTGTTTTTTTGTATACACAAAAACCATTCAGAAATATATATAATCATTTAAACAACCAAAAGACACATTCTGGAGGCTTGCCTCCTAGGTACCTGCGCACAACCTTTCTCTTTCCATGAGTCTAGAGTCCTCAGCTGCTGTATCTCTCCATGCTATCATCTCTGCCTCCTTCTCTAGTGTCGATGCTTCTCTGGATAGGGTTCCAGATTCAGTTAATGCTCTTCTCTCTTGATGGTATTAGGGTCCTCCATTCCTGGTATGTAAGATTAACTGCCCCTCTCCCCTTATGTTATAAAGTGTCTACCTTTACAATTGTGACAATTGCAATTAGTCATGATAACAATTACTCACTGTTGAATCAAAAGAATACAATCTTCATCTCCTTTCACCAGACCCATCTAGACAAGATGAAAACTATTCAGTGGGGATTTTACCTTCCCCACACATTCTGAAACTAAACTCCCTCTTACGGTGCTGCATACTTTTAAAACTTGTAAACTGTGTAAAGGAAAAGCAGCAGTAATAATCATACCAAGAGTTGGATTTTATTAAAAGATTACTATGTGTCAGGCACTGTTCTAAGTACTTCACATGTATTAATTCCTTTACTATTCACAACAAGTCTGTTATAGCAGTCCTTCTACCCCATTTAACACAGGAGGGAACTGAGAAAGGTTGAATTACTTAACTAAGGATACATGAATTGGAGATAGAAAACCAGCATTTAACTCAGGTTAACTCTCACCAGAGCTTAAGAGCAGAGGACGTTGGTGGTACTATAGAAATTCCAGAACACAGGAATACGAAAGGAATGAATATGGCCTTAAAACAAACACAACTTTCCTTGATAAAGATGAGTTTATAAAGAGAAGATTGCACACAAGCTAAGCAGCAAATCCATAGACAGTCTAGCAAGTGGTAGAAGATTAGGCCAAAATCTATGGGGACCTAAAAATTATGGGATATGAAAAGAACATATGTCTAGGGACATTCACAATGTGCTAAGTTGGGGGAGGGGGGTAGGGACTCTTCATATGCAGAGCCAATATCATCTGGGTCTACAACCAAGCATTATCAACGTTCAGCCTCAACTAATCCACACCCCAGAAAGACCCAATCAGTTGTCATCAAGTTGACTGTGAGTCATGGCAATCCCATCTACATAAATGTAGAATTGTGCTCCATAGGGTTTCAATGACTGTGACCTTTTAAAATAAATTGCCAGGTCCTTCTTCTGAGGCACTCTTGGTTAGTGCAAATGACTAATCATTCTGTGAATAACTCAGTGCTTACTCATTTGCCATACCCATAGTGTCCTCAAGTATTCCCAGAGCACTTTAAATAGAAATTGTCCCCTTATTCTATATTTTAACAGAAATCAGAGTAATTCTATTTTTTAACAGAAGTCAGAGTAATTCTATTCAAATATAAGTCAGAGTAGGTTACATTTCTGCATAAACTACTCCAATAACTTCCCAAATGCACTTGTTAGTTGCTGCTGAACATACAGAATAGAACTGCTTCATAGAGTTTCCAAGGTTATGTAGTAGATTACCAGGCAAGTTTTCTAAAGTACCTCTGGGTTTGTTCAAACCAACAGACTGTTGGCTAATAGTCAAGTGCTTAACCATTCTCAGTGATGTACTGTCTCCTGTCTACTGAGAACAATATTCAAGTCCTTCTTGTGTCCTACAAGTATTCCCAATCAAGTCCTAACTGACCATTCTAAGTTACTCTGATCTCCTTGTTGTTCCAAATCAATTATGTAAATATCTGATTCACAGCCTTTGAACCTTCTGTCCCAGTTGTCTAGAATTCTATTCCCTGAAACATCAACAAAACCCACTTCCTCGTTTCTTTCAGCTCTCTTCCCAAATGTCCCCTTTTGTAGACCCTCCCTCATATATTTTTCTTATAATCCATACCATCACTTAGAATATTGTAAATTTAATAATTTTCATTAATTATTTCCATCATGTAAGCCATATAAGGAGAACCACTTGGTGATCTTCACTGTTTTGTCCCCAGGACTTAAAGTCTGTCATCAGACACACAGTAGGCATTCAAGAATAATTACTGATGATTTAGACCCCTGTTGAGAGTTTTGAATAACTGGTAATGGGATTGTTGTTGTTGTTGTTAAGTGCCGTCGAGTCGGTTCCGACCCATAGCGACCCTGTACAGGGTTTCCGAGGGTGTAATGGGATTAGAAGGTAAATAAAAGAATCTTAATTTAATCTTTTTAAAATCTATAAACAGTAGATAAAGTCAGTCCTCAGATGTTTTATGTTATCTTAACAATAATTTTTCAATAATGTAAAACAATACTAAAGTCAACATAATAATCCTGAATTCAACTACTCTTCCCCCCAACTGAAAAGATTTGGCATCCACTGGGCTTACATTCTCATGTAACAAAATTTGCCTGAATTTGAGTAGAAGAAAACCCTTTGGGACCACGCTTGCATTCTCAAGTTTGCAAAAACCCTTACAACTATCTTCCCAAGATCAAGGCCAAGTGGTAGTTGTCATTTATCATGGTTACTGCACTGATATAGAGATTAAGCTTAAAAAAAAATATTTCTTTGTACTCATGTCTCTATTGACAGCAGAAAAACAAAAGACTGATAGAGCCACAGGATTGAAGAAAAATGCAAGAGAGTGGATTTCTTTGTAGAAGTGAAGACATTCCTTTATATTTAAAATGCCAATGTCGGACGCTCATGCCATGTATATTACCTGTCTGTTGTTGTTGTTAAGTGCCATCGAGTCGATTTCGATTACCTGTGAAGCTCTATATTATTTAGAGTTTTCCATACCTGCTGTACACAAACTGAGCAAGACAAGGGCAAATGGTGAACTGGGTCTGTCAGGCCTCTTGGTGATTGGGCTTTAGTGGCCTTAGGATAAAGAATCTTGATTCTCTAAATGTCTATTTTTGCACTTCACTCATAGCATTCACTCATAGCTATTCCATTTTTAATTTCATTTCCTAGTAAAGTGTTTTTCGGAAAGAACTCTACATCTTAGTTGAAAAGTCTGAAAATGATTATTTAATACTGAAGACTTAAGCTAAATACTTTAGAGCTATGCTAAAAAAAAATTTTCATTGGATTTTCATGTGCTAACTCATTTAATCCTATTTTGGCACTGTAGGATAAGCACTGGATTGCTAACTACAAGACTGGGAGTTCAAACCTGCTAAGCACTCCTTAGAAAACCTATACAAGGTCACTGTGAGTCAGAACCAACTCGACAGCATTTAACCACTCATTCAAATTTCCCAACCAACTCATAAAATAAAAATTGTTATTAACTTTTTAATGAATAGACAGAGAAATTGAGGCACAGATAGAAGAAATAACTAGGCCAAAGCATTATAGCAAGTAAATGGCCGAGCCAGACTTTAAGATCAAGTTTCCTTGGCCCTAAAACCCAGACTCTTAACTATCTCATTGCATTTCCTTCACTGTATTACTAAAGCAAAGTGTACAACTTCAGTACTATTGACAATTTGGGCTGGACATGGGAAACTGTCCTGAGCAACATATGTTTGAGATGCTGTTCAGCAACAACCCTGGCTTCTACCCACTAGATGCTAATAACACACTCTCGCCTAATGCAAAAAACAAAAATGCCTTCAGACATGGTCAAATATCCTTTGGAAAAGCAAAAGTGCCTTGAGTTGAGAACTACTGCTCTAAGGAGAAACAAGAATTTGTCTGTTCCTTTTTGGTCACGCTAGATAGAAGACACAGAGGGGCAAAGGGAAATGTTACTTCAACATACTGAACAGAATTTAGGTACAAATAGGCAAAGAATGAACCTCAAGAGAGAGGATGATATATGTACAATAGGATTGTTAATTCCCTTTCATCAGGAAAATCCCCCTCTCGAGCAACTGGGTTATGATTTCAAGCAAAGGCATTCACAGAAACTATCTTGGCTGATTTGAACATGAAGCATATGAAGAGAATGATTAAAAAGTTAATCAATAAAAAGAGCAGGAAGTGCTATAATAGGCTAAGAATGCACTAAGCACTTATTTGGTTTATAAAGCATGTGTATTAATTGAACACTTATTTGATTTAATTTTTAAATCAAATTAAGATGTTTTTATTTTATATCATTTTATGGAATAAACAATTTTTTTTTATGTCAAACACTCAAAAACAAAGTACTACAACAGTTAAATCATGCTGCTTCCTGCCTACCTTACGTCAGTGTTATTTCTACTCTTGCTAAAAGCCTCTACTCAGAACTGTAATTGTACCCTGACCTTCGCTACAGAGAGAACACACAATATTTTGGGATGAGTTGACTCAGTAATATTTCTAGGTAATAAGTGTTATTTTAGTTTGATTGAGGAATGATGGCTTATGGATTTAGTACTGGTTGTAAGATTTAGATTCAATAGCTTATTTATATTTCATGAAAATAAATATTCTTTGAAATACCTGAAGAAAATTTCTAGCTGTAAAATAAGAAACAAAAATTTTGGTAGAAAATAGTGAAATACAACTGAAGTTCCTTCGTGTATGTGTGTTTGAGTATGCCATTCCTTTGCTGAAGGAGGAGTAATAGCATGTATATTGTTTCGATTAAAGAAAAATTATTATTTGAGAACTATTTGACAGGTAGTATGTGTGCAAAAGAATGCCAATTGGATCCGCCAAGGCTTACCTAAGACTCTTGATTGTAACTATAGAGGTCATCTGAAGCTGGGTTAGCTGTAAAGAAAATTCAATAGAAATATTTTCAGGTATCGCACAGAAAATCTAACATTATTAATGGAAGATGGGACTCACAGCACCCTAGGGATCTTGACAGCACAAGTCTATGAACCTCCTTTTGTTGTTAGATGCTATCGAGTCTGTTCTGACTCACAGCTACCTTATGCACAGCAGAACAAAACACTGTGCAATCAATCCTGCAACATCCTCACAATGGTTACATTTGAGGACATTGCTGCTGCCACTGTGTCATTTCATCTCATGGATGGTCTTCCTCTTTTTCACTGACCTCCCACTTTACCAAACACAATGTCCCTCTACAGGGACTGTACAGATAAATATCCAGAGTATGAGAGACAAAGTTTCGTCATTCTAGTTTCTAAGTAGTATTCTGATTGTACTGTTTCCAAGACAGATTTGTTTGCTCTTCTGGCAACCCATGGAACTTTCAATATTCTTCTCCAACACCATAATTCAAATGAATTGGTTCTTCTACGGCCTGCCTTATTTACTGTCTAACTTTCACCTGCATATGAAGCACTTGAAAATACCATGGCTTGGGTCAGGCAAACCATAGTCCTCAAACTGATATATTTGCTCTTTAAAACTCTAGAGAAATTTTGTGCAGCAGATTTGCCTAATGTAACTGGTCATTTGATTTCTTGCCTGCTACTTCCATGAGGACTGATTGTGGATCCAAGGAAATGAGGTCTTTGACAACGGTAATCTTTTCTCTATTTGTCATTATTGGAGCAATTGAGAGGGATTTATGTTTTCTTTACACTGAGGTACAATTAATACTGAAAGCAGTAGTTTTTGATCTTCATCAGTAAGTATTTTAAGGCCTCTTCACTTTTGCAGGCAAGGTTGTGTCATCTGCATATCACAGATTGTCAGTGAGTCTTCCTCCTATCCTAATGTCAAGTTCTTCATATGATCCAGTTTCTCAGATTATATGCTCAGCAAACAGTTTAAATAATTATGGTGAAACAACGCAACCCTGGCACACATCTTTCCTGATTTTTAAGCCATTTAGTTTACCGTTGTTCTGTTCTAACAGCTTGGTCTAATTACAAGTTCCTGATGAGCACCTGTGTTAACTGTTCTGTACTACCCGTTCTTCACAGTGGTATTCATGGTCATGGTCCACACAGTCAAAAGCTTTCACATAGTCAGTAAAGCACAAGTGAACATTTTTCTGGTATTCACTACTTTCAGTCAAGACCCATCTTACCCCACCAATGATATCAATAGCTCCTCATTCTTTTCTGCATCCTGCTTGAATTTCTGATAATTCTCTGTTGATGTACTATTGCAACCATATTTTAAATTATCTTCAGCAAAATTTTGCTTGCATGTGATAATAATGATATTGTTCAATGATTTCTTTTGGGATTCTGTTTAAAACCTTCTTTAGAGGATTGTTTTATCACAGTTTGATCATCAGTTACTGACTCTAAGCATTTCTCTGACCCTATCTATGCCAGTCTCCAATCCCTGGTCAAGTCAATGAGGTCCAAGAGGTCAGAATCTCATGGAAGAGAGATGGATGTGAAGGGCTCATGTTTCTGTGAGAGAGAGCTGCACTCAGTGAGTGATGTCAGCTGTAGGATAAGCACTGGTCTGCAAACCGCAAGGTTAGTGGTTCAAACCCAGCACCTACTTCTCAGAAACCCTGTACAGTGTTGATATGAATCAGAACCAACTCAACAACACTTAACAACAACAACCACAATAACAGACAAACAACCTATTTGGTACCTCAGGTGTGAAAATATAGGGGAAAGGATAAACATAGCATCAGGAGAAGCAGGATTTTAGAAATCATCAGTATACAACGTAGTGTGAAGAGCATGATCTTTCAAACAAGTTTATCTGGTATCAAATTCTAGCCCTGTCACATAGTCACTGTGCAACCTTGTGTGCTTGTCTATGTGGAGGCATGGAGAAATTTACCTAAGCTTCAGTTTCTCCACATGTAACATTACGTCAATAATAGTATTTAACTTTCAGAATTATTTTGAGAATAAAATCTGCAAATATATGGATACTATCTGGCTCATAGTCAATGTAGATCAGTGTTTTCAAGCATTAAGATGTTGGAAAAGTATGGCACACGTACACACTTTATTAAGTTTTCATGGGAAAGCAAAGAAAAGGTTTTGCATATATATCAACAAACAAAATTCAATAAAATCTTTACTAGACATCTCTGATCTTTTCTCAAATTCCCCTACTGCTTTGAGTTTCTTCCTTTTTCTCCCATGCAGTTTTTGAAGACCCTTTTAATGCTTCCAGAAAGTCAACCTGGTTCTACGTTTCAATCTGCTTGTTGTTGTTAAGTGCTGTCAAGTTGGTCCCAATCATAACAATCCTGTATAGGGTTTCTGAGGAGTGATTGGTGAGTTTAACAGAAAACCTTGAGGTTCAAATTGACCTTGTGGTGCAGTGCATTATTTTACAGCACCGTACCAGGACATTTTCATTCTGCTTAGTGGGAGGGAAAGGGTTACAATTATACAAACTCACATTCTACCCCAGGAGCTTACCTATGCAACCATACACAAATAAAACAGGCATGTCCTCTGTTGGGTGCAGAAAGAGGCAAAAGTCTAGGAAAGAGGAGAAATATTGCTGCCATTAAAAATCTACTTATTTCTATATCTTTTAAATTTTCAAACTGGAAGGCATAGAAATTTAATTCAAGGCAGGGTATAGAGTCCTTTTGTGATGCTGTAGGATAATGTACTGGACCACAAGGTTCATTTGAACTGCAAGATGAGCAGTTCAAATCCACCATCTACTCTTCAGAAACCCTATACAAATCCACTATGAATCAGAACAGACTTGATGGCATGTAATAACAGCAAAGAGTATAGGGGGGCGTTTATCAGATAAAAACTATTACAATTTATTAACGGCAAGTCACCTGTAACATGTTTAAACTAAAGAGATGCCTGTCAAGTTATTACATTTTGATGGAAATTTAAAGCATAGAATGGGTGAAATGTAATGAAGATACTGGGAGGGGAATACAATTGATGATGATTGTGTGTCATTGAGTTGGTTCCGACTCATAGCATCCCTGTGTAGTCTTTCCGATGCTGTTAATATTTACGGAGCAGTAAACCTCATCATTCCCCCATAGAGATACTAGTGGATTGGAACCACTGATCTTTCAGTTAGCAGTCCAGCTCATAATGCACTATGCTACCAGAGTTTCTTATTAGGGGAATATAGACTCCTGAATATGATGTCCTCTTGGCTAATGAGAAGCAATGTAGTGTGTGATTGAACACTCAAGCTTTGAATTGCAGTTTTGCCACTCAGCAGGTAAAAGGTTTTCTCAAATTATTTGACCCTCTTTAACATGTCTTTTTATCTGAAAAATAGGGATTGAAAAATGCATAACTCATAGAGTTGTTTTGAGAGTTTGTGTGTGGTGCTTAGAACACTTCCTGTGTATGACAAGGGAAAGCTATTATACTAAAAATTATAATTAATAATGATTATGACATTATTTTCTAGAATTAAAGTGTGTTTCCATGAGGCAGATGATGCTAATATTGAGGGTGGGGGAAAAGGGGAATCTGGTATAAAACCTTGTAAAAAATCAAAGCAATAAAAATATTGCATACACATTATTTTATACTTGCATACGTCTCTTTTGTGATTGCAGCATCGTGATTTTTCACCCTAAAAGATAAGAAGATGATAAAGAAGTGAAAATAGTGTACTGTATCAATAAAATGTAATTTGAAGAAAAGCTGCAACCATACTACCCTCTCTCTCATGCCTCCTGACCTGTCATCTTCATCATCATCATCATCATCATCATCATCATCATCATCATCATCATCCAATATCTAATTCAGTACGTAGCTCATGCTGAGGGACTTAAGGCATATTTACCTTAAAAAACACTAGACTATTTCACTGTTTTAACCTGTGAAGGATATATTAGTATCCACATTTCCTGAAAATAAAACTGAAACTCAGGCAGATCATTGTCCAAGAACTTGCCCAAGAACACACACCAAAGCAGTGGAAACAGGTCCAACCTCTGACCTTTCTTCTGCTGTTAATGATTTGCAACTATTTTTCAGACAAAATCAAACAAACCATAAGGAGAAAAATCTCCAACTGCTTCCCACTGTACTAATAAATTCTTAGTGGGACATTTCAGTTTGTGCAAAGATCTCATCTCCATCTACCTATCAAACCTCCTTTCCTACCTGTTTCTTTTGTTTTAGAACTGCTGCCAACTCAGACTCCTTACTAAGTCACTGAAATTCCTGCATGTTTTTAACTTTGCTCTTGTTTTCATTGTTAGAATAACCCCTTCATCTCCATATTTCACTTTCATCATGCCTTTATTGATACCCAAACTGGAAGTGATTTACAACACTG
>NW_006408553.1:19096428-19098369 GCF_000296735.1 Chrysochloris asiatica | reverse complement strand
AAGAAGTACAGCCAGAGTGCTCCTTGGAGGCCAAGATGGCCAAACTTCGTCTCTCATACTTTGGACATATTGTCAGGAGGGACCAGTCACTGAAGAAGGATATCTCATGTTTGGTAAGGTGGAGGGTCAGAGAAAAAGAGGAAGACCCCCGGCGAGACAGCTTGGCAAAGTGGCAGCATCAATGGGCTCAAGCGTGGCGACAATTGTGAGGTTAGCCCAAGATCGGGCAGTGTTTCATTCTGTTGTGCACAGTGTTGCTATGAGTCGGTACTGACTCAATGGCACCTAACAACAATAACAACAATGATAACCACAAGGTCAGTATTTTAAATCTACGAGTCACTTCATAGGAGAAAAATGAGGCTTTATGCTCCCCTGAAGTTTTACAGCCTGAGAAACCCTATACTGAGTCTCTGTTAGTTGCAACTGATTCTACTGCACTTAACAACAACTTATCACATATATATATTTGATTGTACTACCATGTATTCTCTTTCTGCCTTTAATCACTTTAACTGTGGTTAAAGTGCTCTAGAAACAAACCCAAAGAGATCAACAGTCTGATATCACTAGTTGCTACACCAGACGTGTTAGTCTGCTTCTATAAGGATTTCCAATCTAAGAAACCCTATGATTTGTGGGGTGATTCTACTCTGTCCTATAGGGTTGCAATGAGTTGATATTGACTCCAGGCAGTTGATATTATATATGTATATACGAAGGGACTTTTAAAAGTTTGTGGAAAGCAAATTGAAAGAAATAGAATTTTTCCATGAACTTTTTCAAACACCCTCATATATATATGACACTTATTTTTTCCATTCTTCACCTCATCTTCTACCTTATAAAGGATATGGTCATAAAGCTTAGCCCTGTAATTTGTTTTGTTTTTCATTAAAAATATTAAAAAGATCACAATTGTACTGCTGTACTTGGGTGCCTGCAAGTTGATATCAATTCAAGATGACCCTATCTATGTACCACAGTGTAAAATACTACGCAGTCCTGCACTATCCTTACAATCACTTTTATGGTTGAACCCACTGTTGCAGACACTGTGTCACTTTATCTCATTTAAGTTCTGCCTCTTTTTTAGTGACCCTATACTTTGCCAAATATTTTGTCCTTCTCCAGGGACTGGTCCTGCCTTATAATGCATCCAAATTATGTGAGACATTCAGCATTCTAACTGTCCTTTTTACGAGACAGATTTGTTTGCTCTCTGACAGTCTGTGGTATCTCTAATATTGTTCACCAACACCATAATTCAAAGGCATCGATTTTTCTTTAGTCTTCTTTTTTCATGGTTCAGCTTTTGCATGAATATGAATTACAGGACATATCATGACTTGAGTCGGGCACACCTTAGTCCTTCAGATGACATTGCAACTGTTTAACACTTTAAGGATGTCCTTTACAGCAAATTTGCCTGACTGCTGCTTTCATGGGCCTTACGTGTGGCTTCAAGTAGAATGAAATCTTTGACAACTTCAATATTTCCTCCATTTAACAGTTGTAAATTATTTATTTTATTATTCAGTTGTAATTTTTAAAAATTTTTTTCTATCAGAGTATACTTCATACTGAATGTGTAGTCTTTCATAATTATCAGTAAGTTCATGTCTCTTTTGCATTGAAGAGCAGGGTTGTGTCATCTGCATATCACAGGTAGTTAGTAAGTTTTCCTTAATCCTGGTACTATACTTTTCTTCATATAGTCCAGTTTCTCAGACTATTTGCTCTTTTTTAGTGACTGAATAAATATTATGAAAGTATATAACCTTTCCTGTTTTCCTCATTTCCTCTTCAGAGCTGTCTTTAGTATTATATATGAACCCAACTGATTTTTTTTTTATGTTGATCTTATACTTATGCAGACTGAATAAGTATTATGAAAGTATATAACCTTTCCTGTTTTCCTCATTTCCTCTTCAGAGCTGT
>NW_006408553.1:19093574-19095922 GCF_000296735.1 Chrysochloris asiatica | reverse complement strand
TTCATGTGTTTTTTCTCCCCTTTTTTTTATTTATGTGGAGAATTGCATTGATTGTTTTTATAATATTGAACCATCCTTGCATCCCTGGTATATATCCAACTTGATTGTGATTTTTTTTTTTTTTTGATAGTTGCTGAATTGTATTGGCTAGGATTTTGTTGAGAATTTTTGAATCTATGTTCATAAGGGATATTGGTTTATAATTTTCTTTTTCAGTGATGTTCTTACCAGGTTTTGTATGAGGATTATGCTTACTTTGTAAAATGTATTAGGAAGTTTTCCATATTTTTTTTTATATTCTGGACTAATTTGAGTAGAATTGGTGTCAGCTGTTTGTCAGCTAATTATTGATAATTACACTGAATGTCAATGGGTTAAATGCACCAGTCAACAGACAGAGAGTAGCAGAATGGGTATGAAAACAGGATCATTCAATATACTGTCTCCAAGAAACAAACCTAACACACAAGACAAAAATAGATTCAAAATTAAAGGATCGAAAAAATATACTGAGCTAATTTCAATAAAAAATGAGCAGGTGTGGCGATAAAAATACCAGATAAAGTACACTTTAAAAACCAGCATAAGAGACAAAGAAGGACATTATCTGATGGTTGATGGTCAATTGACAAAGAGGATATAACCATAATAAATATCTATTCTCCTAGTGGAAGACCCCTCCAAATACATAAAGTAAACCCTAATAGAACTGAAGAAAGAAACAGACAACTCTACAATAACAGTAGGGGATTTTAATACACCACCTTTGAAAAGGGACAGAACAAACAAGATGAAGATGAACTGAGCAACACAAAAAACTTGACCTCATAGATATGTACAGAGCATTCAACACAACAAAAGCACAATGCACATCATTTTCCAGTTCACATCATTAATTGCTGTCATTATGCTGTTTGTTTTTTGTGATGCATCTGGTTTCTTTTTTCAATATGCTTACCTGTTTGGGTTCTTTTTATTATCAATTTCTTCACAGTTTTAATGTTTCCATAATTTTCTAAGACTTTTCTTTTCTTGAATTTGTGTGGGGATTTGTTAAGTTTCTTTGAGGTCACCCTATATTTTATTAACTTTTTTCCTTTTTGTGATAGTCTGTTTTATTCTATCTGCTTCACCTCCTTATCACCTGGATCTTTTTCACTATACCTTCCCTTTCCTTTGCTTTATAATTGTCCTCATCATAGACTGAACTAGATTGCCTAATTTCATTCTTGTCGTTTTTTTCTGCTCTGAACTATACTGTCTCTGTACTGAATTTTGGGTGATGTTGCCATGTATGCAATCTCTGGTTGTTGTCTGCTCTCATTGGTTCTCAGTCCAAAGAACTCCCTTTATCATATTTTGGCGTGCTGGCTTGCCCTTTTTAAACTGCCTTAATTTTTGTTTATCCTGAAATGTTCTGTTTTTGCTGTCATATTTGATTAATAGCTTTATTGGGTATATGATTCTTAGATGGCAGTTTTTATCTTTCAGAGTTTTCCATATGTCTCCACATTATCTTCTTGACAGCTGAGAAATCAGAGCTTAATCTTATTAGCTTTCCTTTGAAAATAACACTTTTTTTTTTTTTTTACCCTAGCTGCTTTCATAATTCTTTCCTTGTCTTTGACTTTGGACAGTTTCGTTATGATATGTCTTGGTGATTTGCTTTGGTTCTATCCTGCCTGGGGTTTGACCAGATTCTTCTTCTTCTTTTTTTTACATTTTTATTGTGAATTGAGTGCAAGTTTACAGGGCAGATCATTAGTTTTACATTCAGCAAACCAATACTTTATTTCATTTCAGTACAATGATTATAACCCCCTCCATTTACCATCATTTAACAGGATTTCTCTCTATTCATTTTAGCTCCTTTAAAAAACAAAAAAACAAAACAAAACAAAAACACTCAGGAATATAAAATAATTTAAATCACCAAACAGCACATTCTGCAAGCCTGCCTCCTGGCTGCCAGCTCTCAGTCCCTTTTTTTCCATGAATTTAGAGTCCTCAGCTGCTCCCTCTCTCCATTTCCCCACCTCTGCCTCCATTTCCGGTGTCACTACTTTTCTGGATAGGGTCCAGCATTCTGCTTGTGCTCTTCTTCCTTGATGGTTCCAGGGTCCTCTGTTTCTAGACTGTAAGATTAACTACTCTCCCGTTTTTGTTACAAAACTTCGACCTTTACAACTGTGACAGTCTCAACTAGTCATGATACTAATTACTCACTATTGAATCATAAGAATTTTATCCCTATCTCTTTTAACCAGACTCATGTAGACAAGATGAAAATTATTCAATGGGAACTCTATCTTCCCCCACATATCTTAAAGTAAACTCCCTCTTGAAAA
>NW_006408553.1:19085975-19092649 GCF_000296735.1 Chrysochloris asiatica | reverse complement strand
AATGTTCTGGATGGGACTCAGGATTCCACCTAAGGTCCTATACACTGCAAAGACTCTACAAGAGGCCTATTTCACTGAGCAAGTTCTATAACCCCACTTAGTGGACCAGCTTCTTGAATGCTTATCTTTTCGTTCTTCAAGTTGCTAAGGAAATTCTCTTCCAGAAGCTCTTTGACTATCTCTTCTGTAGGTCTTTTTGTTTTTGTTTTTTATCTTTTCCTGCACTGGATTCCTAGTCAGCCTCAGATTATTCCTCTTCATGTGGTCACACATGATTTTTTTTTTTTTTCATTCTTTTTTTTCTGCTTCTTTCTTCTATTTTGTCAGTATGGAAAGACTTATCTTTAAGTTTGCTGATTCTGACTTCCATCCCTTCAATTCTACTCTTTTGCCCTTTCAGTGTGCTGTACAATTCCAATTTTTAACATTAATCATCAGGACCTCTTTTTGCAGTTTTGTATTGACACCAAAGCTGTATCTATTTTGTTTGATTTTACCTATAGAACATTTCTGATTTCTTCCTTATTTTCCTGGACTTTTAGTTGGAACATCTGAATGCACCTCAATATGATTCTCCTAAATTTCTTCTCAGACAATAAAAAAGTCTGTTCACTCGTCAACCCCATTCCTAGCTTTTCTTCTTGTTTGCTTGTTTGAACTACTCTGATTTTTTTCTGCTGTTTTTTAGGCATTATGGTATTGTTGTATTTGTATTAATTAGATAAATGTATGGTGGTTTATTCTTAGCACACTCCAATGTCCTCCAGATAGGTGTGATCAGCAGGTGAGCTTCTCTGTTCACTACTTTTACAGCTCCCTTCAGATTTTATAAGCAGGTATTGGTTGTAGATGCTGCTGTTATGTATAGCAGCTGGTATTGGCTTTTCCCTTATTGGTGGTGTCTTACACGGTGGAATTTTAACTTGGATGTATGGCCACAAATGGAAACTCTCCCACAAAATAAAAGTCCATAATTCAAGACTAAACATCAAAGTGAAACAGCATAAAAACCCAGGAATAATATATATAGTTGAAGGTAGGCTATCCAGACAGAATGAAGACAACAAGGGAAATATAAGTAATCCTTTGGCACCACTTAATGGACTCTTGCCTTAAAAGTTGACTGAGAAATTCACAATGTTGCTATTTTGCCTTTATGCCCAAAATTTATCTGGATCTCCTAGTGAGAACCAGCTCAGGACTGGTCAGATCCAATTGGGAAAAGACTCCTGGATCAGTTTCTTTCTTCTGTCTTCACTTCCGCCCAGTAAAAGTCCTTTCCTAGCAGTGCAGAACAGTGCCAATTGTTTCATGTGTTGTAAAACATTGTGCACAGGATGTAGGACATCCCCTAGGGGGCGTGTACTCATGCAAGTCTCCCTTCTGTTCCCCAGCATGGAGCTGAACAGACAGAGCAAAATGAAATAAGTAATAAGTAAGAAAACAGTGACACTCACACCTCTGTTTCTGAAGATCACTGGAAACACTCTCACTGCCACCCACAGTGACTGCAGTGTCCACTGCCTACCTGAGATCAGAAGTCACCTTCCTTCTTGCACCTGTTTCAAATCTTACTCCCAATAAGCACTCAAACCACTTATTTATTTCTTTGTCTGAAGTTCAGAATTCTGGGACAGTCTTTTGAATCTGTTTCATCCTGTTTTCCATGCTTTCACTAACAGGGGTCTGTATGTCCTTCCTGCCTAGTCTACCATCAAGCTTAATGCAGTTTTTGAGATGTTCCCTATGGGGATGCACCTCAAAGTTGTACATTGGTTCTCAAGAGCATGTTTTAATTTTCTTCAGCTTCAGTTTGAGCTTGCATAAAAGTAACTGATGGTCCATTCAGCAGTTGACTCCTGAGGTTTTGTTTTG
Organism: Chrysochloris asiatica; assembly: GCF_000296735.1. Taxonomy (NCBI): domain Eukaryota; kingdom Metazoa; phylum Chordata; class Mammalia; order Afrosoricida; family Chrysochloridae; genus Chrysochloris; species Chrysochloris asiatica. Next base: position 19,090,774 of record NW_006408553.1, on the reverse strand, counting down.
TTTTGTTTTTTTCTGATTGATGATACTGAGTTCCTGAAGGTCTGTTTCCACAGATGTATTTGATTTGATTACTGAATATTTCATCCAGCAATGCCCATGTGTACAGTTGCTGTTTATTTAGCCTAAAAAAAGTCATTTGCAATGAATAAGTCATTTGTATTGCAAAATCCTATCATGATGTGTCCAGTGTCATTTCTATTGCCAAAGTAGTATCTTCCAACTATCAACCCCCCTTTTCTTCAACTTTTGCATTCCAATCCCCAGTAATTATCAATCCATCTTGATTGGATGTTTGACCAATTTCAGACTGAAAATGTTAATCAAAACTTTAGGTTTCTTCATCTTTGACATTAGTGGTTGATGGACAAATTTGAATAATATTTGCATTTGTCAGTCTTATGAAGACTTTCATGTCACAGACAGCATTTCATTTCAGGATCAATCTTGAAATAGTTCTTTTAATGATGAATGTGACATCCTCAACCTTCAATTAAGGTTTGTTCTGGTTTCCTAGAACACTTTGGAGAACTACCCATTTTTGTGTTTCAGGCTAACATTTCCAATGACTTTTTTCAACTTCCCTACTGCAGCCTTCCTCAATTTTACTGCTAGATATCTTAACTCCTATAATGAACTCCTTAATATTAGGAGTATTTAGAATGACTCGAGTTTCCAAACTAGATCTAACCAGATACAGAAAGTACTTGGGTCACATATATGATATTTAGTATACACAGATGTCTCTAGGCTTAGTCCCACACAGTGTACATAGAATATGCACATATGTGTGTGTGTGACAATTACATACTTCACTTTACCAATCTTACTTGTGTTTCAGATTTCAGATAAAAACTCTCTCCATCAGTGAAGACTTCCTTTACACTCCCAATTTGGCCATTACTATTTTTATAAGTTTGTAAGTTTCTGTTTTATAAGCGTTCATGTGGACTTCTCCTATGAAATATGCATCAAAATGCATTACGTGATTTTTTTCTACAATAATTGACTTATGTTTTATTTTTCAATTTAAAACTTCATGGTGGGAAACTACAAATACTCATACATTTGTCACCATATGCACATTTATTATGTATTTAATAAATTTTATTGAATGTTCTTTTTATCTAAAGGCAAAGTTCATGGTCTTTGTTTTGCTAGTGTGGATGTGTTCTACATCAGGAGTCAATACGTAAGTTAATAATATTGCTGTTGTTAGGTGCCATCCAGTCAGTACAAACTTGTATCAACCCTATGCACAACAGAATGAAACACTTCCCAGTCTGGTGCCAACCTTGCAATCATTGCTATACTTGAGCCCATTGCTGCTGCCAAAGTGTGAATCCATCTCTTGGGGGGACATCCAGTTTACCAAGCATGATATCCAGGGGTTGTTCCCTCCTGATAACATGTCCGAAGTATAAGAAACAAAGTATGGCCATCTTGGCTTTACTTCTTCTAGCATAGGTTTGTTTGTTCTTTTGGCGGTCCATGGTACATTTAATATTCTCCTTCAAAATTACAATTCAAATGCATGCATCAATTTTTACCGTCTTCCTTATTCACTGTCCAATTTTCACATGAGGTTTTTGATAATACCATGGCTTCATTTAGGTGCACCTTAGTCCTCAAACTAACATCTTTGCTCTTGAACACTTTAAATATGTCCTGTGCAGCAGATTTGACTAATGCATATACATCACTTGACTAATACTTCCATGAATGTTGATGATTGACCCAGCAAAATGAAATCTTTAGCAATATCAATCTTTTGTCCATTTATCTTGATGTTATTTTTTTATCGAGTTGTGTGGATATTTGTTTTCTTTACATTCAGATGCAATCACTACTGAAGACTATGGTCTTTGATCTTAAGTATTTTAAACTTACTTTCAGCAAGTAAGGCTGTATCATCTGTATTTCACAGGTGGTTAATGAGTCTTCTTCCAATCCTGATGTAACTTCTTTCTTCATATCAAAATGCTGCATAGATTATGTGCTCAGCATACAGATTGAATAAGTATGGTGAAGGAATACAATCTGGCACAAACTTTTCCTAATTTTTTAAACCATTCACTGCTCCCTTATACTGTTTGAACAACTGCTTCTTGGTCTATGTGCTGGTTCCTCATGAGCACAATTAATACTCATTCCCCACAGTGCTGCTCAGAGCTTGTCATGATCCACATAATTGAAAGCCTTTGCATAGTCAAAAGAACAGGTAAATATCTTTCTGGTATTCTCTGCTTTCAGTCAAAATCCATCTGACATCAGCAATGATATCCTTGTTACACATCCTTTTCTGAATCCAGCTTGAACCTCTGGCAGTTCTCTATCAATGTAGGTTTGCAGCTATTTTTTATTCATCTTTAGCAATTGTGATTTTTTTTTGCATGTGACATTAATGATATTGTCTGGTGATTTCCACATTCTGTTGGGTCACTTCTCTTTGGAGTGAGCACAAATATGGAACTTTTCTGGTAGGTTGGCCAGGTAGTTGTCTTCCAAATTTCTTAGCATCCATGAGTGAGTGCCTCCAGTGCTGCTTCAATTTTTTAAATACTTCAATTTGTATTCCATCAATTCCCAGAGCCTTCATCTTTGCCAATGCCTTCAATACACCTTGTCCTTTTTCCTTCCATAGCATTGGTTTGTGATCATATGCTACATCACGAAATGGCTGAACATTGACCATTTCTTCTTGGTATAGTGTCTCTGTTTATTCCTTTCATATTCTTTTGATACATTCTCCATCATTCAATATTTTGCCTGTGTTGTTGTTAAGTGACATTGAGTCAGTTCCAAGTTATCTTGCCTATAGAATCCTTCAATATTTCAAGTCTAGGTTTGAATTTTTTTCTTTGGTTCTCTCAGCTTGTGAAGTGCTGAATATATTCATCCTTTTTGGTTTTCAAACTCCAGGTCTTTGCAAATTCATTATAATATTTGACTTTGTCTTCTCAAGATGCCCTTTGAAATTTTTTATTAAGCTCTTTTACCTCCTCATTTCTCCAATTTGCTTTAGCTCTTTTCATTGGAGAGCAAGTTAGAAAGTCTCTTTTGATATCCATTTTGTTCTCTTTTTTTTAAGTTTTTATTGTGAATTGAATAAAAGTTTATGGGGCAGATCATCATTTTTACATTCAACAAATCATACACTATTTTTTAATTACAATGATTATAATCCCCTCCATGTATCATCAGTTAACAGTATTTCTCTCTATTCATTTTAGCTCTTTTTTTAAAAAAACACTCAGGAATATATAATAATTTACACCACCAAAGGGCACATTCTTGCTAGCTCAGTCCCTCTCTTTCCATGAATCTAGAATCCTCAGCTGTTCCCTCTCTTCATGTTCCCATCTCTGCATCCATCTCTGGTGTCGCTGCTTCTCTGTATAATATCTCACATTCTTCCTGTGCTCTTCTCTCTTGATGGTCTTAGGGTTCTCTGTTCTAGACTGTAAGATTAGCTAATCCCCCATTTTTGTTACAAAACTTCTACCTTTACAATTGTGACAGCATGTGTGATGTTCTTGATGTCATCCCACAACTCCTCCTTTCTTCATGCTTTACTATCTATTGCATCAGATCTGTTCAAGGTTATGTTTTGGCTATCATGTACTTGTTACAATTATTAACTTAATCTTAACTTTAAATATTTAATTAATTTTAACAGTTTAATTTCTTCTTCTTTAGCCTGAACTTGCATATGAGCAATTGGTCTGTTTCACAGTTTGTCTCTGGCCTCATTTTACTGTTTCTCTCCAGAGATGTAGTCAATTTGATTTTTGTGAAATCCATCTGGTGAGGCCCATGATAGCCATATTTTATGTTGTTTAAAAAAGGCATTTTCCAAGTCATAACATGAGTAGATATATGCACATTAATGTTCATAGCAACACTATTTACAACAGCAAAAAGATGGAGACCGCCAAAGTGCCCATCAACTGAAGAATGAGTAAATGAACTGTGGTACATACATACAAAGGAATATCAAGCTACCTTGAAAAATAACAAGGAAGCTGCAACCCACCACATAACATGGATAAACCTGGAGGACATTATATTGAGTGAAATTAGTCAGCCACAAAAGGAGAAATACTGCATAGGACCACTACTGTAAAATACAAAGACAAAGAACTCCTACTAAAGGCGGGAGGATTCTTTGCTGGTTATAGGGATGTAGGGAGTTGGGTGAAGGGAGGGAAGGGAAAGTGGAGCACAGGGCAGGGAATAGACACAGGATAGTTTGGGTGCTAGGGAGGGGGGCAATATACAAGAAAGTAGAGGAGAATGAAAGAACAAAGCAGATGGGAGAGCAATTAGGCAGGTTTGCATAAGCTAAGTGGGACAGAGGTAAATAATGATGTATGCACAACCTTAGAGCAACAGGGCTCTGGGATACAGGGATTGAGACATGGTTGGAATGGGGAAAAGGGGGGAAATAATGTTAAGATGCTTGGCTATCTTCTGAATCTTAGTTTCCCTTGCATACCATTATAAAATAGACACTGGAGGGGGAGAGAAAGGAATAGCCAGAAATATCACCATAGAAAGCTTGTAAGTCTGAGGAATAGGCAGAACTATCACCATAGAAAGCCTGTAACTGATTGGAATACCTAAAATGGGGCTACAATGTGCCCAGTGAAGAAGGCTTCCTGTGGAGCCTCTGCATTACGTAAGACTATAGGTGGAATCCTGAAGAGCATCCAGAATCTTCAGAAGTGGGAAATTTCCACTTGAAAGGACAAGCAGACCAGCCTGGAGTAGCTAGTAGAACAGAAGATACTTCTTGAAAG